>NW_028277075.1:32757115-33069038 GCF_059951505.1 Python bivittatus | reverse complement strand
AATCAATGCTGATTGTACCAAGCCCAAAGCCTCTATGCCATCTTTCCTAATTTAGCAGGATTCTTGAAAATACTTGACTATTTCTATACAAAGTGCCCAAATGAAAAATTAACAATTTTTGTGGTTTTATTTTACTTTAACTTGTTTTAATGTAACCTTATGGCAAAATTGAGCAATGTGCATTTGTGCACAGTTCTCCTTTACATTTATTAAATGCCTTCATGATTTATTTATATATAGTTGACCTTTAGTTAATTTAATTTCACAACTGAATATATCCTAGGGAAAGTGACAAAAAAATCAAACATTGGCCACCAACAATCTGCCTTCATTATGCTTCAGAATGCCCCTGGGAAGACAATGGGAAGCTAGAGACAATGGGGAGTACTCCTAGTCAGATCTTTTCCATAAAAAATGACAACTGATTCCACTGCCCAATAAGAGAAAATATATTAGAATATGCAACTGAGAAAGAACTAAGGAGGACCAAAGAAAAACATAGGGCTGACCCAATGTAATGATAAAGTATGTAAATCAACAAGGTGTGAGAAAAACCATTGTCACACTACTAACTGATATTTTAGAAATGCAGTTAGAGAAACTAGATCAGCAGTTATGGCTTTGTTGGATGCAGACAGAACCTTAGGTATAACGCAGATTAAATTTTTGGAACTGAGATAGATTTCCTTCTGTTTTTATCAGTTGGATGTGGTATCTTACTCCATCAGATAGGCCAATAATAAATGGAATTATTTCATCTATTAAGATGGCTTGTGGAACTCAATATGAATATCCTTTAATTCCTCTCATATTTAATTCAGTATTATGTCTGGTTTTTATAACTTTTAATTGTATTTCTGATTTTAGTTTGTTGTAAGCCGCCCAGAGTCCCCCGTTGTGGGGAGATGGGCGGGGACAAGTCAAATAAGAAAGAAAGAAAGAAAGAAAGAAAGAAAGAAAGAAAGAAAGAAAGAAAGAAAGAAAGAAAGAAAGAAAGAAAGAAAGAAAGAAAGAAAGAAAGACTCACTGGCCTATTTTATAAGACCAGGAAAAGAGGTTTGGGGTATAAAAATGGCTAAGGTGAGCATAAACTGTTTTTATATCTTAATGATATTCTGGGTCTTACTGGCAATTATAGTACTTTCCCTAAATATGTGGAAATTATTTAGCAGTTTGGTAAACTGCCAGGTTATTCACTCAACTGGAGTAAGTATATATCCAGTTGGATCTAGGGTATCTGATGAAATCTGTAACAGATCAGATTTTATTTACTGTATGAATTCCTTTAAGTATTCTTGGAAAATCTCTTTGTTGACTTAAACACTATAAACTGTTTAACTCAGATTCACATTGATATAATAGTTGGTTGAACATTCCAAAGGATTTATGGGGGAAAATAAATGTTAAAATGAATGTAGTATCTAGATTGTTTTATATTAGCCTGAACTAATTCCCTGCAGAATGAAGACCTCTTCATTAGAGGGTATGGATCATAATTTATCACACTGATCCAGTGCAGGTTGTTAGGCGCAGTATACATTTTTTGACTTCCCATATGGCTAAGAGACAGTGACTGGGCCAAAGACACCCAGCAAACCTAAGGGAGGACTGTAACCTCAGTCTTCCTACTCCTAGCCCAGTACCTTAATCATTACACTACACTGGTTCCCATTGTATATATTACTTTGTACACACAAACACATATGAATGAATCCCTATCTTAATTCCTCTTAGAAATTTAAAGCAAATCATAAGCTATTGAAAAGGTTTTTGTGGGATACTCCCTCCTGCCCCCAGCTTTAGCTAAATAATTACTTCCATATGAAGGGGGGGCATAATTTATTGGATTTTTAATTATATTGTAGGACTACTCTGACTTTGGTTTCTTTTGAGAATTCAGGTGGTATTTTTAAAAAAACCATTATGGGCATAATTGGAAAATTATTAATTGCCACCCCTAATATCTTGGCAGGGTTATAGTTCTTCTTTTAGTCCAGTTCTAGTTGTTTTGTTTCTTGTTTAGCTGAAGCATAGACAAGAAAATGTTTTTGCTTTGTTAGAAAGCAATATTACTTCAGACCTAAACTCCTGGATGAAAGAATGTTCACTTTTAGCCTTTGAATTGGGTTTTTATCAGAACAATAGAAAGGCTGATTATTATGATTTTGTATAGACAAGGTTTAAACTGCTGTTTAGAAAATTAGTTGCCATTATATATCTGTAGCAATATATATAGATTTCTTAAAATGTTTATCTTAAACTCATTTCTTTTAGTTTCTTGGAGGAGGGTGTTTTTTATATATATATTGTTTTGTTATTTTGTGGGTTATTTCATTTTTATGGTTCTTTTTAAATTATAGTAGTAAAATAAAAATAAACGAAAAAAGTTCAAAAGAAATGGGCAAAGGGAAGTATTGAGAGCATTAGGGAGCCTATAAGGCAACCAGAGAGAAAGGAAAAGAAAGGAATTTGAGTGTGCATGAGTTAGGTTGAGAATGTATTCTAAAACAGAGGGATAAAATAGTTAGCTAGAGAGTTAAATAAGACAAAATTGATATGTTATCCTAAATGAGAAAGTACTCTATGGGCTTTTTATTTGCATTATTACTAGTTTGTCTTTCTATGGCATAGTCCTCTATTGAATTAAGGAACTGTAAAATGAAAAGTAAGTTTTGATTTAATTACATGCCATCAAGTCAGTGTCAACTCTTAACAATCACAATTTCTAGCATGATTTGTTCCCAACCTGGCCTTTCAGGTCACCAAATGATGCACCCATAATCAAGTTTGTCCAACATGCTGATGGTCATCCTCTTGTCTTTATTTACATAATTCCCAGCATTATGACATCTCAATGGAGCTGGATCTTCCTATAATGTGTCTAAAATAAGGTAAGCCTGGTCATTTGTGCCTTGAGAGAAAATTCTAGAATGATTCGTTCTATGATCCACTTGTTTGTTTTCTTAACTATACATGATATTCTTAGGAGACTTCTCCAACACGAAAGTTCAAAAGTGTCAATACTCTTTCTATCCTGCTTCTTCAAAGTCCAACTTCTGCTTCCATACAGTATCACAGAGAATACAATTGCCTGCACAATTCTGATCTTGGTATATACAGACACATCATAGCATCTGAATATCTTTTTCAAGGCTTTCATGGCTACTCTACCTAGTGCTAGTCTGTGGTATATTTCTTGCTGGTTCCTTTATTGTTGATAGTTAATCCTAAAAGGCAGAAGATAACCACCACTTTGTCTTCATTGTCAGTTCTAAGGCTGATTGCTCTATCTGTTGTTATTAGTTTGGTCTTATTTAAATTTAATTTGCTTACCCAGCAAATTTAATTTGAGGGACCACCTCTCCCCAGTAACATCCCATCAGATCCGGGCAGGAGAGTCATGTTATGGGTTCTATCTACTAAGGAACTCAACTCATTTCAACTCCATCAGTTCACAATACTGGACAAGTTGTAAAGTCCCTGGGGTTCTCTGAGCTTGGTTGTTTTCTTGCAGACGTTTCATTACCCAGCTAGGTAACATCCTCAGTGCTAGAAGGGAGTGGGGTTTGCTGTTGTTTACTGCTTGGTTCTTTGTCTGGTGTTAATCCTGGTGTTCATCTCTGCTTATCTTAGTGTTGATTGCTGGCGGAGGTGTTCTGGTCTTTTTGTTTCCTTTTTATTGTCTCTTTTGAATAGTGTATAGATGTTGTTTATCTCTATGTGCCTGTTGATGGCTGACTTGTCTGAATACCAAGCTTCCAGGAACTCCCTCGCATTTTTGGATTTAGCTTGGTCTAAGATGCTGACAGTTGAAACTATGGTTAAATCTGTCCATGCGTTGCGAGATTAAGGAGTTTTCATCATGTCTTCTGACTGCTGGTTGGTGTTCATGGATGTGCTCTGCTAGCCTTCTGTTTGTCCTATATAGTGGTTGTTACAGTCCTTACACTGTATGTTGTAGATGACTCCTGTTTTTTCTTCTTGGGCTACTGGGTCTTTTGGTTTACTTAAGATGTTTTGGAGGGCTTGTACTTAAGATGTTTTGGAGGGCAAGCTATTATACATAAACAGAGAGCAAATCCCACTCCCTTCTAGCACTGAAAATGTTACCTAGCCGGGTAATGAAACGTCTGCAAGAAAACAACCAAGCTCAGAGAACGCCAAGGACTCCAGTTCAACCTTGAGCTACATATATTCTCTCCTATTGGTACTGGACAAGTTATTTGTCTTTTAGCATTAACAGTTTGCCTTTCTGTGAAATGGATTTAGACAGGAACAGAAACTTGTGGATTCAAACAACTAGGCTTTATTTTAGCAGAAGACCCCTTTACATGACTTTGGGAGATTTCTTCCACACACTGTAGCTCCATATGACACAGCCTGACCTTTAGGAGGCCCTATCCTGAATCTCTGAAAAGATTTTTGTGCATATAGTAAATGAAAAAGGCAGGAGAAAAGTGAGTTGAACAAACATTCAATACAGTCCAGTTTTTCTTTTTTTAATAAACCAAAGCAGATTTACTAAAATCAATTTGTAGTATTAGAATGTTTTTTACTTGTGAAAAGAGTTACTGGAGGTCAGGCACATATAAATTTAATAAATAAATAAGTTTCCAGAAAACAAAGAAATGAGATTACATGCAGAGCACGGATTTATTTAAACCTATTCTTGACTTGCACCTGCTCCATGGATGGATGGATGGATGGATGGATGGACAGACGGACAGACAGACAGACAGACAATAAACGAATCTCCTTCTAAACTACAATATGCTATTTACAACGGAAAACAGTACAGAGAAATAAAATAAAATTAACATCAACAAAGAAATAATTACATTATATTAGTAGCACAGAATATATGAACATCCTTAACTTCCTACAATATATACATGCACAGTGTTTCTGGAACATATCAGTGTTTCGCTGTACCTCATTCATGCATTCTGTCAAATGGTAGAAATCTGAGGATGTCAGCAATAGAGCTATTCTAATGTGTTTGAACACAATATGTACCACAGTTATCTTTTGTTTAGACCCATCTAATAACTTAACAGTGGAGACCTTTGTTTCATGGAATTGTTCAATATCTAGTTACTATCCCAGAGAACAGAAAGGCATCCCAATCATATTTGCATAGAGAAAGAAGATACCTCCCATGCTGAAGATCTCTCAGAAACAGACACTATAAAACTATACATAAAAGCTATTTAAATATATTTTTCTCTGGAGCATTCCTTGAATTATTCTATGATTTCAAAGTGCCTAATGGACAGAGAAGCTCTAGACAATTGCAGTTTGAAAATTCAAAACAATTATGACTAACAAAGAAGAACTCTATGCAGATGTGTCCAAAAGCTATCCAGGGATATCATAGCAATTGCATTTATCCACATATCTGACATTTCCTCCTTATTTATCATTTACTTTCTAGAAATAACCCAGTCTTCATTTCTGTTCCTTAGTCACTAGGAGAATCTGCTAGCATGTATGCAACATTTGGCATTATGGTTAGTATTAATGCTAAGTACAGGTAGAAAACAATGTCCAGTCTTTCAGTTTCAGGACATCATTCCCAATAATCATTAACATATCACATTCTTCTCATTAGACAATCATGTCTGCATGCAATTCAGACAATTACTAAATTTAGAACTATATGTAAAGCAGCTACATAGCAGAAAACAGAAATGTCAGCTCTGCAGTCTAGCTATCAGTGAAACAGCAAAGGGCTTAACTGTTTCTTTGCAAGTCTACAGAGCCAGGATTTTGAACAGTGGTTTGACTCTTTTTCAGATGATCCACAGGGAAACTAGGCATATAACCTGGGTAAGCAATGATTTAGTCTGAGAATTAAAATGCTTGCTATGGCTCAGAAAAATTAGGAATATATGGAAATTTTGATCAAATCACCTGTAACAATAATTGTCTGGTAAATGTTATATAAAAATATGAAATTAGTAAACCCCTCAAAACACCAACATATTCTGGTGTTTATATTAAAAAGCAGATTTCATCTAACTGCTGCTTCCTAAGGGCCTTTTCCAGTAATAAGGAAGAGGTCACTGTCCCTCTGCCACAATGAATGAGAGAAAACTTCTCTTCCTTCAAAAAGAAGGAAAAGAGGAAAAAATCCTGCAAAAAGCCACAAAGCTCAAAATATATTAAATCATTTTGAAACTATCTTCTATAATAATTTCTATAACTTTTTGGTACTGCTGTTCTCATTTTAGTTTTTTAAACAACTATCCTGCTGGAAATTATTTCTATTATATAGTTATAATAAATAATGTAGAAATGTCAAAAAGCCATTTTAAGGCTGGGAGTCCACCAGAAAATCCAAGCTCTGTGAACTGAAAGGAAAGTTAAATATCCTGGAAATAGACAATAGCAAACCAGTTCTCTATTGTTGTCAAGAAAACAACATGGATATATTCATTTAGTCAGCAGGTCAGTTTGAGGGAGGTATTGTTTTTTATGACAGATCATCAAAGCACTATCAAAGACTTTGGATTGCAACCTATGTTCTTAAATAATTTAAATTATTTCCATTCTTTGCAAGTTTCAATTATTTCCTAGAGAAGGTATTAAGAGAAACTTTTATGAGAACAGAATTATTATTTGACCATTGCCAGTTGTTACAAATAGATTATTTTTTTATTATTTCAAATCATTATACTATAACAAAATATTACCTGCTACTTCCACAATCTGGTGCCTAGCAATGTCATAGTATGGATCATCCCACCGCAGGTGTGTGACAGAATCAGGGGAGCTCTTGGTATCATCTATACATGTGCAAATTAAAAAAAAGGAAAAAATATAACTTAAAGTGAAACTTACCTAAATAAGGGCTCAGAAGTACAGAGAAATGAATATGTGCATCATCAGTATGATAGCACTGATTCATTTCTCTGTACCTCTACACCTTTATTCAGGTGTGGTGTGGTACAGATGAATAACATTTATTTTGTTCATTTGGTATTTCAAAACAGACAAGTGCATACATTAAGACTAATTGTTCAAGCATATTTATCAGTTTATCTGCTTTATGTAGACACTATTAATGGGAGGAAATAAAAGACTTAAAATCTTCTACCACAAATTCCAAATTCATCAGCTATAATCAACTGCACTGATATATATACTGAACAGGTATTTCTTTGCTATATACAGCCAGTGGTATTTCAGTTCTTATCTGCTGATGGACATGTCAGTTCTGCATTGCAATTTAGATTCAAGATACCAAGCAAACTCTCCTGCAATATCTTAAAGGAATCGAAGATTAATGCTGCAGAACAGGGTTGTGCAACATTTTGAATTCAAAGGCAGACAAGTACTTCAGAGTATTCACTAGCTGGCAATCTTTTCCTGGGACTGTACTACAGCTATGGAGGACAATTGGGGTCTCCCAGAGAAAGACACAATTACTTTAACAAGTTGCAGATGGGCAATATTTTCAGAGTATGGATTCCTTAAAATGTGGCTGCCACCCCCTGCCATTGTTTTATTAACAGAAACACTTACCTGACTTTGGGAAAACAGGCTCTTCATCTGATGGCCAATTTTTATCATCTAGAGAAGCCAATTTGAGCTGATTGAGAGATTCACTAGTGTCTTCCAGACTCAGGTCTTCTTGTAAATCTGGGTATTGCTCCATGCTTCAATGCTCAACAGATTATCTGAAAAGAAGCGTCAAAAATTTACAGATCAGCAAAGAAACACCTCACAATTTTCACTGGCATTTCCCAGTTTCCTCCTTTAAATTTAGTCATAGATGTGACAGACCTTTCATTCATATCTAACTTGAGAGGGGAGCACAGATAACAATGTTGGGATTGCAATTGCATTTCTTTCCATTATCCCTCCTGTGCCAATATAATTGCTTTCCCTTCATAACAAAAGTGGCAGGGAAAGGCAATAGATTATACCTCTTAGACCTGTGCAAATTATTTAGTGAAGTACCTTATTTAGGTGTGCAGGTCAAAACAGCAATTTTGCATTTGAAACAACTGTTTCAAACTAGAATATGGGGTCCCCAGGGCTCAGCCTCTCTCCCATCTGTTTAACATCTACATGAAACTATTGGGGGAGATAATCTATTGGTTTAGGGTTTGATGATACAAAGCTTTGATGATACAAAGCTTTAATATCTAGCTCAGGCCAATCAGGAGTTGCTGTGGAAATCTAAACCTGGTGTCAGTAGGCTGTGAGGGACTGGGTATAGCAAAATAGACTAAGATTGAATCTTTGTAAGACAGAATTACTATTGGGACAAAATCCTCTGATTCATTTGATGCTCTATCTATTGCTCCAAATGAGGTCACACTGCTTCTAAAGGAGCTAATACACAGTTTGGAGGTTCTTCTGGCTTCACAACTCCTGCTGGAACAGCAAGTAAAAATTGAAGCCAGGAAAGCCTATGGCCAGCTTCAGTTGTGCTCCTTCATGTACCAGGAGGCACTGAAGAAGTGACATGCCCTTGTCACCTCTCATCTAGATACTGATCTAGATTACTGTAATTCATTTTACATGAGGTATTCTTGAACACAATTTGGAAATGCAATTGGCACAGAATGCCCAGCACTAGCTAGTTCAACAGAATAACATTTATTTTGTGAGACCAGCACTTGTTGCCAGTAAGTTTCTAATTCAAGGTGCTGATAGTTACCCATAAAGCTTGGGCCCTTGTTACCTCCAGAACCATCTCCTCCCAGTAGAATCTGCCTGGCCTACACAATCTAGGCCAGATATGGTGTTTTGTGTATCCACTTTTCAGGAGATCAGTGGAGGTGGGACCCAGAGACAGCCCCCTCTCCATGGAATCGCATGTCCTAGAGACCACATTTGCCTCCACCCTATCTTTTTGAAAACTGTTCTCTAGAACAGTTGTGAAGCCAGAAGAACCTCCAAACTGTGTACCAGCTCCTTTAGAAGCAGTGTGACCTCATTTAGAGCAATAGCTAGAGCATCAAATGAATCAGAGGATTTTGTCCCAATAATAATTCTGTCTTGCAAAGATTCAATGCAATGCAAAGTCCATTTAGTCAGGAACATTTTAATTAGATAGTAATGGGTTTCCATGTTAATTGTTGCATTTTTTTAGATTGTATATTGTAATCCACTTAGTGGGTAGCACATACATACACCTATTAATAAATAAATAATAATAAATTTGTCAATAAATAAAACTGAAATGCTTTACACACCGCTAGACAAAATCTAATGAACCAACACTGTGGTTTGATATTGTGGATCTAAGTCCGATGGGAAATGGGTTTATCATTTCCTATACTGGCCAATCAAACTTTTATGACATAGTCATAAAAGAAATCTTCATATCACTAGAGACAAAAACCTGAGACACATTCTGCATTCCTACCATTATAGCAAATAGATTAGATTCTAGGGCAATATTTTATAAGAAAAGCATACAATGAAGGAGAAGTGTAGAATTTGAATGTTCGGTTATTAGTTCAATAGTTAAGGAACTTCACCATAAGGAATTATTATTCTCTTGAACTTGGACATAATTTCTGCATTTTGGATCTTCACTACAACATTCAATACATTCATGACTACAGTCAGCACCACAACTGATTGAAAGTTAATAACTGTATATGTGAGGCTACTAGAGAGGGAAATTATCCATCTCAAGAGGCAGAGGAAGATAACCCATCTATCATGATATTAAAAGTGTTAGAGGATCCTTAAAAACAACACAAACAATATATCAACTCTGAAGTAAAATGTTTTTTAAAAAACAATGGATCAAAGCAGGGCTATATCTAATATCAGAAATTAACGTTATCAGTTCCATAAAGACAGCAGCAGCAAAAATACCACCATGTCTTAAAGCATGCCTCAGCATTATGCCATAATTTCAGTGAATCCTTGAGGGCACTGAAGGGAATTTGCTATATATTATACAGCTAATATATATTAATATATATTATATTATATTTGTATCAAAATGTGTAGTCTGTCATTGTCCTTACACTTCAGATGGCTGTAAAATTATTGTGCAGGAAGTCTACAACCAAACAAAATACAATATATTGGCAGGAAGTATTAATGGCCTGGCAAATCTGCAAAGTTAACCTCAGCTATGGTTTGCTCCTCTCTCAAGGAGTGGAGTAGCTGCAAAGGGGACAAAGAGCAGGACATTTTGAATTATTAGCTAATGCTAGAAACATGCTTAAATTGCAACCAACCATCTGTCTTTAGCAATATCCTCAGTTTCTATGGAAACCTTAACCACCATTTGAGGTGACTCATTCCCTTCAAAACAACTCCAGCAGCATATTCTCATAATTATCTAAATTTATCCAATAAAAAAACTCCCTGGCATTAACATAAAAACAATCCCCTACTTGCTTATAGTAAGTTATTCCAATTTTCTCATACAACATGAGCAGAGAGTACAGTACTTACTAATTACCACACCATTAGTTTATATGTTGCATTTATATCCTATGTTTTCTCTGAAATATAGACAGTAAACAGTAGATGTTCCCCTAATATCATTCACAAACCTGTAATATAAATATATGCAAGTAGTATTTGATCCGTGGTAGTGTTCCAGTATGTTGTTAAATCATCACAGATGAAATGACCAACACAAATATTAGAGAGAAAAGTTTCATATAAATCTCAAAAATACTTTTCACTGAGGCAGTTCATACTTTGCACAGAAAGTCAAATTAATGCATAAATATGTTTTGCAATATTACTAGATTTTTAAACTATATCTCTACTCCATTTGAAGATAAACATAGTACAAATACATTAAAGTCTTTGATGTTCCTGGCCATATTACTCCCCTATTACTACTTAGAAAACATTTCATCCATGGTTAAACAAAATACTTCCAATTTACAAAATTCAGCACTTGGATCCAAATATAATCCAATCTCCTTAAAATATGAAACATACTTAATTTGCTGTGTTCTTGCCTCAAATATTAAACATCACTAGAGATTTCTGCTACTTATTTCAAGACCAACTACTGGTTGACATTATAAAAACAAACCCCGAGGAGCATATTCTCTGCCCTTTCTCTAAAGTGATTGTTGAAACCAAGGGCTGGAAGTTATCAAACTACTTTTCTGGATCTAAATATACAAATCAAGGTTTATATTTGCCTTTTTCTCATAGCACCAAATCATGGGTGGCTATGTACATAAACAGCATCTGTAAAGGACACTCATTTGTTGAATTTTTTACCTAAACATATATTCTAACTTATGCTTTGCTGAAACAACCTACAACACCTTGTAGATTACTAAACATGTAAACACCATCTAGGGCATATATCTTTATATTAGAGATATCTGCCACTTCCAGTGTTGGCATGGTAAGATGGGAGATGGTCCAAGAGGCATCAAATTACCTACTCTATTCTATACAGGCAATCCTTGAGTTACGACAGCAATTGGGACTGGAATTTTCATCACTAAGTGATGTAGTTGTAAAGCGTGATGTCACGTAACCACATTGCTTAGTGAAGGCAATCCTTGCAGTCCCCCCTTGCCGTTGTTAAGTGAGGAACATGGGTTCCTAAGTGAGCATCTCCTTGCAACTTCCTGCCAGCTTCCAACAACCAAAGTCAGTAGGGAAGCCAGCAGGAAGTTGCAAGTCCCAGGTGGCTTGCAAGCAGACCAGCAGGCAGGTAAGTGACTGCTGCCGGGTGGGGGAGGGTGTGCAAGTGGCTGGGGAGGCACAGCACAAGCACAGTGAGGCTCAGGAAGGGTGCACGGGTGGGGGAGACTTACCCACACAACTTCTGATCTTCCCTGCCAGCTTCCCTATTGACTTTGTTTGTGGGAAGCAGGCAGGGAAAGTCACAAATTGTGATCACATGACCACAGGATGCTGCAACCATTGTAAGTACGAGCTGGTTGTCAAGCAATCAAGTGACCGTGAAGGTGCTGGGATGGCTGGAAGTTCAAGGACCAGTCATAACCACCACTCATTCGGTGCTGACGTAACTTCAAAAGGTCACTGAATGAGTGGTCGTTAAGCGAGGGCTACCTGTACTTATTCCAGCAACCATTACCCCTCTTTTTAGACTTATCTTATTTAAAAGAGACTATAAGAAAACATACAGTTATAATTAGCTGAAAAGAAAAGGCAATTAATTTTAGATATTCACTGCCCCAAACTGCTTCTCTTTTATTTTTTTCCAAATGATTGTAAAAATATGTTTTATTTTAATTTTAATACTTCAAAATCACCCTATAACTGTTTATACACTGAGGCAAGGAATAATATACATAGTTTCTATCTAAAGTTAACAAAGAAAAATAATAGAACAATTAGGAAAGAAACTAGGCATGAAACATCATCTGATCATTTAGCAAAACAGGTAAAATTGTTACTATCATCTTTCCTTTTCAGTTTTATATAGGCACTCTAACAAATCTTAGAGAAACTATACCCATACATGTAGTACTTTGTATTCCATACATATACATCTTGCCACAAAAACTTCCTTAAACTAATGTTACCCTTTGATATCATTAAGCATGTATATGTGGGAATGGGAGCTCAAGAAATTATATTTTAACTGCTGGTGTTCATAAATTCATTTATGTCTTTAGCTCATCAAGAAAGCAGATTTCTTTTTATTTCCTGTATTCAATAGGCCTAGCGAATCAATAAAATAGAGTAATATATATTTGTTTGCTCCTCCAGCATTGCCATTATAATAAAATCCACTGAAATCTTGCAGCAATAGTTGACATACTAAAGAAAAATAGGCATTTAGCTTGCCCAACCAGCAATACAGTCTAATTCAAGAAAAAAAAGCAAAAAAAAGTTAACCCAGGATGATCCCCCTCTCTCACAGCTTTCAGCTTAAATCAAACAAGATCCACTGACTGTATGATCCAATCTGCTGAATCAGATTATAGTTTGAAAAACACCACACCTTTCCTGCCAGAACATAACTTCCCTGAGCTTGTTGAACAATTCTACTGGCTCAAGCTATGCTTTGATTCTGGTGATACTACAGCAAATCCAGCAACTGAAAAAAAAAATCACATCACATTTGTAACTTGTATGCCTACCACTAACCCTAAATCATTCCTGGTCTTCCATTTTTCTTTTTTTCCCCCTGCAAATCCAATGCACTTGAAAGAATTTCAGCAACAGTACACTTCTACTTTCTTCTGACTGTTATTTCAAGGCAAACACTGCCATAAAAATGAATATCCAGCATAAAAATCTTCAGAAGTCAGGTAGAACACTCACTTAAAAGGAACCCTCCTTCAAAATCATCAAACAAATTCTGCCATACTGTACTCTATGCAGTTTTGTTTGTTACTGAATCTCTCTGCCCAACTCTCTCCACATATAGATTACTTCTTTAAGACATCTATCTATACACCTATACAATTTCCACTTTCTGTCAAAGATCTGGGAGCCCTGTAACTGACAAGATCAAAGCAGAATAAAGTTGCCTCTATTACAGCATCAAGCTGATCAGTACAAACTAATATTAAGACAATGCATACAGTCAGGATTACTAGATTCAAACCCTATAAATTGCATAAACAAGGTAGTTCTAGCAACTTCTCCCTTCCTTACTACAATGTTGTTGTACTGTATTTAAAATAAGTCTCCTTCTAAACAGTCCACGTAATACAAATCTATGACTGAGATCACACATTGCACTAAGCCATAATGTTCGGTTTTGCGTACCATATTGTGTGAATCCAGGCTCTGTGGTTGTATTAGCCATGGTTTATGACTTAAAACAATGTCAAACTCAGCCAATCGTGGTTTATGTAACAAAATATGGTTAAGCAAATGATGGCTGTGCTTACTGAGAAGTTCTCATTTCTGCAATAGCAGAAGCAGGATTGCTCCTTTAGAAACAATGCTCTGTACTGTAAAGTAAGTTAACATAAGGAAGTTGATAGAAGAAACGTTTCCACCTGCACCTCTCAGTGAAACCCCTACAGAAGGCTGGGGAATCTTTCTAAATAAAATAAGATATACTGAAGAAGAAAGGAATTGCCCAAAACAGAATGGAGGGGACCTCTGCACCTAGGCGCAGTGACACACAGAGACAGGGTGGAGAATAAAGGCAGAAGTTCAACGCAGTGGCTCTGTGCCTTGGACTCCGGCCAGGCAGCTCCAAAGCACGCGCCCTCCTAAACTCTGACCGAAGAGCCTCTTCCCCGACGAAGCAGGAATATTCCCTCCGCAAAGGAGCCTCTTCCCGCAACGCAAGCCCTCACAAACCGATTACCTCGAAATGGGTGCGTGCGCTCGAATCGGCGATTCGTCTCATGTAGGAAAAGCCCTCCACTTCCGACTCTGACCACGCGCGTTCGGTACTGAGCGCCAGCGCTCTCTTCGCTCGCCAACAGCCGCTCCCGCCTGTCAAACACCTTCGCAAACATCCGACTCTGAACCGGAAAACGAATTCGTTTCCATGGAAACTCCTTTCCGCCTGCTTTCGACGTCTGGCGTGGGAAAGAAATATTTGCCCGGGTGAAACCGAGGCTCGTGGAGTTGATCGTTCCGCTTCCTAAACGGGCGTTCCCTCGTCATGGAGGGGAGCACGGCCAAAGAGCTGGGCTGTTTGTGGACTGTGTGGGAGTGTAGCTCCCTGCGCTGATCGTCCTTTCGTTTCGTTTTTATTGCAGGTCACCCTCTGGATATGCACGGCAGTTGGCCCTTTTGCCCGGCGTGGCACCTTCCTCGGGGGCTGGCCGTGGGACCTTCTCTGTCCTCGGAGAAGGGTCTGGGAGTGTGGTGTGTGGGGCGCGCTCTGCAGCCAGGGATGTTGCTGCTGCTTGGGCCGCAGGGCGAGGAGCAGAAGGCGGCCACTTCCTTGTCGGTGAGCCTCAGACAGCGGGCAAGAGTGACAGGTAGAAATAGGCCTGAGGTCGATGTGAGTGCTCTCTTCCCCCTCCCTGCTGACCCCTAGGTCGACCAGATGGAAATCTGGGTCTAGACGCTTGAACCCCAGAGAGCCAGTTTGATATACTGGTGAAGGCCCTGACCTAGAAACCAGAATGCTGAGCGTTCTGGGCTTTCTTTAGGCATGAAAGCCGGCTGGGTGACTGTGGGCCAATCACTCTCTCTCTCAGCCCAACCCACCTCACAGGGTTGTTGTTGTGGGGAAAAATAGGGGCAGGAGTATTAGGCATGTTTTCCGCCTTGAGTTATACATTAAAAAGACAGCATAAAATTTTAATAATAACAACAATAACAATCGCCTTGGCAAGAGACAATGCAGTTTGTCATAATAGCTGGTGCTTGCTCTCCCAACTTCCTGGTTTAAGTTTGTAGGTATGGAAAGTCTGGCCTGTTGTGATTTTAT
This sequence comes from Python bivittatus, assembly GCF_059951505.1. Classification (NCBI taxonomy): domain Eukaryota; kingdom Metazoa; phylum Chordata; class Lepidosauria; order Squamata; family Pythonidae; genus Python; species Python bivittatus. Next base: position 33,053,701 of record NW_028277075.1, on the reverse strand, counting down.
CTGAGCAAATTTTGGCTTGAGAATTTCTGAATATTTATAGCTTCTGGGTATGTTTTGTATACTACTTTGTTGCCAAGGCAAAGTGCTTAGAGACTCTTAATGCTGGAATATAGGATAGGAGTAACCAACAGAAGGGATCCTCAGGAATTTCAGGACAGAGAAAAGAAAGTACTTCTTTACACATGTATAATTAACTATGGAATGTAACACGTAGATTACTTTCAGAGAGGGTTAAACAAAATAATTGAAAGCCCGAGTAACTGGTAGCCATAATGGCTATACTGTATGCTGTCTACAGGTTCAGAGATAATGGGATATTGTTGTGATGAAATGTCAAGACATAGCCTTGACCTCATGTTCTACCTGCAGTTTTCCTATAGGTATCTTTTGGGGGGGGGCATTCTGGGAAACAAGATGCTGGGCAAAATTGACCTCTCTTTCTCTCCCTCTCTCTCTCTGATACAGACACACACATATACTCACTCTCTCTCTCTGTGGGCACCCATTCATACTTGAATCTGGTTTTGCACTGGTTAATTCCTTCATAGTCTGTTTTATAGAAATCTGGAACAAGGTTGGGTAATGTTATTTGCTTGCAATTGAGATTTAAGGTAACATTTGCTATCTAATACATTGCACATGTCAGTGAAATAATTGTGACTCTATCATTCAGTCATGTATGCAGTGCTTCATTTATTACTATGAATTAAAATGATAGTTTACATTTAGCACAGAATAGGCATAGAATATTAATATATGTTCCACCATATAACTAAATAGTTAAGACAAATCATATTTTGTTTTAATCCACCCAGCTATTATTTAAGGTATGTTACAGTGAAAGGTGAGTGTCTTGCCCAAAATAATTTACTGAGCGTTATCATCTAAACATAGTTGTTAAGTCTTGGCATTCCAGACTGTCAGTCAGCACTGACTGTGTTTGTATAACTTCCTTTGGATAACTTAATAAGTTTAGGGAAATAAATTTCCTGGATGCTCTCAACTGTAAGCTAGTTATAAAGACTGGGTGTCTAGGATACATTAAGCTAAAATGTTGCTGGCTAATTTTTGAACATAGTCACTGGTGCTGCTGAAAAATACATACTTAAAAATTTAGTTCAGAACAACATTTCCTACAATTAAATGAAATATTGATTGTTGGTGAACTCACACACTACATGAAACTATAATGCTATTTTTTAGTTTTGGTTTATTAGGAGGCAGCCATGGTATATTAAACAATAATATAAGTTCACCAATTTTAGAAAATTCTGCTGAACATGGTTTGAATTGCAACAGTTGTATTCTCTAATCAGTAATTGTTATGAAGGCCAAACTATGGCAAATGTGATGTGATGGCTTAGTTATGTGAATACAACCATGGTGATTTGTAAACCGTAGTTAAAAGGTGAGCATTAATTGTGAACCAAACCATTATGGTTTGTCCAACAAACCATGACTAAACATGGCTTAGTACATTGTGTGAAAGTATGTTGTGTGGGATCAATTATTGGATCACTGACTTTTAAAAGTTGAAACACAATCAGAATTGATGGGTGAAATTGTGTTGTGGCAGGATAGTTAACCATTTTCTACTGCACCATTTTGCATTCAAAGTTCTCATTTCCAGAGTGAGAAGTGAGGGCTTTGAATGCACTATGAGTACTTTCCTTTCTTGTTAAGAGTTCTAATAGCAGCTTGGAGTAGAGTGGTGGTGCTCTTGATTTAGGGATGGATTCACAGCTGCAAAGAAAAAGTCTCTCTGCATAGATCTGCATTCCTCATGATTAGTATGTTAGCTTGATTGTGTGAATTGACCTATGGGTCAAAGAAAGAGCTAGTCCCAAAACTGAGAGCCTCTCACACACACATCTTGCTCTCCGTTACAGGCATTTCCATTACCCAGCTGGAAAAAGGCTTCTGCTTGCAACAGGATATCCAACTGGAGGAGGTGAGAACAGAAACATATGGATAATTTAAAATCTTCTCAGAAATGTTCATCTAATGTAATAGATTGTTGAGTATAACAGTTCAGATAGTAGTGAACCTCTTAGGATTAATTCATGCAATTTGTTTTTAAATTTATTTTTAAGCTAAGTTGATATTTATTTTGTTTTTAATCAGGTTCAAAATAATATGACTCATGTGATTCAGACCTTAATGTCAAGTACTGCAAATTCTTTAATGCGGTGATATACCCAAATTAGTATCCATCATATGAGTGACCTCACACATTGGATCCTGGAACTAAACATAAAATAATCAGTGGCTTGTCCATTTTTATGTGTGCCTGGAGTCAGCTTCAGTCAAATGTCCTGATCTGCATTTAACTTTGAATTTTCTAAAGATTGTTGTATACCTTGAATAGCTGGGAAACATCTCTGGCTGTTGTGGATGTTTAATAATGTTTAAAACAAATTAACAGATGTGACAGAATTTATACATTTAGACAAGCTTAATCATAATACGTTAATAATAAATGATTATAAATAGATATTTTGTTCCTGTTGTAGAAATTCAGCTTTCAATGGCAACTAGAGATTTCCTTCATTTCTGTCATCTTTATTACAAGCTGATTAGCTCTTCTTTTGTCTTGCTGTCTTGGAATTTTTTCCTGATTAAAAAGTCAGCCAGCTACAATAGATACATAACAAATACAGCAAGGTTGTGTAGACTGACTTTGTCTTGATTATCTTGTGTTGCAAAAGCTGTAATATGACTCTTATTCTAAGTGGCTTCCACTTTTGTTACTGGAGTCTTTAAATCCCCAGTTCACTTGATGAGATAATGTTTATCTGAAAGTCTGGATAATGTTTAAACCATTAATCAGTTCGAATAAAAATTGGCTGCATTTAGTTCTACTTTTTTTAACTTGATAGGTTAAAAGGTGCTCCTGTTTAAGTAGACAATACATTTATTAAAAATAACATTTTCCCATAAAATATCTGTCAAGTACTATGCATTTTTCCATAAAATGCTTGAATATCTTAGAAGTTGCATATTTCCTCCTCTCCTTCTTTTGAGATGATGCAAACTGGCAATTATACATGGAAACGAAAAGTGAAGATGCAGTGACATTTTTAATTATTGTTTTAATCATGTACAGTTCTGATTATACTTTTTAATTAGCTAAGAGTTCTTTAATATTTGACATAAATATGAAAGGATAAAACTGCTAAGAGATTACCAGCCACAGGAATTCCATAAATGAAAATAATATATTAAAGGGAAAAGCACACACACTAGATAAATATTGCAAACAAATGCCCTAATGAAAGAAAAAAATGGAATTTCTCTGATATGGGTAATTAGGAAGAAGACTAAAACAGATAGGGAGCTGTGAAGGAAGGAATGTGTTCTTAAATTTGCTGCTGGAATCAATAGGAAAAATTCATGTCCTACTTAAATGCCTTTAGTAGCTAATGTCTTTACCAAGGTAAGCATTATCTATAAAAGGCAGACTAGAAATTCTAATCTTCATGCAAGACATAGATATAGGAAGTCAAATCTTATGATTTCTGTACAGCTATGTAATTGTTACAGATCTCTGAGAGGGTAGTTCCTATGTTCCATTTATTCACTAGATTCCTCTTCAGCCATTAATTCTCTCTAATAAACTTTAAACCTATTTTTTCTTTTTATTCTTTTATTTTTTTTAGTTTTAGTTTTTATTGTTGTAAATTGTAATCTTTAATAAAATTACTGTATAAAAAAAACTGTGCTTAGAAAAATCTAAATGAGACTAAGGAAAACAGAAGAAATTTTTTTTTTTAATGCTTAAAAAGGAACAAAAAAGAAAAATTAACCAATCAAAAGGTAAAATAATAAAATACAAGGTAACTGAAAGGTAGGCCCCCAAATCTTTTATTTATGCAAATAATTGAAATTCATTTTTTAAACAGTAAATTGAACCAACACCAGCAGCACACTAGTTACATATACCTGTTAGCCCCCAAAGATCACACTGTCAAATTTTAGAAGCAAACTACAGAGGTACACAAGCTGCTTTTTGATCAAATACTACATCAGAGTATTATTCTAAACCTTCCTTTAATTCATCAAGAAAACCAACCCCCTCCCAAAAGATAGAGATGCCAATCTCCCCTATTTCCATGATGTCATGATGCTACCTTCTCACCTAGTGCAGTCCTTATTCTCCTCTGAAATAACATCATCTGGATCCATCCTTTTTTTAAATTAATGAAGAGGCAGTGTATATTCAATTTATATGTATGTGTATTGTTGATTATTATTTTTCTCACTAATCCATGGGCACTATTGATCTTCACTGATCCACAGGATCATCAATAGCTGGAAGGGAGTTAAAATATTGTATATTAGATTAGCATGCAGACAGTCATAGATTCATTTCCCAATATTACCAGATGTAGAAAAAAAGGCTCTTATCCTAAACCTCCTAGAGAGTAAGAATAAACAATGTTGAGCTAGAGTGCTAAGGATAGGAGTCAGTGCATGTGGGCTTTCTATGGTCCTAGTCAGATAAATTCAGAAAAAAGTCTGTGAATGGGCATTTCCAGGTACTATATTATTTAATAAACGTGATACTTGGTAGATTAGACTGAGACCACATTCACTTATTTATATACGTGCTATGCTCTAAGTTTGTTTGTGTGTTTGCCTGGGACGATATTGCATCTTGCACCAAAATTAATATTTAACACTATGTGTTTTACAGCCTCGTGAAGCAAAGCCGGGTTGAAGATGAAGCAAATGTAATGTTAGAATGGATCAACGGGGAGCTGCACATCAGAGTCTGCTGTCCTATTGATGTGGGCAGTGAACTGCTATGCTGGTTAACTGAATCACAGGCCAGTCCTACTTGTCTGGAAAATGATAGCCTGGCACATACCTCAGATAGGAAACTTTTTACAGAGAATAAAAAACTGCAAAAAATGCCAGTAGTGGCCACCACCAAGACCATAGATTTAGAAGAGGAGGCTTTGATGCAGAAAGATGATATTATCCAGGATTCCTCTGCAGGTACTGTACATGGCGTCCTTGAAATAGCATTTAAAAAGGAGTATCATAGATCATTCAGGCAAATCAAATAGGAAATGCAATATAGAAATGAATTTGTACATTTCTGATCATGGAAAGGCATGAGATCCTGAAGGAATTCACTGTCACATTCTGTTCACAGGAAGGTTTGAAAACGTGCCCCTTTTTAATCATTATGCAGCCCTAATCTAAGTGTATAATTTTGGTTTTTTACCAGTAGAATTTTACAAGATAGCTTCTTGAGTTGTCTCATATTTTTGAACAAGCTAAGATTACTGAAAATATTTAAATGAAAGTCTGCTTGGCTTTTATAAACCTTTCAAGCTGGGGGCTCTTGCATTTTCTGTATTTTTATTTTTTTACAAATGGTACCATCATGGTTGGCATTGAGGTACACCTCTCCCTTGAAACCCACAAAGAGTTATTTGGAAATAGGTTTTCCTACTTATTATTATTTAATATTTTACTATTTTCAAAGCACAGTGTTTTTCTATTTAGTATCTCAGTTTCAGAGATTGGGAACTGAGTCTGAGAGTATACAGTAGCTTGTCTAGGACTGCTGAGCAGATAGGCCTGCTGAGTAGAAATAGAAGTCATGCTTGTCCATTGATCTGAATTTGGTTCAGTAACACTGGTCAATCAGCCTTACAAGCAGCAGTTTGTTCTGCTATAACCCGTGAAGTATTTTACTATCATGCAGAATATGTATGTAAAATATCTGACTGTACAACTATACTACAAACCTGTGTTTGGTTTATATCATTATAGCAGCTGCATCTTGTTCCAAAACTTGGCAGCTGTTTGGAAAAGATAAAGAAAATTGTCTTATTCAGAGACCCTCCCACAGGTTTTACTGTGAAATGAAATGCAAATATTAAACCATTTTAATCCTTTGAGAAGATTTATCCTCTGACTTACTTTAATGTATATTTAACCAAATACCGCAACATCTTTTTTTATATAGAAGCCCAAAGTTTTTCCAAGTCTTAAAAATATGGGTAGTCCTCATTTACCAACCACAGTTGGGACCAGTAACTCAATCGTTGAGCAAAGTGATCACTAAGTGAAACCATAACTGTGCTTATGATCTTACTTCAGCTTTCCTTTGCTCTACAGACCTATGAAGGTTGTAAATGCGAGGATTGGTTGCAAAGTTACTTTTTCATCACTCTTATAACTACGAATGGTCGCTGTCCAAGGCAGTCACTAAACGAGGACTACCTGTAGGATATTTATAATTCAAGTAAAATGCCCTGGTTGTTGTAGTTCTCAAAAGTACTTCTTTGCCAATTGATGACTATTTCTTTAGTCTCTATCCTGAGTGAAATATTTCCAAAGACTGAAGGTGAGAAGGTATGGAAATAAAATAGTTTTACTATAAAATAGCTATAACTACTTGATGTCTTGTTAAGAGAGCTAACAGTTCCTGGTTCAATTCTTCAGGTATTCCTGATATTCCCAAGTCTGCAGAGTTGAAAGACAGAGGCTGTTGTGTTTCTGTGTTGAATAAGAAGCTGAAGAACAAACAGACCCTTGGATTAGATGTCAATCACAAGAAAAGCAATAAAAATTCTTCCTTGCAAATTGAACAACAGGAGACCAAAATACAGAGTGGAAATAATAAACTTTTTAAAAGCTGTCCTGTTTCCAAGAATGATGGAGGCAAAGAAGATGCTATACTGTATTCTCAGGAAGAGCAGGTGAATGAGATAAAGTCAGATGCAACATTGGCTGAAACCTGTTCAAACCCACCATCGTGCAGTGCAGTTTGCATCAGTGCCATTTTAACTGATAATATAGAGACATTAAGGGAAGAGTCCTGTGCTGAAATAATCCCCAGTGGATATCTTCCAAGTACACCCAAAGACAGGGCAGAGAATGAAAAGAAAAATCCTACACAAGAGGAACAGTCGCATAGATACAAGCCTGGTGCTTCAGCTCACACAGAATCAAGCACTAAACGACGACACCGGTGTAAAGAGTGTGGTAAAGCATTCCTCCAGCTTTGCCACCTGAAAAAACATCATTTTGTGCATACTGATCACAAACCGTTCCTGTGCACAGAATGTGGCAAGAGCTATAGTTCAGAAGAGAGTTTCAAAGCGCATATGCTGGGCCACAGGGGGGTAAGGCCCTTTCCCTGCCCACAGTGTCACAAAACTTATGGCACCAAGCGTGACCTTCAAGAACATCAGGTACTGCATACAGGCCAGCGCCCCTATGCCTGTCCAGATTGTGGAAAATCATTTGCCCGGCGTCCCTCCCTTCGTATCCATCGCAAGACTCATCAAGTTAAACAGCCAAGCTCTACCCCTGCTGCCTGCCAGTGTGTGATATGTGGACGGCACTTGGCCAACCCAGGATCGTTGCGGAACCATATGCGCCTGCACACAGGGGAACGTCCTTATACTTGTCCCTACTGTCCCAAGTCATTCCGTCAGCAAGGCAATCTACGAGGGCACCTTAGGCTACATACAGGGGAACGCCCTTATCACTGCCATTTCTGTGGAGATGCCTTCCCACAGCGTCCTGAGCTGCGCCGTCACCTGATCTCCCACACAGGTGAGGCTCATCTGTGCACAGTATGTGGTAAAGCATTGCGTGATCCCCACACGTTACGAGCTCATGAACGCCTGCACACAGGTGAGCGGCCTTTCCGCTGCCACCTGTGTCCCAAATCCTATCCTCTAGCTACAAAACTCCGGCGTCATCAGAAAGCACATCATGGTGACAAGCCCCATCAGTGTAACATTTGTGGTATAGGCTACAGCCTCCCTCAGAACCTTCAACGCCACCAGCTTGAGCACAAAGACAATCTAGTCAAGGATTCATCCAAATTTGACATCAAAGATCTCAAGGATATTGCAGTTTCAGAGCAGCCTGCTGTGTTGGTAGTACACACTATGAATATGGCAGAGCCTGGCAGGAAAGCAAAAGTCCTCATCTCTAACAGTAACTACATTGGAGCACAAGAGAGCTCTGACCGACACAAGGATGTCATTGAGATTGCTGTTTCAGACACTGAGGAAGAATGTATCATTGTGCAGGAGCAGGCTTCTCCCAGTAACATGTTTATTCTTCAAGAGGGTGTTGGTTTTAGTACTGTGGCAGAAGTAGTTGAGGTAGAATTGGGAACTTGAGCATTGCATTTATTGTGGATTGTCTAAGTATGCTTTTTCTGTAATTGTGAAAGGGCAACATGAGGGTTTAGAAGCACAGAATTCCAGAAAAGGGGCAGGTATTTGTGTGTGACTTCAAATTTGGCTGAATCATCAATATCAGTACAGATCCTAGAGCCTTTATGATTGGACTGCATGGTAGGCTCTGGTGAGTAGACCAGAAGTTATTTATTAAAAATGCTCACTGAGTATCCTTTTTTGCACAGTCAGTATTGGTTTAAATTAAGTGAGGACTATTCTTACCTATTTGTGTATCATATAAGATGTGGCAGTTCTAAAAAAAAAATACAGCGGTAAAGCATACTAGCACTGATCATGTGGTTCAGTCAAGTAGTTTGAATAATTAAATTAGTTATATCACTCCACATGGAATGATTAATGTGGCTGTGAGAGCAGTCTCTCCATTGACTAGCCAAATCATGTGATTGATAATCGCATACAACTTCTCCAGGGTCATACATGATGTTAAGATAGCATGTAGACAGGCCTGAATTAAATCATATTGCAGTCTTGCTGAGAATTGTACAGCCTGGTAGTTGTGCATATAGACAAAATATTTCTTTTTAAAATCAACTAAATGTTGAATCTAGTAAAACAATGTTCCCCAATCTGATGCTCTCAAGATATAATGTGATGAAACTCTTAATATCTCTAATCTAACTACTGATGCTCCAGTATACTCTTAACTTTCTTGGTTCTCCCCCAGCTAAGAAGAACTTGGGTTTTTTCTTTATTTAATAAATGCAAGTAGGCAGTAGAGGGTAGCATTACAGTCTTTATTACTACGTACAATAGAGGCTCTATTTTAATAAGGTAAGCACATTTGTTTGGGCCCAGACAGGCAAATACAAAAACTTACCTGGTCCCACTTGGGTTTTATAGAATATTTATCAGACAGAGATCAGTTAGAACAACAGAAACTCATGTTCAATAATATAAAAACCATGTTTTAATCAGATGCTGTGTGTTATACACATACTGCTGGATTGATCTATTTCAGACTGTAAATGAGAGAATCAAGTATTAAAATTAAATTAACATGGTATTAAATTAATGGATGGAAGGGAAGACTCTGCATTTCTTCCCTTCCATCTATTAATTCAAAAGAATATAGAAAAAGGATAAAATTAAAAATAAATCTCAATTTAGTTGCCATATTTGTTCCTTTCTATACCTTCCTGAACTATCTTTGGTTATAAGAACCAGGTTTTGCTCATTACTTAACGTTGCTTCATATTGAAACACTACAGTGTGTGGCTCCCAAAACATTTATTTAAAGGTAAATATTTTTCCTACAAGATTGGATAGGGGTAATGTATTTCTGGTTATTCTTTCTGCAAGGCAGCATTTTGGTCTCTTCGTTGTTGCCTGAAATGGTACAATTGAAAAATAAGTATGTCATATGAAGCTGTTGTGTGCTCACTTAGCAAAAACAGTTTGGAAATGTATGTGTGTTCAAAACATACATCTCTTATAATCCTTCAAATCCAAAGTTCTACCCTTAATAAAGTATAGATAAGCAAGTTCAGTGTTGCCTATTTTATGAAGAAAAACAGAACCTAATAATGTCCTGCTTACTGTAGTTCCCTGGCACAGAGCAAAAACTTTCTTTGACATGTTATTTTGTTTGATGCTCTCTTCTAACGGTGGTTTTTTGATGAACAGCTAGTTAAATATACTTGTTTTTACTTATTAATTGATAATTCTGGGATATTGTAAATTGTTCTACTGTACTGATTTGGTGACCTGTTTTCTAGTTATCTATGCTGTCACAGTGATGCAGTTTACAGATAATTATGTTGCAGCATTACTGTTGCATTTTGTCATATACTTTATGATTCTTTTAATTAAAAAAAAAACAAGCAAGCATGGTGTCAAGCAAAGTGCAAACCTTAATTCTAATCTTTATTTCCAATAATACTTCAAGGGCCCCTATATATCCTGAAGACATTCTTAGAAAATAAATATATGGTATGAGTTTTATTCTTGTGCTCTTTTTAGGAGTGTATATGTCTGGGCAGAAGGAAAAAAAAACAGAAGTAACCTGATGTGGTTAAAGTACTCTGGGAAATTAGAATAGGAGGTAGAGGACAATCTCATCAGCTTGCTTCCTAGTAAATGGATGTTTTGCTACTAACCGCTTTCATCATGGCAGCCAATTTGTGAGAGTGATCATAACATGCTCTTAAAATTCCAAATGTCCTCCATATAATAAAGATTTCTCTTTTTAAAAAAAAGTCTCTGACGATTCCTGACTCCCAACTAGTGTATGCCTTCTGTGATAACATTTACAACCAATCCTAGTAAATAGATGTTTTGCTACTAACTGCTTTTGCTGTTATGTATCTCTCTGAGGCAATAAGAGTTAGAGCTCCAGTGTGGAATAGCTGGTGTGTATCTTTTGCTGTTCCAGGACCTGGTCCAACATTTGCATGCAACAAATATTGACACAGCTGTAAGTGACCTCAGTGAGGCTAGAACTTAGGGAGCCCTTGCATGAGTCAAAACATCTGTCTTTTTCCTTTGCTTTTGTATTCAACCTAGTTACTGAGTTCAGGTTCCATCTGAGGCAGCTCACTCGTGCTGATCTGAAGTGCTAAGTGGTGCTTACCCACAGATATGGGAGGCATTCTGATCATTGCTTTTTAACTGATAAATGGTATTGGTCACCTTTGTACATAAGGTCTGCTAGGATTACTACAGGCTGTGTCTGATTTATACAGAGAATACTGTATAAATGCAAGTTATACGAAGGAGCTGTTTTAGGTGATACAACTGTATAACTTGTATGACCCGTTGCTGACAAATTCCACATTAGCTTCTAGTAACATTCTTTTCTAAGTGCATTTATACATTCTGTTTAAGTACGTTGCCCAGTTAACAGATGTTAAACCAACTAGTTTGTAATTTCCTGAGGCCTCCTTTCCCTTTTTGAATAATGCAACTATGTTTGCCTTTCTCTAATCCTTCAAACCTATACCAGTTCTCCAGGAGTCTTTAAATATTACAGTAGATCCTAGATCACTTCTGCCAGTTCCTTCAACACTGTGGTATTTAATTCATTTGGCCTTGGAAACTTAAATTCATCTCACAGCAATTTGATCTACATGGGAGTTCTCTTGAAGACTATTCAGAAGTAACAGCCAGAGAAAGAAACTTAGGAAAGACCCACCCTAACTACCCAGGTGGTAAATAGGGAGGGTAGGAGATTTGTACTTTCAGACTTGCAAGATTCTGTTAATGTAGCCTTACAATAAAGTAGAATTAGCTCATCTAGTCATGTTTCCTGCCTGGTTTACCTGGGAGGACTGACAGATGGTGACACTCTCCTTACTGCCGTATGTATCCATAGCTGTGGTGCCTGCAAATATGCCTATTAATGATTTAAGGGTACTGGGAGGACTTTTCAGGATCAGGCCATCCTGCAAGTAGCTTGAGCTAAGCTATGAAAAGTTTTGCATACCATAGTAAGCAGATTATACCAGGCTTGGAAAGTGATTAACAACTGGTGCAGTTCTTTCAATATAGGAATAATGTGGCATCTTTAAGAGGCACCAGTCACCATCTCTGCTGCAGCCATCTACAGTCAGGTCCAGAAATATTGGGACATCGACACAATTCTAACATCTTTGGCTCTATACACCACCACAATGGATTTGGAATGAAACAATCACAATGTGCGTTAACTGCAGACTGTCAGCTTTAATTTGAGGGTATGTACATCCAACTCAGGTGAACGGTGTAGGAATTACAACAGTTTGCATATGTGCCTCCCACTTGTTAAGAGACCAAAAGTAATGGGACAGAATAATAATCATACATCAAACTTTCCCTTTTTAATACTTGGTTGCAAATCCATTGCAGTCAATCACAGCCTGAAGTCTGGAACGCATAGACATCACCAGACGCTGGGTTTCATCCCTGGTGATGCTCTGCCAGGGCTCTACTGCAACTGTCTTCAGTTCCTGCTTGTTCTTGGGGCATTTTCCCTTCAGTTTTGTCTTCAGCAAGTGAAATGCATCCTCAGCTCAGGATTCAGGTCAGGTGATTGACTTGGCCATTGCATAACATTCCACTTCTGTCCCTTCAAAAACTCTTTGGTTGCTTTTGCTGTATGCTTTGGGTCATTGTCCATCTGTACTGTGAAGCGCCGTCCAATGAGTTCTGCAGCATTTGGCTGAATGTGAGCAGATAATATTGCCCGAAACACTGCAGAATTCATCCTGCTGCTTTTGTCAGCAGTCACATCATCAATAAATACAAGAGAACCAGTTCCATTGGCAGCCATACATGCCCACGCCATGACACTACCACCACCATGCTTCACTGATGAGGTGGTATGCTTAGGATCATGAGCAGTTCCTTTCCTTCTCCATACTCTTCTCTTCCCATCACTCTGGTACAAGTTGATCTTGGTCTCATCTGTCCCTAGGATGTTGTTCCAGAACTGTGAAGGCTTTTTTAGATATCGTTTGGCAAACTCTAATCTGGCCTTCCTGTTTTTGAGGCTCACCAATGGTTTACATCTTGTGGTGAACCCTCTGTATTCACTCTGGTGAAGTCTTCTTTTGATTGTTGACTTTGACACACATACACCTACCTCCTGGAGAGTGTTCTTGATCTGGCCAACTGTTGTGAAGGGTGTTTTCTTCACCAGGGAACGAATTCTTTGGTCATCCACCACAGTTGTTTTCCGTTGTCTCCTGGGTCTTTTGGTGTTGCTGAGCTCACCGGTGCGTTCCTTCTTTTGAAGAATGTTCCAAACAGTTGTTTGGAGAATGTTCCAAACGGTTGTTTTGGCCACGCCTAATGTTCTTGCTATCTCTCTGATGGGTTTGTTTTATTTCTTCAGCCTAATGATGGCTTGCTTCACTGATAGCGACAGCTCTTTGGATCTCATCTTGAGAGTTGACAGCAACAGATTCCACATGCAAATAGCACACTTGAAATGAACTCTGGGCCTTTTATCTGCACATTGTAATTGGGGTACTGAGGGGATATCACATACCTGGCCATGGAACAGCTGAGAAGCCAATTGTCCCATTACTTTTGGTCCCTTACCAAGTGGGAGGCACATATGCAAACTGTTGTAATTCCTACACCGTTCACCTGAGTTGGATGTACATACCCTCAAGTTAAAGCTGGCAGTCTGCAGTTAACGCACATTGTGTTTGTTTCATTCCAAATCCATTGTGGTGGTGTATAGAGCCAAAGATGTTAGAATTGTGTCGATGTCCCAATATTTCTGGACCTGACTGTAGGTAAGCTGCAATTTAATTGCTATCCAAGGGCTATCCCACAAATATTGCATTGAAGTAATTCATCCTAGAGATTACTGGTGTATGTGTCATTGACTTCAGGTCTGTCCTCAAGAAGGGGAATATTCTGTTTATCCACAAAAGCTGATAAAAGGCCTCTTTTGCCAACAATGTTATGTGGATATCAAACATCAATGCTAGCTTCAGGAGGAGTCCCACGCTGCACACCTGATTCATAGGATGGACTACAACCCCATCCAATACAGTCATAGCTCCCAAATTTTGAAATTCAAACTCTAGAATTAGCAAACTCCATTTTGTTTGGATTCAGAATTAGCTTTACAACACGTGGAGTCTTAAGACATCCAACACTGAGTTTCCAGCAAAGAAATACAGCAGAGTATTGTCAACAGTATATCTAGATGACAATTACAAGTTGGTTGGAACAACGAGGTGAGGATGATCCGTTCCCTGTCTTTTCAGAAAGCAGTCAAGATTATGCTTTTTCAAATGACTTCAGTGTGAAAGATGCAGCTGATTTCAAAGTAGTTGACCTAGGGAAGAAATATTACATAGCTTGGATTCCACATAATGGCTTAAGTGTTATGGTTGTTCATGGTTTTTATCTTACTGTGACATTCCTAGAGAAGGTGGAGACATACATTATTATATGTGTAAAGTCCATACACAAAAGCTATCAAGAGATCCAGAAATATATATATAGGGCTGTATTTTCCCTTCTCTGTCTGGGTACAGATAATCCATCAGAATGACCAAAGCTATTTTTGAATCTGAACCCTGACTTCAAAAGAGCCAGATAAGCTTTTTCCCTTAAGTGCCTGTAGAAGACTTAACAGACAACCACGTAAGGCCTTTCCTCATTTGCACCTAACCATGTCACCAACATGCCCTGATAATTTTTTTTGTCCTGTCATGATGTTGCCTTCACCTCATCCCCAGCCCATGAATGAGACAGGTTTAACTCATCCCTAGTATAAAAGCGTTAAGTAGTATTTTCTCACTTATTCTGTCACCATCCAAAGACAGCTTCACAATAGATTCCTTATAACCTGGCAGAACCTACAGGCTTTGAAATCTATAGGAAACATAGGTAACTGCAATGGCATGAAACAGCTGGAAAAGGCAATAGGACATGAAATTTCACTTCAGTGGAATTTTTTGCTGACTCAAGGATCGATGGAGAACATTTAAACTCAGCCATGGAGAGCAGCCCTTAACCTTTTAGTTGCTAGGGTGCTTTATATTTTATGTATTAGGGAAAGATTTTTTTCTTTTCCTCCTAGGCTTCATTTTCACAATGATTTTCTGCATTGTTTGCACCAGGCATGTAGAAATACACGAAGGATGTCAAGAGCTGGCTGTCTCCTACTGAAGATAGGAGAGTAACTCATGAAATGAGTAACTCATGAAATCTGCCAGAGTTTTCAGCTGAGATCTTTTCCTATCCCATTACCTACTTTAACTTATTTTAATTTGTGGCCCCAAAGTAAGAATAATTATTATGCAGGATGGCTTTATATTTTGTCTTATATAATAATAATTTATTAAACTTGTATGGGCTGAACCACCTCTGAGATCTGCAGTTCCCTGGTCTGCCATTTTAAGCAATCAATGTAGAATTAGCAAAGGTGCTCTATGACTACCTGGTGAATCAATTCAATAAATTCAGACTTCTTACCAAGCAACATATATAGTTCTTGGTATGTATATTCATGTATTTTATCATCCTTTATTCTATCATTAATGTGTTTTGTGATGTGGGTTAGAATATGAATCCATAGTTGTCCCAACATCACTCAATAATATATGTGAATATATGAATCAAGATACAAAGTTCATTTGTTCCCTACACTGATAGTTTTGTTAATTTGCTTGAAGATTCTTAATTTCTTTTTGGCTGCCAGGTATAAAAGCCCCTCCCACAAGCTCTGCAATCATGCTATGAAACTACACCATCTTGTTTAAGATACCTTGTGGCTGGTGAAGAGAAACATGGGCTAAAAACACAGCCATGGCTTTTTAGACCCTGACATTTTTAGAGATGTTATCTGTTTGACTGCTTTTTCCAAGCACTGCTAAAGTGATACACATCTAGTCTTGCAGTCATCAGTGCAGTCATATAAGACCCACAGCCCAGGTCCTGAGCTGGAAATTTCTCAACCATCTCTCCTGTGTAACTGTATGTTGACTCTCTACTCCTCAAATCCTGTTCTCAACTGGAGGAGGGGACTATGTAATTGCTCTTTGTACAAGTAGCCAAAGAGTTGTTCCCAGCTGTCCTAATGCTAATATTTGCCAACCTACGGTAGAGATAACAGATATTAACCCATTTGTGAAGAAGACAGAAAACAGTAAGCAAAAGAGTTCTGGGACTGGTAGTTCACCTCCAGTGTTTATTGTTTGTCTCATATAAGAATAGAGAAGACTTAAATAAATTAGATTTTGTATCATTTTGGAATATGCAAAGTCAGATATTTCAAATAAAGAATAGTGAATAGCTTCTTCCAAATGTTTTAAGCTTCAGGTCCCATCAGCCCAGTCAACTCAGAGAATATAAAGGAGCTGTGGCAGTTGTAGTCCAAAAGAACTACAAGACTCCAGCTTATATTTCTTTATTCAAAATGATGAATTAAATGTTGTTAATGTTTTCCTATGAGGGGGACGCGGTGGCGCAGCGGCTTAATGACGCTGAAAGTTGCCGGCCAGAAATGGCTGACGCTTCAGCTGTTCGAGTCCAGCCTTCGCGTTAAACAGCGTGAGCTCCTGTTTTCCTCCCCAGTTCCTGTCAACCCAACAGGTCGAAAACTCACGTGAGTAAATAAATGGGTACTCTCACTCCGGTGGGAGGAAAAATGCTGGCGGCGCCTTGCAAAAAAAAGGAGTCGGGAGCAGTTGCCGGTAAGCGTGAAAAAACCGTGCGCGCCCAAAAAGGGCGCGAAGCAACGGAAACCCCACCTCCTGCGCTTGCCAGCTGGGCTCTGCTCTAGGAAGGAGGCTCTGGCAAACCACTTCCAAAACACTTGCCTTGAAAACTGCAAGGACTCGTCCAAGCAGTCACTGCAAAATCAGTAATGACTGAGCGCAGAAAAAAAAAATGTTTTCCCTATCAAAAATAATTTGCAGGTATAATTTTAATAGGTAGGCTGGATCCATTGAGATAATGGCAGTACTAGTAAAATTATTAAGTATACTGTAGTCTGTTGGAAGCAGCAGAGGTAAGGAGACAGAAAAAACTTGGTGATCTACAGCAAAGATAAAAACTCTCCCAAGTGAAGCTCAGTTCCTGGCAACTACATGGTCAAGCTGATAGGATCGTGTCATGTAAGAAAGAGCTTTAAATCATCAAACAACCACTGTGATCCCTTTGCTGAGGGGCTTTAAGGGCAAAAGTGTTCACATTAGAAATAGAGTTGAAAAAACTTTACCAGTCTTCTTTGGGATTGTTTTTAACAATGAAAAGTGGATATGTGTATGAGTATGTAAAACTGCAAGTCTGGTAGGAGTGTTATATGGATCATCAAGTCAGAGTGGGTTGGAATAATTTTCAGTGCTTATGGTTGATGGGGATAAGACACGTGAAGGTGTTCACCTAAATCTCAACCCTTGCCTCAACCCAAAGGCTGCTTCAGACGTACGCTTTACCTCAGTTAAACAGAACAGTTTTCCCAGGCTGCAATGGAGGAGAACAGTATGGAAAATCCACAACTCCTCCTCAATTCCTGTTACCCTTGGAGATAAACCAGATCAGGAAACAAATGCCACAAGAAATACTAGGATTACTTTATTGATATAAGCTATAATAATAGAATCTTGAAAACCTGCCAGTGTTTCTTCTTCCCTCCCTCTTAAACCAAAGAGAGTCAAGGCAGAGCACTGATGAGTTTCTTTCTCACACCTTCCTGTTTTCCCAGGCTAAATTCATGTCTTCCCAGTGGTTGCCACATATTTTCTTTAAGGCCATCTCTGTACTCCTCTACGCTCCTTGATAATATGCTAATTGGCAGACAAGGGAATATGCTTTTACAAGAGTCTGTTGGTTTCACTGATTAGAAATCTACTGAAGTGCATATCACTGGCTCCTTGTGTGCTAAGGGCAGTAGGAATCATGTGATCTGAAATGGTGCACTCTCCATGCTGCTTTCTACTCCCACCCAACGATTTTGCTTTGGATCCAGAATTCAATAGGTCTGGCAGTACTTGGCTGAATTTGTCTGAGCTCTGAAAGCTAAGCAAGGTCTGGATCAGAGATCACCCAGGAATATCAGCACTACAGGCTACACTGGAAAGTTGCAAATATCAAAGGAAAAAACTCGAGTCAAATTTGTAGTAGCAGAGTAAATGTTTATCCCAGCTTGCAAGTAAGAAGACAGCCTTTGTCTCTTTCTATGCATGCCTTCTAAGGTTTTTGTACATTCAAAGCAGCTAATTTGTAGCAGGATTTATTCAGCAAAACTACAAACATTCCTTCATTAACTTTTTCCTCTTATCAATACAAAAATCAATTTCCACCTCCTTCTGTTAATCCTTGAAGTTGGTAAACAAGCTCCCAAATTCTTACCCAAGAACTCCTTGAAAGCCAGATAATTCAGCACATACGACAATTCAAAAAGAGGCTATTCATAGGACAAGGTGGCTTCACTTGAATGCAAAAATGGCTATGCTCTGGTTTATTCACAAATAAGTTCCATAATTTTCCCAGAACTACATTCAATTCATACTCATTAAACAGAGGTCAGCACTATGTACATAGGCACATGCATATAAAAACACATGTTCCAAAGACAAGGAAAGTAAAAATCTTATACCTAAAAGAACCAAATAATCTTATCTGATAACTGCAGAAACCCATCCTTTAGCTTCTACCAAATCCATGAAGTTTTGGAGTTGCCTGGCTCATCCTCAGGTATCTGGCTAACAGTTCCTTTATAGCAACAGCCTCTCTACACAGGGGAAAATCAAATGGCAAAATATGGCTCGGTTTTGACAATTGTTCTCCTAAAATGGGATGGAAACATAGTGCAATGCTTCAGTGTTGTAACAAATGGCAGGTAATAGCGCATCTGTGTAACACTGTCCAGATCAATTAGCTGGCAGATGTTTGTGGGCACAGTTGCTATGTATGAAATAATATCCAGCCAGGACAGTAAATCCATTTGTACAGGAATGTTTATAAGTGAAAACCAGATGAAAATACCCATTAAGATTTGGGCTGCTACTAGACATAAATGTACCATTTCCCATGGTCAACTCCATTTTTCACGTGACCCACAAAAAGAGACCCATTACCTATCAAACCAAAAATACCCAAAGAGGAACCCAAATGTACTGTTTTATTGTACTCCACAATCTGCCAGGTTTGGTGGGGCACCTAGTTCCTTCTTAAAAGGTGCAGACAAATTAATTTCAGTGGGATTGTATATGATCGTTGGGATTCCCCCTAAAGAATTTATAAGAAGGTGTGCACAAATATTATTAAGGTTATGAGTAGAAGACAGGATATTTTTCAAAAACACATTAGCTTGTAAACTACCTACTATAAGGATAAATATGCTTGTAATAAATGTAGATACCCAGGCTGAGAGAGATGAAGCCATGGTAAAAATTAAAAATATTCCATCTAAACACACAAATTATATTAGCAAATATACTAGCAATTGTTCAAAAGTTCAAGGACTTACAAGATGTAGTAGTATCATAGTTGTTGCAAATACGTCAGCTGGAAGTGTTCTAGCAAAGTAAGGGTAGGAATCTAGCAAAAGTTGGAACTCTGTTTTGGGGAATGGAGTAAACATTATTCAGGAGTTAGCATATACAAAGAGAATTAAGTCCAGGGGGCAAAACTAATCTTCTAAGGTCTCTTAGGAACTGTGTGTTTTCCCCAGTTAGATTGGAGATTCTTCACACATTGAGGCAAATCCTCTTTGGCAAGGGAGAGCTTACTAGTGCATCATGTTGCGCCCCCCCCCTGCTTCCCACTTATGTAATAACTGGATATACCAGAATTGCTGTCAAAGATAAATTACTGCTGGAAAGGTCCTGGCAAGTGTTCTGTGAAGGCTGGAGTTTCTGAGAACATGTAGACAAAAGTGACTTTAGGATTCCAGTCTGTTTGGTGGACCTTGCAGAGATGCTTTTCAAACAGCTGTGTATTTATTGGGTTGGGCATCTATCAGTGGAGATGGAACTAGCTTAGCATACAGTGCGTGAATCCATGTTGGTAGAACTTGACACTAAATGGTAGTGGTCAGTAGGATCTGAGATGGACCTTCCCACCTGGGTTCAAGTACCAGCTTTTTGCTGAAAGCTCTTAAAATAGTCCCAATCTGCAAGGTTCAAGGGGTAGCAGAATCTGAGTTCCCCTGACCTGTGAATAAAACTTTTCATTAGTTTCTGACAATACTGTAGCATAACACCATCCACCAGGTGAATGTTGACATGTGCCATATTCAGTGATGGTGAGGCTGAACCCTCATTGGCCAATCAGTCAAAATTTCACATGGGTTTGTTTCGGTGGCTGCTCTTATGTTCATAGTACCAAAGGTATGGCTCTCAAAGTTCTTTCATCACCTTTTCATTCCCTTATTTTAAGCCAGGACAGTCAGATGATTTTTGTTTCAAAGAGCCTTTATGTTAATTTCATGAAGTACAAGATCAGTCCACCATTTATTTGGTGTCCTGAGACAACAGAATGTGTGCCTGTGGCCCTTCTTATTTATTGATTGCTTTTGTCAATAAGTTTGGAGAAAGCAAAAGTGCACTGAAGGCAGGGAGAGAAGCCAGGAGGGGGTTCCTTGGCATGATTGTCCTTGACACGTTATGTATGACCTGGCTTCCTGTTTCTTCATACTGGTTCAACATTAACCCAGGCTAGACTGCAACAGTTCTTCGTCCATTTCATTTGCAGTTGTCCTGCAGTTAGGAGTATCCAAGATGGGGCAGGACAGAACCAGAATGCTGAAGACTCTTCTCCTTGCCGCCTTCTTTCACCTCACACTGAGTGACAGCGGTAAGGGATTGAAAGCATGGAGGAAGAGGGAGAAGTTGAAGGAAATTTGTCAGGTTAATTAGCCTTTCCAGAAGACAGCAGTCTTTGTGATCTAGAGAGTGAGCAGTTTAGGTGTCAGTGGGATTTCAAAGGAAACACAGAGTCATCCTATGACAATGCTGCCTGGGGAGAACAGCAAAGCTCAGGGTTCATTCTGTGACTGTCCTGTATGTGACGGAAAAGCTAGGAGATCAAGTGCCCAGGAGGCCTTTGTGGTACAAGAAGAAGCAGCGTCTTTCTAAAGAATGCCCAGCAGAGTGACTATGGCAGGCAATGGGAATGGCACCTGTAGAAATAAATTCATAGCTCTGCATATGACTCCCAACTAGAGCAGAGAGAGATTGGGGAGATATTGGGAAAAGTTTATGAAAGACAGGAAGAGAGCTACTTTTGAGATTTGTAGCCAAGCTGTGCTTTCTTTACTTTTTAATTTGGCTATGCATATTTTAAGAATACTCAAGAGTCACATCAGATGAAGCCTTTAAGTTTGCATTTTTCTGTGTTTGTTTTGTGATATTGACGGGAAAGAGGCCCCTTAATCAGTTCTTCCTGGTTGCCGTTCTTTCTTATCTTAATAGAAAAGCTCTTCTTTATACGTAACCAAAGATCCAAATGTTCTCCAATCTTTGAGGAGTTTGTGTACTGGTATTTCTAGGCAGATATTCCATCTTTCTTTTCTTAATGGAGTTTTGTTTTTAAGAAAGTCAGGAGAGGTGGTGGGAAAACACAAGAGAAGTAGAAATCCTGGATCCCCAGTATAAATCTTTGCGGTAAGGTGGCCCTTTGCATGATAAAAGCCTAATCTGGAAAGATTCCCTGTATGTAAGGGAGAATAATCATGTCTGAGCCTTTCTGGCTCCTTTTAGGTGCTAATGGTGCAGACTTTAGCCCGCCAAGCTTATGCTGCAATAAATTTGTTAGTTCTTAAATTCCTCTTCATTGTGTCTCTGGTATTTCTACCTAGGCTCTCTAGCTTCCTCTTTTTTTACTAGATAGCCATTTTTGTCTCACCATTCTCCAGAGCCTGTTCCTGAAGATGAGGTGGAGGTTCTGATATCTGAATTTGGAAAAGAGAAAACAAATGTCCCAGCATGTTGCATTAGGAGAGAACTACAAAGGTTAGATAAACAGACACTCAGCTTTGCCATCACAGTGACAGTCATGATGTGAGGGCGAGTAAACAGGTTTTTCTCTACAGATAGTAAGGGGCGGGGGGGGAGGAAGAAAATGCAGCAGAAAGATACTCTGGACGCATATGGGCTAACCTTTGATTTTATATTATGAAAGAAATGTGTTTCTGCCATCATAAGATCACAGTGTTCTGCTTTATACATTCACATTTGATTATGGTTAATAAAAATAATAGTACAACCATGAGATTTCTTTTAGAGGGCAATTCTGATACTTCCAGAGTGAACAAAATCCTCCTCTCTGCAAAATATTCACTAAACTCTTTGCTACTAGTCAATGATGAAGAAAACCTGATAGGAAAGAACAAATAACAAAATTAAAAAGGGAAGGGAATAGGAAAGCATAGTAAAATGGAAGATTTTTTTTTTCAGCTGTGTGAACACTAGATGAAAAATCAATTCTGAATTAAAGAAAGGTAATCTATCTGGTAATTTGACAGAATTTTCTGTGCTGCATGTTGATCAAGGATAGTGGAACTGATAAAGTGGTGCATTTAATTTCCAATTTGATAGTTCGAGCCTCCAGAGAGAAAAGTCACAGAGTTGTGGAAGTCTTTTTGGTGTCCCAGGCAGCACCAGATTTAGGCATAAGCTAAACAAGCTTAGGGCCTTGCAGTCTGTAGGGCCTCACAAAATTTCAGTTTGTTTGTTTTTTTGCTTTTAAAATTTTATGTGGCTTTGTATGTGTACTGTAATCCATGAGAAAGATTATAATCTATGAGAGAGATCAAACCAGCCAAATAATAAATATACAATCAGTAAATGGGTTTACTTCAAAATAATTTGTATTTTTCACTTTAAATATTTTGCTATTAAATAATTAAAAGGCATATATATGGTCCTCTTTTGGTACACACCTTTGTGGGACCTTCTGGTGCAACTTTCTAACAAGGGGCCTCCAAGCTTTATATAGCTTAGGGCCTGACTGTCAGGTTCAGCCCAAAGAACTCCACGAGACAGTACAGATCTAGTTCAATAGCTTTTATTAGCTTTCAACCACAAGACAGAATCCTGCCATATTGAATCTAAACTTCTCAAGCCAGCAAGTAAACACCGCAAATTCCTTAGGGTGGTGCCAGTCTCATCCTCTTAACCTTCCCATGCTCCTGCTGGGGGCTAAGGAAATGCTTGTCTCCCTGAGTGCGGCCTTCACCAAACCATTCCATCACACTGACCAAGTGTAAATCCAGGACTACAAGTAGTCCTCGCTTAGCAACCACAATAGGGACCGGAAAATTCATTGTTAAGTGGGGTGGTCATTAAGTGAGGCATCACATGACCGCACCCAATTTTACAGCATTGTTTGCAGCAGTCATTAAGCGAATCACATGGTTTCCCCATTGATTTTCCTTGCGAGAAGCCGGCTAGCAAGGTCACAAATGACAATTATGTGACCACAGGATGCTTCAACTGTCATAGGTGCGAGCTGGTTGCCAAGTGCCCAGACGGGGTCACATGACTATGGGGACGTTGTCATAAGTGCAAGGACCGGTCATAAGTTACTTTTTTCAGCACCATCGTAACTTTGAACATGTGAAGGGATGGTTGGATGAAGGCCGCGCTTGAGGAGATAAGCATTCCCTTAACCCTCAACAGGAGCGTGGGAAGTTTAAGAAGATGAGACTGGCACCACCCTAAGGAATTCACAGTGTTTTGGCTTGCTGGCTTGGGAAGTTAGGTTCAGTCTGGAGAGATTCTATCTTGAGGTAGAAGCTAATAAACGCAACAGAACTGTATCTGCACTGTCTCAGGGAGTTCTTTGGGCTGAACCTGACAGAACGGTTGGTAAACAAATGGTTGTTAAGCGGCAACTACCTGTTCTCCCAAGGCATGATATTTTTTAGACTTAATGTATGCTGATCATTTGCTTTCTTCTACAATGTGCGATTTAGCTCACCTGGCTGAAACATTTGGAATTTTACCTGAATTAGCATTCTCTAGGGTGCACTTTGCTTCTGCCTGTTGTGGTTCAGATTATATAGTTCAACTGCTGCCCTCCGGATATTTTGCTACTACAATTCCTAGAATTTCCAGCTTATATGGTCTACAGAAATTTCTGGGAATTGGAAAGCGTCAGACTGAGAAGGCTGATATACTTTAATTAATGAGAGTCCTACTTCCAGAAGAAGGCTGCTTTTGCAAGCATTTCCATTTTTATAGTTTGACAAATCAGAGCTGATCAACCTATGGTCCTTTAGATGTTGTTCAACTTCAACTTCTGGAAGCTCTAGCCAGCATGGCAAGAGACAGATGTAAAAAGAATTGATCTCTGTCTTTTTGGTCCACTGACTACGTTTTGCTCTTGCTAGTTTTTCTTGAGCAAAAGGAAGCTCTCGCTTTGCTGAAGCGTTCACGACGAGCCAACAGGGGGTTCATGGAAGAGATACTTAAAGGTAATCTAGAACGGGAGTGTCTGGAGGAAAACTGTAACTACGAGGAAGCCCGTGAAGCCCTTGAGTCCAATGAAAAAACGGTATGTAGCATTTGATATTTTATTTATCTATAGATCACATTTATATAGCCACCCATCTCACAGAAAGTGACTCTGGGCGATGTACAACAATTAATATCCTAGTTCCCATGTGACAGGACTAGGTAGTCACATATTGAGAACTCATCTACCAGTGCGAAGTATATTCTGTTATATAGAGCAAGATTTTTTTTTTTAAATTACTAGAGTTACCTCTGAAATACTTGCTATTCATCATGTAACGGTTGGAAGGGATCTGGGAGATCATCCAGTGAGTGAGAGTCTATCACCGCCTGAGCCAGTCTGTTCCATTGTGGAATAGCTCTTACCACTAGGAAAGTTCTCCTGATATCCAACCAAAATCTACTTCCTTGCAATTCCTTATAATTTAAACCCAGTGCTTATAACAGTTCCTCACAAGTTTTTCCTTCAAGGTCCCTTAACATCCTGGTTGTTCTTTCCTCTGTTCAACATATTCTAGTTTGTCTGTGTCTTTCCTAAAATGCAATGGCCAGAAGGGGATGCAATATTCTAGGTGTGATTGGCCCAATGCACTACAGAAAGAAGCAATGGCATCATGACACTATATCAGTGTTTCTCAACCTTGGTAACTCTAAGATGTGTGGACTTCAACTCCCAGAATTCCCCAGCCGGCCATTCTGAGGTTGAGAAACACTGTGCTATATCATAGCAATAGACTGCATTGACAGCAGGAGATTGTGCTCAGTTTCCTTGCCATTTTTTGACTCACTCATATCTCCTTGCTTCAAAAAACTCAAAAAAATCTCTCAGTTTACAGTACCAGATCTGTTTAGCACTGGTCAATCTTCTAAGCAAATACTTTTGTTTTGCAGGATATATTCTGGGCACAGTATACAGGTATGTTCTGTGTGAGTCTCATCAGATGACCAGACTTTTGTACATCATTTACTGTTGAATGTTCATGCCAAGTTCTTGATTATCCTTAAGTCAATGGCCAGAATCAAGTGTGTGTATGCTAGAGCAGAAATCCCCTATATTTTGAGGTTAAATCTTTGGAAATGAATGGGAAGTTTCTGAATTAATATACATAAAATACAACTGCAAGCATAATATTAACATCACTTAATTGGTCTTTCTCTCATTACCAATTCATACAAGTTCTCAGTTTGGAAGTACATGTCAACCCACTCATCCTGTCTTACTCCTTAAATTGACTTTCTTTGTACATTATACAAATATAGTCTTTCCACAATCATATCAGCCACTTTCTCCACCTCAACAAGCTTCCAAATTCATATATGGTGCTACAGTTCACACACTCATGTCCAACCTTGGCCAATGATACTTTTTGTTGTTCCTTTCCTGCTACTGCTGATATTGCCTGTTCGTTGCCTAGATGTCTCTTGCTGCATAGGGTAAAGCCCTACACCCATTTTCAAGGAATGGGAACCTGTGGTCCTCCAGATATTGCTGGTTTCCATCTCTTAGTATTCTTCGCTATTGGCTATACTAGCCAGAGCTACTTCAAGTGTTAAATCAGCAGCATCTGGAAAGCCGTATTTTTTTTTCTGTTTCTGGCCTGTTCCCCAGTTTAAAAGTATCTGTTAGCTTGCATATTTGTGCTGAATTCAATGTGTGTGTATATGTGTATGTGAGAGAGATGAAGAAATATACATGTGCGTACATATATCTTTTACTTAGCAAAAATGCAACCCATTATAGGTAGTTCTGGGTTAATGACTGCCCTGTTTAGTGACCGTTTGAAGTTATGATGGCACTGAAAAAGTAACTTTACAACCAGTCCTCGAACTTACAACCATCACAGTGTCCCTGAGATCACTTGATCAAAATTTGGGCACTTCACAACTGGCGTGCATTTACAACTGTCTCAGCATCCCATGGTCACATGATCACCATTTGCAAGCTTCACAGTTGGCTTCCAACAAGCAAAGTCAACAGAGAAGCCAGCAGTAAAATTGCAAGTCACAGTCATGTGATGTCTCACTAACAACCACTGGTGATTCGCTTAATGACCACAGCAGAAGTGATGGTGTAAGTCCGGTGCAGTCACATGATGTTGCCCTTAACAATTGCATCACTTAGCGACAGAGTTGCCGGTCACAATTGTGGTTATTAATGAGAACTATCTGTATGTCCTATCTACAAAGCTGCCTAAGGTTTCTTGCTAACAAGACTGGACTAATTAATTTTTTAAAAGCAGGAAGCAGAAAAGGCAGAATTTCTTCCTGTTTCATTATGTCAAATGGTTGTTTTTTTGGTGATGGAAAAGGAAGCATTGAAAAGTGGCAATACAATTTTTCTATGGCAGAATTTCCAATATAGTCCCTGGTGTACTAGAACTCACAGCATCCATGGACATACTAGATGGGAATTGAAGTCGTAACATACCAGGAGAATGGCAGGTTGAGGGAGGTGGTTCTATGGCTTGATTATGGGGGAGAAATTTGTGGGGAAGATGGAGAAACGGCATTCATATTTCTAGCTGTGCTAATAATTTCCAATCTCCTACTCCCAGGAATCATTGGGAAAGCCATGATAATTGGAACTGATTATATTCCATCTGTTATAAATGAGATGCTGGTCTCCTTGGACTGAATATTATTTTTCTTCTTTTGCTAGCCTGTAGCACTCTAGTGAACAAGAGACCAGCTCTGGAGGAGTGTATGAAAGGTAAAAAACATTGTGGAGCATCCATGATTCCTTCCCTGGTGATGGTGAGCACAAGGAACTCCACTCTTTGAAGAGAGTGGAGGCAAATTCTGAACTGATGATGAAGTAACTGTTGAGCAGCAGGAGAGAGAGGCAGGCAATAGCTTGACCCTAATCAATTCACTGGGACATTTTGAATGTTGCATTTTAGTACAGTCAGCTGTGTGCAAATGGGAAGAGATTGAGTTGCACATATTCATCCTTAAAGATATTGGTAATTTCCAATACATCATACGGCATTTTTACAACAACTGCCTTGTATGTTTATGGAATATTTAAGCTATTCCCAGTTCCAGCATGGTTTTAAGCCTTCTTGTTGTCCCAAGGCCTTGAAACAAGAGGAAAATAAACCCCTGATATTGTCTCTTGTTTCTTTACATCATTAGATGGAGACGGGGTTGGAATCCTGCATGTGTTTTGTGATGAGTTTAAAAAATAGATCTGGGTATAAAATCACTTAAGATTGTGATTATTTCTTTGGTTTCATTGTACTTATAGTTCTTAGGTCTCTTTAAATTCATTTAATTAAATATTAATTGTATGCATGTACTTTTCTATAAACATCTATGATTCGATCAACTGCCACATTACTTGATAGCTATTTATATCAGTAGTCTATTAGAAATACTACACTGAATTTTCATATCACTTTTGACAAAGGAGTTATTTAAAAATTAATGATTTTGGTGGACCCGTTTCCAACTTTCATCTGTCTCTTCTCAAAAGTAATCATAAATATATACAAATGTAATCAACCCTGTATGTTCCATCATCCCAAATCCAAGCCTGCACCATGAAATCTTCAACTTCATTCTCTGTGCTGTGATTTCTGTTTCATTCATTCTATGCTTTGAACTCTTGATAGGTTCCTGTGTCCAAGAAATAGGGCAGAACTACAGGGGAAAGATTTCTGTCACCAAGTCAGGAACTGAATGTCAATTCTGGTCCAGCAAATTTCCTCACAAGCCTGAGTAAGTTCATTTATCTTTAGAAGGTTCTATAGTATCTTTCAATCCCTAAAAGGCAGATCCTAAGGCAACTTACAATGACAAAACCTCAGGTGAATAAGAGCATTCAGAGCCATTCAAAAATTAATAAAACAAGACTATAGCTAGCCATCTTAAATATACTGAAAGATGGCTGGAAGAAAAATATGTTGCTTGACTAAACAGATCAAGGAGCCTACCTCCCCTGAAAAATAATCTAAGTGCAAAAAATGAGTGGACTGAGAAGTTAAGGGTTTCTTCCACACTGGCCGTGGAACAGCTTTTACCAAAGGTAGCTGGCTGCATAGAGTTGCAAGCCAGCATGTGTGATCTACAGTTCTCTGAAATGTGCAGAAGCTGGGAAAACTTACCTGGCAAGAGGAGGTGCTACTGCTGTGGCTAGCATATCACATGAATATTACTAAAGCTGATAATTTTACTCAGCCCCCTCAGCCCCTGTCAAATGGAGGTTTTTTGGGGTAGATGTCAGGCTCCTTAGAAGACTAGTTAATCATCTATCTATCTGTCTGAGGCAGAAACTCATTTTAAGTCACCGAGCTACAGCACAATTAAGAGAAGATCTACTAGGTCATAGGAAAAGATACACATTCTGCATGTCCGCAGCATTTTTGCTTTGATATACTTGTACCTGCATATTCTGGCTGTATGTTCTATTTCCCTTAATGTAAATTCAGTGCTGGGGGGGGACCTTTTTTGGGGGAGAGTCCTCATTTATTGTATAATGTGGTTGTTTTCAGATTCAATGTTACAACTCATCCAGATGCCAATCTCACTGAAAACTACTGTAGGAACCCCAACAACAACTCCCAGGGACCCTGGTGCTACACCCGTAATCCAGCAGTACAAGTAGAAGAATGTGCTATTCCTGTGTGTGGTGAGTCTCAGTGCTGGTACAAAAGGTAAAGTTTGATTAGGTCACCTTAATTTATAAGTGTATGTGCATAATCTATCCTGTAAAACCAGTTTCCATATGGTGAGGGAAAGGCATCCTACATGAGATCCGAGGTTCATTCTGCTCAGGTGTTACTTTATATAATATGGGGATTAAACTAGGGCTGAGCCTTTTTTTTCTGTTGGGCTATACGTTGCCTTAGGAGTCAATGGTAGGGGGCCCAAAGGTTAACAGTGCCTGTGGTTAAGCAAGGAGTGGACATGTCTGGAAACAAAAGTAGATGAGTTTCTGACTTTTGCTTTTTTCCTGACACTTTCCATTTTCTTCTTTCTCTTTTTCAACCCACCCACTCCTTCCTTCCCTGCATAGCAGTCTAGGATAAATTACTCTTACTAGAAGTCTGCGTTGATTGCTTGCACACTACTTTTGGAATTAGGCAGAAATCTGCATGAAATGAGACTATAATCCACATGCAATCCTACAATCACAGGTTGGCCATCTTTAGGCTTATCCTTGAGGTTCAGAACCAATTCTTGACCAGCATCCTGGGCAGCCCTAGAGTCCTAGAACTGTAGAGCTGAAAGTGACTGTAAGAATCATCTAATCCAATCCTCTATAATGTGCAGGAAGACCATCCATGAGAGGTAGCTGTCCAGATTCTTCTTAAAAACTTCCAGAGATGGAGAATCCACAATCTCCACTGTTGTATAGATCTCATGTCAGGATTTTTCCCTTATATTCCAATGAAATCTGTAGCCATGGAAAACAGATGATGACCATCTTCCCTTTAGCTTCTCTTTATGTACCTGAACACAGCTATCATGTCTCCCCCAAGTTTTTTTTTCATCAAACTGAACATCCCAAGTTCTTTCAGCCTGTCCTCATAATTCAGGCTAAGATAAGTATTTGATCTAAAGTAACAATTGAATGACACGTGTAGCATGAAGCAACACCAGCACTTTCAGGTTCTTCATGACTGTGACAGGGAAAACGGATGCTATGACAGGTTTTTTGTCAGCTCTGAACAGCTGTTTCATCAATGCTCATGGTAATCTTGTGCTTCCTTTTAGGTGAGAACCGGACCACAGTTCCCTTCTCTCCAACACCTCCTCGTATGCAGGAGACAACACAGCAGCAGGAGGAGTGTGTACGCGATGAAGGGTTGCTCTATTCAGGGACTCTTTCTGTCACAATATCTGGAGAGAGGTGCTTGCCATGGGCTTCGGAGAAAGTAAGACAGCTGAGCTATAGAAAAAACTTCCTGGAAGACGTGTCCCTGGTGGAGAATTATTGCCGCAACCCTGATCATGACAAGGAAGGGGTTTGGTGCTATGTAGACCACCCAACTATATCCTTCAATTATTGCAACTTGAACTACTGTGGTGAGGAGCAGACCGCTATTTCTGTGGTGATTGAAGGAATGTAGTATCTGGGAGGGCGTGCTGATATTTAACAGAGGTCACTTGATGAGGTTTTACAGTGGAATTATTATTTTCCAACTGGAATTCTTTGAGTACAAAATGCATTACTGAAGACAAAAAGTCCTCAGATGAGTCCCCACCAAATCCAGGGACCTGTTGGATCACAGCAACTACAATGGGAGCACAGGACCTTGTTTTGTTTTTTCTCCTGTGGATCCACGGTGCCTCCTGATATGTCTTCAGGAATGCTCTAGTCCACTAATAGAGACAGTACAAGGTTGCTAACTAAATTACTTCTTTGTATTCTCCTGTCCCTTTTCCATTTCAGAAAATGATCTAAGTTATGCCGATGATATTGCTGAGGACCAAAGAGCGGGACGAACTACTGTCCAGCAACATGAAACCTTCTTTGATCCTAAGACTTTTGGTGAAGGTGAAGCAGGTGAGGAAAGAAATCAATTAAAGAAAGAAAAAAGATAATAAGATGTAGTTACTCTACACAATACATTACTATATAATAGCTCTTCATTTAATATGGGCTGAGTGCAGAGGTACATGGTATTTTTCATACTAAAGGCTACACTTTTGAACAGCATACCAAAGTCTAAATTTGTTTAGAGGTAATTATAAATAATTATTTAACTGGACTTCATTAAATTGTTTGCAGTTCTGTCCCAATCCTAAATGACTGTGGGCAAGTAAGAATGTTAAAATATTTGATACAAAAGGAAAACATACATAAAACAAAAATTTAGCTGTTACTTGTAAGTAGATGACTTGTTTATGTGCATTTTCTTTTTTCCTCAATTTTTTTTTTTATTGGTACCTGCCCATTGTGCAATAGGAGCTGGGCAGGGTATAAATACTGGAAATAAGTTTAACTTGCTTGTGAAAAATAAGCAGGGCTGGGGCCAT
The DNA here is from genome assembly GCF_059951505.1 of Python bivittatus. NCBI lineage: Eukaryota > Metazoa > Chordata > Lepidosauria > Squamata > Pythonidae > Python > Python bivittatus. Next base: position 33,022,572 of record NW_028277075.1, on the reverse strand, counting down.
CAGTATTTCCAGAGGGAGGATATTCCAAAGAGTGGGGGCCACCGCTGATAAAGGCCTGTTGCCTGGCCCCATGCTCCTGGCAAGATGAGGGGATCCTCATCAGGATCTAGATGCTCTAGATCGGTGTTTCTCAACTTGAAGACGTGTGGACTTCAACTCCCAGAATTCTCCATGCTGGCTAGGGAATTCTGGGAGTTGAAGTCCACACGTCTTTGATTTGCCAAGGTTGAGAAACACTGCTCTAGATGCTCAGATTGGACATACAGAATCTGTCCTGGCATTACCTGATATATTTATTTTATTTATGTATCAAATTTGTCACCACCCATCTCATTGAAACGACTCTGGCAGTTTACAGCAGAGATAAAATTCATTAAAATGCAACATAAAAACAGTCCTAAAAATAAATAGGTTCCAAGAAAGATGGAGAGTTGGCGAGTAATTCCAGGGAGCATCATCAGGGAGCTAACCACCCCCAGGGATGGGTAGAGCCCATATCGCCCCATGCACACTGACAGAGCCAGGTCTTTAAACTTTTTTGGAAAGCCTGGAGGGTAGGGGCCCACTGCACCTTTGGGGGGAGAATACTCCAAAGGGCGGGGGCAATGGCAGAGAAGGCTCTTTTCCTGGGCCCCACCAGCTGACATTCTCTTGCTGACGGGATCTGCAACATGCCCTCTCTGCCTGACCGGGTGGGACGGGTTGATGTAATGGGGATGAGATGGTTCCTCAGATAACCTGGCCCCATGCCATGTAGGGCTTTAAAGGTAATAACCAACACCTTGAATTGGGCCTGGAAGCAAACTGGCACCCAATGCAGCTCCTGCAGCAAAGGTGTTACTTGTGCCATCCTAGGGGCACCTAATATCTGCATGGCTGCATTTTGAACCAGCTGTAGCTTCTGGGCAGCCCCATGTAGAGCACATTGCAGGGTGTGAGTGAGTGACCAGAGAGCCTCCTGATCCAAGAAGAGGCATAACTGGCATACCACCTGAAGGTAGGCAAATGCCCTTCTGGCCACGACTGCCACCTGCTCCTTGAGCAGGAGTTGTGAGTCCAGGAGGACCCCCAGATTATGCACCGGGTCTGTTTGGGGCAGTGCAATCCCATCCACAACCAAAGATGGCAGGTTCTCTGATACAGAGGGGCCTCCAATCCATAGCCAGTCCGTCTTACCAGGGTTCAGCTGAAGCCTGTTGTTCCCCATGCAGACCCCCCACAGCCTCCAGGCACTGCGACAGGGTGGTTACGGCATCACTCAAGTCACCTGGGATGAAGATGTATAACTGGGTATCATCTACATATTGATAATTCCTCATCCCATGGTGGCGGATGATCTCACCCAGTGGTTTCATGTAGATGTTAAAAAGGAGCGGAAAGAGTACCGAACCCTGCAATACCCCACAGTGGAGGGGCTGTGGGCTGGATCTCTTGCTCCCAGTCAACACCAATTGGGATTGACCTTGGAGGAAGTAACAGAACCAGCGCAGAACTGCACCGCCCACTCCCATCTCCCTAAGTTGACCCAAAAGGATACCATGGTTGATGGTATCGAAAGCCACTGAGAGGTCAAGAAGAGCAAGGATGGATGCACTACCCCCATCCCATTCCTGCCAGAGATCATCTATGAGTGTGACCAATGCCGTTTCCATCCCAAATCCAGGCCTGAAACCTGACTGGAAGGGGTCCAGATAATCTGTTTCCTCCAGGATCCTCTGGAGCTGCAATGCTTGATTTGGCGCTGCCTAACTCCAGAGCAACTCTGAATGACTCACAGTACAATAAACAGAATAAAAAAATAATATAATAAAACCAAAAGCATAGAACAGAAGAACCAGACTGGGGGGGAAAAAAAGAACAAGATGGCAAATTCAGCAGACAACACAGAACATATACCACCAACATCCAGAGGAGCAGCTCCAGCCATGTTAGCCCAAGGCCCGGGAGAACAGCCAGCTCTTTATGCCTGCCCCCCCACTGAATACCATCAGGGTGGACTCACTTGGATCTCACAGAGAAAGTAGAGAGCAGAGCGGAGAGCTTGCTACATAGCAAATAGCAAGGTTTCTGCTGGGAGAAGGCAGAGAACCCAAGTTCAACTTTGGCCCCCAAAATTGAAAGTCCACTGGCTATGGGTCTGGGGTATAAACAAGAAAAAGGCTGTACCTTGCAGAGGTCTCTTTCAGGAATGGTTAGCCAAACATCCCTAAGCCAAATTTAGAAGGATGTGTAGGTGTGCCCTTGGGGAAAAGAAACTGACCCTGGGGAATTCAGACCGGTTATTCAAGGGGCAATTTAGAAGCTTTTAACCCAGCTCAAGAGGACAGAAAACACTGTCCTGTTTGCAAAGAACTATTACATTTAAATATATAGACATCTTGACAGGACCTTAACTGCATTTTGTGGATTGTTTCCAAAGACACTCTTCTACTGATCGGACATTCTGTCAGCAAAATGAGACAAAGGAGGTAATGGTAATGTTATGTACAGTAGGTGCTTTATAAAAGTGAATGACCAAAAGGCATTATATCTAGAGAAAAGAGCAACCATGGAAGCAACTTTATTTTCAAGATCATTCAGACTTAGGAATATCAATGTAGCTTGACCTTGCCCAACCATAGTTTCTTTGCATGCCCTAATTTAAAAGAGGGAAAGAACAGTCCCAGTATTTAAATATGATAAATATGATACACTGATGTCACTCCTTTTAAATTAATGTCATCAGTCATCTATGGGATAGGTAGGACCAGAATCTGCATCCCAGTTCATCTTCCAGTAGTCATTCCAATAAGGAGGGGCTGAGAATTTCTGCCCATGCAGTTCCCATCAGGAATGGTTCTTATCCTAGAAACTAGTTTCTCACGGTCATCTCTTCCTAGCAGAAATTTGGGTTATGAAAGTCAGGTTCTTTTGTGAACTAGTTAGTCACAAGTGGATGGGGCTGTATTTCCAGATTGTGGCATCCGCCCCCTGTTTGAGAAGAAGAAGATCTCCGATAGCACTGAGAATGAGCTACTGGAGTCCTATCTGCAAGGCCGAATTGTGAAGGGGGTAGATGCTGACGTGGGCAGTGCTCCATGGTAAGTCTGTAGAAGGAGGTATGCAGTTTCTGCCTCTTTCCTCTTTGTGGACCCTGGGCCAGTAAGAGGAACTGCCTATCAATGCAAAGGAAAGATAATCTGTAAGTCATACCTGGCAGCTGCAGTCCATCCATGCTCTACCCATAGAGTATTTCTATGAAGTGACCAGTCCTGAATAAGTTGTCTCCCTCCTGCCCTCCCCCTTTCCAATTTTATCATAGGCAAGTGATGCTCTTCAAGAAGAAACCCCAGGAGCTGGTATGCGGTGCTAGTCTCATCAGCAATCGCTGGGTATTAACTGCTGCCCATTGCATTTTCTACCCACCCTGGGATAAAAATTACACAACTGATGACCTCCTTGTACGGATTGGCAAACATAATAGGAAACGGTAAGAGCTGAAAAGGGGAATTATGAGCCAGTCACGTCACATACTGAGTGTAGGTCACAACAGCCTTCTATCATCCCCCTCTTTTGGCTTGGAGGTGGTGATCCATTGAAAGAGGGGCAGAAATGGACACCACAAGGACAGAGCAGCAAGCTTGTCAGCAAGAATGAAACTCCTCAATCCACCAAACTTAATAATAATAACTTATTAAATTTATATGCCACTTGACTCCCAGCGACTTTGGGACTCTTAAAGCCTGCTCCTCTTATTTATAGTTCCATTTAATTCACAACTGCAGCCGATTAGAAGTTCTAGGAGTGCAGCGTTTATTTGGGTTTAGTTTCCTCTAGATAGAAATCACTCGAACCTTGTGGACTTAAATATTTAAGCTTAAGATATATGAGTTGAGAGCAGGTAAAGACTCAACATTAAATGCTTTAAAGAAGAGATGCATTCTTTCACCCACCTCATTAACCAGCTGGCAGAAATGTCTGTTTCTGTGATGTTGCAGACCCCTATCTTGCTCAAAAACTGCAGTCCCCTTTGATGCCAACCCTATTGGCTTAGGCTACATAATCTTGTGCTGCAAAGGGGAAAGAAATGAGCCTTTCGTACAATCATTCTTCTTACAGTATTTTTTCTATTGAGAATGACTGAGAATGGCTCTATATTAAGAAGCCATCAGTTAACAATTAGCTGTCATGGACACATATCCCTTGGCAATCCTCAGTTTCTAATCCATGTGTTGGTAAATAAAAAATTTGCTTGACAATTTTGCTACAGCTGTTAAAAACAGTTGAATCTGTTTTCCATCATTTAATTTTTAATAATTATAAACTGTAATTTCATCCTATTTGTTAAGCTCACAGTGATGTATCAGGATGAACATTCAATAATACAATAATAATCATGGTATTACAGTGAGTGTTTATGAAGATTCTCAGTCATCCAGGGGGGATTGTCTGGAGGTTGAGTCATGGCAACTGGACTTCTTTTCTTTTTGGTTAGAGACAGTTCGCTACTTGTCTGGAGAAGCTGCTTGGACAAGTAGCAAAACGTCTCTAACCAAAAAGAAAAGAAGTCCAGTTGCCATGACTCAACCTCCAGATATATTACAGTGAGTAGTAATATAGTTTTAATGTAATAAAAATGAATCGCCATAATGTTAAAACAGAGGTAATAAAATGATTCTTCCAGCTATAGCTACAGTGACTTTATTATAAAGGGCAATCCTTTATTTCAGAAAGCTGTCCTTTAGATTTATTTTTCAAAAACTCACTTTTGTCCTTTATTTTGGTCACTTTTTATCATACAAATGGTATCACTTAATGCACAGTCTTTCACATTCATGTGAAAAGTATGGAAACTCAATTGTCTTTTTAAAATAAATTTACATATACTGTTTGATTTTAGATATTTTTATTAGAATATGCATTTTTGTAAAGGGTTTCTTGGTCTTGCTCTTGAATTTTCCTTTATAAAGCAAAGTTATAAACACAAACAATTAATTTTTTAAATCCTTTATCCTCTTTCAGATTTGCCCTTGTTTCAGGTTTTTCCTTTATTTTTCCCAAGAAAATACAATCACCATAAATATAATCAATGCTGCCCATTTTAAAAACCTGGACAAATAAAATCTTATCCTTGTACTGAAAATAGCAGTGTTTGGCATGCCATACCGCTCTTGTGATGGCAAAGTCAGGATGCCACCACAAAGAAAGCCCTGTCTCTATTGCATGCAACTCTGCCCCCATAGATGTATTATCTTATGGTCCAAATTTAAGCTCCCAAATTTACAACACTCTGCTCTCAGAGGGAGGGAGGGAGGGAGGGAGGTCAATTAAACAACTCTTTAATGTGTATATTGTAAAGAGTATTGAAAGGTTAAAAATGTCCTGATATTAACATTTCAATATGGCATTTCCCCCCATTTCTGGAACTTTTTCAGATATGAGCAAGGCAAGGAGAAAATTGTCTTCCTGGATAAAATCATCACCCACCCCAAATACAACTGGATGGTAAATCTGGATCGAGACATTGCACTTTTGCGTCTGGCTAAGCCTGTAGCTTTCAGTGATTATATATACCCAGTATGTTTGCCAACCAAGGAGGTTGTTCAGAGGTAAGGAGAGAAGACGAGGCTTTGTAGCTTCTTTAAAACCTTGAATAAGGTTTTTAAATAAGTCAAGATCAGCCCAGTTTTAAGAAAAGAAAAGAAAAATTGGGCCAGCATAATTCAACTATTTTACTACCACATATGGATGATGCACTCTCCCAATGCAAATAGGAGGGTGGGAATTGATACACACACAGACACACAGCCAGTAATTAAACAAATTATGGATTTTATTCTGGACACTATATCTATACTAATGAAATAGTATGATCTAATAATATATACAAGTAAAAGTATTATTTATAAAATCAGCATGTTTTTCTATGTATGTACAGAATAAGATAAGAAATATAAGAAATCAAGTCTTAACCTACTTAATTTTCCTCTCTCTCTCTCTCTCTCTCTCTCTCTCTCTCTCACTTTCCTCTTGTAATTTATTACGGCTTCTTCTTCTGTATCTCAGTTACGGACATACTGGAGTGTCTGTGAGTTTTCTCCCGGCTGCCTTGCTGCCAGACAAAGCTGTTGACTCACAAAGCTCCACTGTCCAGCACTTGAATCTCTGTACAGGCAACACAATCTATCCTCTTGGGCTTTCCACACTCTCACAAGTCACTCCAGGTTTTTCCGCTTGGCCTTCCTCCTTGTCCCTTGGCTAGAATCTCTGGACTTGGCAGGCTGGGTCTTTCCTCCACTCCACTCCACTCCACTCCACTCCACTCCACTCCACTCCACTCCACTCCAACCAGGTGATGTCCTTTCCAGCAGCATGTTCTGCAGCATCTGAAATATAAACTCTCCCCTTTCTCGGCTTTTCCTTTCTCTTTTTCTATTCTACATCTAAGGCATGGACATGCCACTTTACAGGTGTATTCCAGCATTTTCCTCTTTTCTGCCTACATGCTCTTGGTTGTGGGCCTTCCCTAAAAAAAAAAATCCATGACCTTGGAACAGGCCCAACTACTTTCTTCCAGCTGGGCATTTCACCCTGTCACAGGGACCATGTGTTCCTGCCAATTGCCAATCAACTATTGAGACTGCCACCAACTAGTTCCAGAAGGAAGGAAGAACAAGTCTCTTGGCTTGTAGTAATAAGATAAATTGACCAATTATCATGGAAAAAGGATAACCCAGGAGTCTATTTCTTGTCCATAAGAAATCTAAAACAGCATCCATTCTCCAGTTGCCTCCATTGATAAAACCAGTCCTGCATTAACTAGGACAAAAGGCACCATTCATTTTCTGAAGGAAACTAGCTGTGATAAGCAGCAAAATTATTCTCTCACCCCTCACCCCCAGAATGGCAACACAATGTGAGGCCTTGAGGGCTCTGAGCACTATTAAAAGTTCTTGAACATTAATGTATGTCAGGTCTCCAAACCATGCCAATGACAGCATACAGACAGTAGGCTAGCATATGTTCTCCGTCCCATCCATAAGGAGTCTATGGTCAAGGCAAAGTTGCTGAAAGGCAAAGGAAATCCTAGGATCAAGAACACCAGCAAACAAAAAGATGGACCTCTGAGCAAAGAAGCAGCTGATATTTTGTCCACTTGAGGCAGCAATCACTTTTGCAGAGAAACTTGGATTGGCATGGGCAGCGGAAGAAACTGGCATATGGAAGGATAAAGGTAGTGGCTGCCATCAATTTTGGGAATCTTTGTCTAGATGTTTTTTGAACCATTCCACTCTGTAAGTGGTTTGCACAAGGGATTGCAGTGTTCTGCTTCAGTCTCTAGGAAGGAACATTTAATCCTAGCCAGTATTCACAGTAGTGCTCATAAACTGTAAGACCTTGGATGGAGCAATTTGTGATTTTGGCATGAAGATCCAGAGGCTGGAAACATGCAACAAAGGCTGAACTGCACATGGGTACACCATAAAGAGCCAATCATCATAGGTGGGGGTGTTTAAAGTGACAGGAGAGAATGCACAGTTGAAAAGACTTCATTGTCATATGCATTAAAGGAAGAAATAATGACAGGGCTGAGTAAATTAAATTAAATTAAATTAAATTAAATATGTGTTAAATTCAGAGGAAGGTAGCCAATTTACAGTCTGAAGCAGGAATTCAGTGGATGCCAGAGTGACCATCTGGTGCATTCAGTAAGTTCAAATCTCATAAGTCCATGAGATGAATGCTACTATCCCACTTTGGGATGGTAAAAAGGTAAAAGTGAAAAATCTTCAATGGGCAAGATTTGAGGGAGCTACTTCAATGATATCTTTCTTTTCAAGGAGTGGTAATGATGGTGGGCTTACCTCTATGTGATGTTCTAGTAAGTGATGAGAAATTCAATTCCATAACCGCTAATGATAATTTCTAGCCCCTAACAGTCTATAGGGTTGCTTCTTCAGGGTAGCAAAAAGTGAAAAAATCAGTATTAAAATCCACTAGCTTGCAAAGCAGAGAGGCAAAGATGATGCAAGAGGCATCCATAGATTAGCAATGTTACTATTTTGGGAACGGAGATCTAAGCGAGTCATCCATAAGCCTTTATACTCTCTCTGGGACTTAGTCCTCTGTGGGACAAAAAGGTTGAACCCTCTAGAAAGTGTCATGCTCAAGGAAAGAGAATGGTGGTAGGAGAACAATAATAGGCAGTAGCATCAAATGCAAAATCCTCAGTATGGTTTCTCACCTCCTTGGAATACAACTAGGCATGATGACAGAGGATTATTGGTCCTGCCTGCATCTCTAGATGGGTTAGTCTACCTGCAAGCAAAGTGATAGACTTCTTTATGCAGAACATTTGTGTAGGTTCCCTATGTTGCATGGATGAAGTCCAAGACTTTTTCTGCAGGACATGTTGATAGCATGTCATACACATTTGGTAATTAACTGTGCACAACTCTGTGGAATGAAGTACAGTGGTACCTTGGGCCACGAACGCTTCTGTTCACGACCAATTCGGGTCACGAACAGCACCGTTCACAAAATTTTGCTTCCATTCGCGAACGCTGGATCGGGTGACGAACAGGATCCGCGGCCATTTTCCCTGCCGTGACATGTGGTCGTGGCTTCCTGTAGGGAGGGGGACTCTCCCTCCAAGCAATAACTGCCTCCCCACCTGCCTTCCTGTCCTCCACACCAGAAGTCGCGTCGAGCAAGGTTAGTGTTCCCTCTCTTCATACTGTACTTTGTGTCATATTTTTGTGGTTTAAAAAAAAAATACATATGGTTCAGAACAGATTAACCGTGATTACACTGAACCTTATGGGGAAATTTGATTCGGGTCGCAACCAAAATCGGTTGGCGACCAAATTTGGAGGGGTCAGAACGGATTAACCGTAATTACATTGAACCTTATGGGAAAATTTGATTCGGGTCACGACCAATTCGGGTCGTGACCAGAGTCGTGGAACGAATTAAGTTCGTGAACTGAGGTACCACTGTATTTATTCTGTGTTATCTAGATTATATCTTCTCTATCCACTGGACAGTATGAATTTGAACTCTGCCAGTGGTGTCTGCAGGTTAAGATAAAAAAAGAAGATGGCAGACACAATGGTACAATTGTCACGGACACCATCTTGACTTTTTTTTTTTAACCACTAGAAAAGCTATTTTCTGTTGATTGAGCTATGTCAGGGTTCTCACCATCCAGCTCTGATGTGGCTGAAGATTCAAGCACCACAATGAAGGAGCTCAAATATCCTAACTGAAAGTCTTTAGATGCAGAAAACCTGCAGGAGAAAACTTCCTGGGACTGCCAAAGAAACTGGAGAGTTCTCGTTTATGAAAAGGAATCAAGAAATACGGAGCAGAAGGAAATCATAGTGTCACAAATAGTGAGGAAGGATCTAGGCTGTAGGACAGCAGATGGAAGTGTAGTGGAAAACTGGACTCTAGTCAGAGACCCCCACAAACTCTGGCTAGTTCTACCCAGGGACCTAACAACACAAATGGATCATGTTAGCATACTGGATCATTGGTGCAGACTATTTGACTGTTCAAATATCTGAGTAGTAAAGGGAGTTTATTTGTATTTCATTCAAAGTTATCTTTTTAAAATGAAGTGTAATAAAATGCAGCAAAATCCCAATTTGATTACAGAGGTAAGTAAGCTTTCAGAAAGAAGCTTAAGAACAACAATAGGGCTGGGCAAAGACTCTGTTTAGACTTGATTTAAGATTCAACTCAATCACCTTCTAATCAACTTTTAGAATCAATTGTCAATTCAGATTGATTTGTCATATTGAAATGATTGCTTATGATACACTCTGATGATTTGATGGCCATTTTGCACATGCATGGAAAGCCTTTTTTCTGAATTGACTCGACTTTCTGAAACATGTAAGATTCAATTCATTTGTTTCTGAAATCCAAATCAAATTAATGGATTCAAATTGGACTGATTGAACAATCTGATTCAAATCATTTATGTCCATGGATCACATAACTCTAATTACAGAAGCATTTCTGCCCCCCTGCCACTCCTTGTAAGAAAGTGTGGAGGGAAAAAAACCCATATTCTTTGGAATTATAGGAAGTAAAAAAGTCCCCCACCACCACCACCAGAGCAAAACAAAGAGAGCCTGCTTGGGAGAGTTCAAGATTTAAGCAGCATTTGCAATGAGCAAACTAGAAATACTACGTAGTGTTGCTCCAAAATTTGCTTTTACTGAATCCTCCCTTTTCTTCTTGTGATTTCTACAGGCAATTTCTCCACCCAGATCTTAGTGAGATTGTTGGCTTGTTTTGTCCTTCCTGTCATAATTTGATCTCTGCCAAACAATTCAAATGGCGGCGGGGGGGGGGGGGGCAGGGACGATGATCATTGTGTACTGCCCAGGTTGGACAAATACAAATGACCTGTTTGAAGGATGCATCATATCTCTGTCTACCTATGCTAACCTCTCTCTCTAGGATCTCCAAATAATTTTAATGAACTCCATTTTTATTCTGTAGCCTATTGCTAACAGGATACAAAGGCCGTGTATCTGGTTGGGGTAATCTGTTTGACACCTGGGGTCCAGGATCACAGGCACTGCCTGACGTGCTGCAGCAGGTGAATCTCCCCATTGTGAACCGGGAAATCTGTAAGGCGTCCACTAAGATTAAAATCACAGACAACATGTTCTGTGCAGGTGAGTTTTTCCTAGGCACTTGGTGTGGCAGGCATAGTTCTTTGTGTCCTTGCAGTTGGGTAATGAACAATCCAAATAACAGCTTTCAAGGCCCACACTGTAAGGAACAGCATAGGATGAAGGCGGCTACTTTCATACTTTGGGAGAGAGGAGCACCAACTCTCATTCTGTTACTACTCCTGCCTCCATTCCTTTGCTCTCTGATGATTTGCACACCCTACCCCCACCCCAAATGGAGTAACTGACAATGTCTTTTCCCAAATATAAATAAGTCAGTAATGGCGTGGGTAGGCAGAAGAACCCTTCTAATTCACCTACCATTTTGACCCCCAAATTAGAGCACTATACAACATAGAACATCTCATACCTTTCTCCCTTACCTCTAGAAATGGCACCTGTCAGCACAGAACCAAAGTTAAATCATCACCATGCCCTAATTTAAGTTGCCTTGGATATATCCTAAACAACTCAGATGAGGGCAAAACATTTGTCTCTAATTTAGAAGACACACTTGGTTTCTTAGATTTATATCCCATGTTTCCTCCAAGAGCTCAAGCAACTTACATGGAAAATCTCTAACAATAAGGTAGGTTGGGCTGAAAAAGAGTGACTGGCCCAAACTCACCCTGTACATTTCCACGGCTAAGGGTGGACTTAGCCCTTACCTCCTGACCTCCATAGTCCCAGTCCACATCTTGGTAAGTGAAATCAACAATTGCCATTTATTCAAATTATGATTAAATGCTTTAGTGAAATGTTAAAAACAGGCAATTGTGAAACAAATCCCTCTAATGAGATAAACCAGGCTGCAGAGCTTAATGATCGTGCAACCTCCTTTTACCTTGTGTTCAAATGTAGTTTTTCTCAAACTATGTACTCCAGATGTAATGGACATCAACTCCCATAATTCCCCAGTCAGCAGCTCTGCCACTTAAAATCCCAGGTCATTTGCATGGGACCAGGTTGTGAAAGAGTAATATAGACAAGTGGACAAGTGTGTGACAAGCAAATTTAATCAGTAGATTTATAACTGAGCTCTCTTTGGAAAGTGCTATGTTATTAGTGGTGTAATTTATTTATTTAATGCATTGCATACAGTTAGAAATGCAAATTCTATGTGACAACTCACTTATGGTTTAAACAAGTCATATCATATGGGCTGAAGTTTTCAATAGAAAAAAAAAAATCTATTGAGCATCTCATGTGCAACAAAAACATCAATTTTCTGCCACATTATTTGAATACCAATTATGACTCTTGTCCATTAACCTCTCATTTTATACAGCCCTCAAAAGATTATGGTGAATTGATAGAGGCATTTTCCAGAGTTTTAGCCAAATGTTTTTAGCTTAGATGTATAGAACTTTGCCTTCAATGGGATTAAAATATTAATAAAAGATCTGATACTAAATATTGCAGCTTGTGAAATTACATTTGTTTGCAATCATTCTACAGACTGATAATTTAAAGCATGATTGCCAACAGGTACATCTTATGACAGCAAACATGCTAAACACCCTACAAAGTCATGCAGTTGTTGCATACCAACAACAAACAGAAGGCAATTTATTTGTCTCTGTTCACACACTACAAGAAAACCAGTCATTAGCCTCTGGTGGAGTGTGGAGTGTGAACCCAGCTGAAAATGACTCCAGTTAAACAAAGCAACCCTAGCTTTACAAACCTGAGTTAAACACATTGCAGCAAGTGAAGCAGGTCATACTGTTCCATGAGTTTCAAACTGATTAGCTCAGGAGATACGTTAAAAGCTAAGGGGGAAAAATAAATGATGGTAGAACAGAAAAATGTAGGAAACAGAGTGGAGCCTCTCTACTGATTGCTCATTTCCTCTTTTAGGTTATAGTCCTGAAGAAAGTAGGAGAGGAGATGCTTGTGAGGGTGACAGCGGGGGCCCTTTTGTCATGAAGGTAAGTGTTTCTATGTGCTGCTTCAAAATATAACCGGGCAACCTGCTGGTGTCACAGGCCCTCTGTTTATCAGTCTGCAGCAAGACCCAGAATGCAATTTCCCCCTAATACTGTTCTCCTTTTCAGCGAAGTTCTTAAAGACTGCATCTTCACCTTAAGAGCATTACAGTTAATTAAGCAGTAATTCATTCCATTAAGAGCAGGAAAGCAGAGATTTGGAAAGGAATAACCACAAATGGGGGAAGGAAATAGTGGCTCTCCCCCAATTACCGTTATGGGTGTGGTACATCTAGGTGTACACAGCAGATACAGCCCTTGAATTACAGCAGTGCTCACTCTGAGCTCAAGACCAGATCAATCAGTTTCAGACAAAGCTTGGCATAGGGCAGGGCTGGGAAACAAGACTTTGTTTTTAAACTTCCTGCCTCACTTAATTTCAATTTAGGAGTCTTAATAAGAGCAATCACCAGCCAGGCTGTATGATCTTACTTGGGGAAAAAAAAAAAGAACCTTACTAACATAGCCCAAATTCTGCAGATCTTTCCCTAAACCTTAATTAATTCTGCTGCTGAATATTCCCTCCACCCGACCCCTTTTCAAATGAGGGTGAAAAGCTAGACCCAGAAACGTTCATATGCCACCTCTTCCTTGCTTATAGTCTTGCAGATTACACAGTCCTGCGGCCGCTGCTGCTTATCTTTCTTTAAATGACCTATGTATACTATTTGCAATTTGCTGACTCTCCCTTTGATGCTGCGGCACTTCTTTCCTCCCTACCAGCGACCAGCAGATGAACGGTGGTTTCAAGTAGGTATTGTCTCATGGGGAGAAGGCTGTGATCGTGATGGCAAATATGGATTCTACACCCATCTGTTCCGTCTGAAGAAATGGATGCAAAAGACTATTGAGAAATATGGGCGTTAAACAGAAATTAAAATCTGCATTTGCACCAAGCCTAAGGATGGAAATATACCTGAGTCATACCTCAATAAAGGTTTTTGGACAAAGCACTCGGTTTCTTCCTGGTATCAACCACAGGTAATTAAGTTCTCTTGCCGCCAAGGCAAATGCATCAGCCGCATAAGCCAGACGATGGAAGGACAGCTCAGTCCCAGGCACGATCGCCCAAAGTGCTCCTTTAGAATCATGCAGAACATTCCTGCATTCCCAGATGTATTCCTTTAACATAGGAAGCTCTGGGGCAAATGATACAAGCTTACTCGAAGTCCGATTTCCTGTTCCTTTGGAGAGTAAAGTGGTCCGAAGGAAAGAAATTATAAATAGCAGAGTTCTAACATGGCACGAAGAAAAAAATGGGAAAGTTTTGCATTCAGTTCAACCACGTACTTTGTTCTATTAGACAAAAACCAGCCTTTTCTGTTTTTTTGGGGGGGGGGTTAAATCCCTTCTGCTTGAAAGAAGGTAACAGCAGCTTTCATCCTAAATTTCACAGAATTGATTCCATCACTGGAGAGGTTGCTACCTCCTTAAAGGGCAGGCTGCTGAAAAGGCATATTTGGATCAATGTTGTCTAAGGCTCATGCCCAGAAGCAAGAAGATAGGCTTGTCTGTTAAAGTTTGGACATAAGGGCATTTATTCAGTTAATATTTCCCCCTGAACAATCAAGGGGTATCCATTGGAGGGGGGTAATTTACAGTTTCATTTGTAACTTCAAAGCCTTAAACCTCTGGCAAACATTTTGACACTTCAAACACTCAATGGTTTAAAGAAAAAGGTAAAAATGAAACACAGATGCAATGGGCAAACAGAAACAACCACCATCACCTCATACTCTCAATTAAGAGAGAGATTTGGATTAGATTTTTCACTCAACAAATGGTTAAGGAAGACTTCTGAGCAATATGGTCCATTTTTCTTGGAACTATTCTATTTATAACAATTTCCCAAGTCCCTTTTCCTGCTTCTATTACGCTAATTAATTTTGAAGTTATTTTATTAATACTGTTGTACATATACAATTTTTCTGTTAGTTTAGTGCAACAGATATTAAAAATGAAGAGAAACACTCCTATATGGCAATTGGAAAAAAAACTGAGTTAACTAGTAAAAGCTACCATTTTAGGCATATACAGTATTCTGGAGGCATAGAAATCTTCCAGTTCACTGCTTTTGGAGACATAGAACCAAACGTGTTGCACAGACATCATGGAAAAACTAGATCATGATTCCTAAGAAATGGGGGGAGGAAAATCTACCTATAACTAAATGCTTTTTCATTCAAAGTGATATAGTACTTAGAATTTAATTCAAGACACTAAATATCAACCAGATATTTGGTTTAATTTAGCTTGAAAGTATTCTCAATTTCTGTAGTTCATGCAAAAATTCTATAATTAAAAATATTTATGTCCAAACTCAGTGAGAAACCTGAACTACCATGACAGTATTTAACACTGACAGGTCATAACAAAAGCCTTGTACATTCTTTATAATATGATTTCTTTGCAAAAATAGTTTTATCATAGGTTCCTAGTAAAATGAAGTAGTGCCAGTCACACAGTACCTCTCCCCGTGGTCTGATGGAATTGTGATGCTGACATTGGAACCAGCTGAATTATCAATGCTTTCATACAGTGGGGCAAAAAAGTATTTAGTCAGCCACCAATTGTGCAAGTTCTCCCACTTAAAAAGATGAGAGAGGCCTGTAATTTTCATCATAGGTATACCTCAACTATGAGAGACAAAATGGGGGAAAAAATCCAGAAAATCACATTGTCTGATTTTTAAAGAATTTATTTGCAAATCATGGTGGAAAATAAGTATTTGGTCACCTACAAACAAGCAAGATGTCTGGCTCTCACAGACCTGTAACTACTTCTTTAAGAGGCTCCTCTGTCCTCCACTCATTACCTGTAGTAATGGCACCTGTTTGACCTTGTTATCAGTATAAGACACCTGTCCACAACCTCAAACAGTCACACTCCAAACTCCACTATGGCCAAGAGCAAAGAGCTGTTGAAGGACATCAGAAACAAAATTGTAGACCTGCACCAGGCTGGGAAGACTGAATCTGCAATAGGCAAGCAGCTTGGTGTGAAGAAATCAACTGTGGGAGCAATAATTAGAAAATGGAAGACATACAAGACCACTGATATCTCCCTCGATCTGGGGCTCCATGCAAGATCTCACCCTGTGGGGTCAAAATGATCACAAGAATGGTGAGCAAAAATCCCAGAACCACACGGGGGGACCTAGTGAATGACCTGCAGAGAGCTGGGACCAAAGTAACAAAGGCTACCATCAGTAACACACTATGCCACCAGGGACTCAAATCCTGCAGTGCCAGACGTGTCCCCCTGCTTAAGCCAGTACATGTCCGGGCCTGTCTGAAGTTTGCTAGAGAGCATTTGGATGATCCAGAAGAGGATTGGGAGAATGTCATATGGTCAGATGAAACCAAAGTAGAACGTTTTGGTCTAAACTCAACTTGTCGTGTTTGGAGGAGACAGAATGCTGAGTTGCATCCAAAGAACACCATACCTACTGTGAAGCATGGGGGTGGAAACATCATGCTTTGGGGCTGTTTTTCTGCAAAGGGACCAGGACGACTGATCCGTGTAAAGGAAAGAATGAATGGGGCCATGTATCGTGAGATTTTGAGTGAACCCCTCCTTTCATCAGCAAGGGCAATGAAGATGAAACGTGGCTGGGTCTTTCAGCATGACAATGATCCCAAACACACCGCCCGGGCAACGAAGGAATGGCTTTGTAAGAAGCATTTCAAGGTCCTGGAGTGGCCTAGCCAGTCTCCAGATCTCAACCCCATGGAAAACCTTTGGAGGGAGTTGAAAGTCCATGTTGCCCAGCGACAGCCCCAAAACATCACTGCTCTAGAGGAGATCTGCATGGAGGAATGGGCCAAAATACCAGCAACAGTGTGTGAAAACCTTGTGAAGACTTACAGAAAACGTTTGACCTCTGTCATTGCCAACAAAGGATATATAACAAAGTATTGAGATGAACTTTGAATATTGACCAAATACTTATTTTCCACCAGGATTTGCAAATAATTTTTTTAAAAATCAGACAAAGTGATTTTCTGGATTCCCCCCCCCCCCCCATTTTGTCTCTCATAGTTGAGGTATACCTATGATGAAAATTACAGGCCTCTCTCATCTTTTTAAGTGGGAGAACTTGCACAATTGGTGGCTGACTAAATACTTTTTTGCCCCACTGTATGTTGGTGCCAATGAGATGTGAGAACCAGCCACCAGAAGGGGAGTTTGCAGCAGAATATGTATGCTAGGGTCAAGGTGAGTTGTAATAAACAGATTTGGCAAAAATCAGCTTTTTTGTATGTTGCTATTGCTAGTTCGAATCTTCACTCAACCCAGGAAAGGAAAAAAGGGAGCCAAGAAGAATAGGCCAAGCACACAGCCCATTTTGCACTGAACAGGATGCATTACAGATGAGCAGATTCTAAGGGCAATAAAATGACAGTCTGCAACAGCACTGAAGCAACTCCTTCTCTTTCGAGAAACTCGTAGCAGCAACAATGCAATGATCTCACTATTTTTAGAGCTGTCAGTCACTTTTAATACAGCAGCAAACATTCCTCCACTTAGTAAGTGAAGCTCTATAAAGACAGAAGAAGAAAACTGAATATATTACATAAGTATCCATTAAGTAACAATGTTAATACCAATAAAAATGTTCACTATATAGTAACTGAGAAATTGTCACTCTCTGAACCACTGGCAAAAGAATTTAGTTCTATTTTTCCTAGAATAGGTTTCATAGCTACTCCACCAAGAAGTTGTATCATCAAGATTCAGGAAGTACAGAGAAATTAATAGTAAAAGGTAACATTTATTCAAATGTACTGTAGAAACATTTCCATTGGTACTAAGTTAAAGCTAAAAATGATTTAAATACTATAGGGCATTTTGGAAACCAATATTAAAATGATACTTATCAAAGTGATAAAAGCCACACATGGCAAGGAGGAAAGGGGAAAGAAGCAAAGTATATTTGTAGACAAAGTTAGGCCCAGAAGCTTCACTTCCAATTATTATTTCTAATATATCCCTGAATGTTATAATCCAATGTTTATCTCATAGAATCTGTAGTGATCAGTGAACTTTTGTATATTATTGAAAAATTAGGGATTTGTTACAATTTCTAATAGTGTACCAGAAGAAAACTATGTTAGCAAAATACATATATTTTTCACACCATTTCAAGGCCCTACCATAAGTGCTAGCAAGTGATTATTCTGGCTTTTAAACACAAAACCTATTTTATCTAGTTGGACAGGTGCTGATTCATTCTTTAATATTCCTAACTAAGGCAAGTAATTCTATATGTAGTAGTTTCAGTTGAAAAGACTGCAAATTAGAATAGGTTTCAAGGCAAGTAGAGGCAATCTTATAAATAAGATAATCCACATATTAGGGATAAGCACTCTGATTACACCAACCTTCCACCAGATTTCATATCATATATGCATCCAGTGACCAATTACATTTTTACAGATAATTACCAAACTGACTGGCTGCAATACAGAACTACTGTATAGCACCAGCACTATCAGCCAAAGCTTAACAAGCATAAAGATGCAAATGAAATCTATGTCAGTTGTAAAAGCAGCTGATGCTCCAGGGAGTATGGTATGTCATAGCAACAGGACTCAGTTCAAGATATCTACTATAGTAGGAACATGGGAAGTGCTAAAGATGCTACAGAAACTCTATGCTATGGCACTCAGAGGACCAGATTTTATGAGGCAATCATGCATAAAAGAGCTGCAAGTCAGTCAGAGAATTCCTCGCAACTAACAACTCTGCTCTGAAGTGGATGTATATTGTGACAAATAGTGTGACCTTCAATAGTCACAATATCTATTCACTTCAAAGCATAATAATTTTGGAAGTAGAATCCCAAAGATCTCAATCATTATTAGCAATTTCTGGTCGTACATTTAACACAAACGTGCTAGCAACTTCTTGGGTAATAAGAGAACATGGATTCTGCATGAACAGAATAGCATTAAGAAAAACCCAGACTATCTGCCCATCTTGAATACAGAATACTTTTCATCTATCTTGAGGAAATCTAATGCGCAAAAAGGCTTAATACCAGTCCTCAAAAGGTACAAAAGTGTTAGCCAGGGTATGTTATTGAACTTGATTAGGATTCTAGGAAGAGCTTTTGAAGATATTGTCTGAGATGCAAAATGTTCTGGCTTTGCATCAGAGTTTTCTATAACAGTAATAATATTTTTAATATTAAAAGCTTCTTTTATCTGGAACATGTTTACACATTAGTGTCTCAGCTTCTCCATGTCTTCCCAATGAAAGTTCATTTGCTATAGTGACTTAAACACACGCTCACTTAACAACTAAAATGCTGAATCACGCTAGCAATTAGGAACATGGATGAACATCTGCCACCAACAGTCACTGCTGCTCCCATAGAGAGTTAATGCAAACTTTATTTACAAAAAGACACTTAAATTAGTTGCTTCATGCCATGCGTCCATACAGAAACAGTTCAAGGACTATATGGAGAAGTAATTCACAAAATTAAAAATGAATGCAATGAAAAGTTTCTAAGAGTTAAGAGAGCTAAGATAAAACCAAGTTTTGAGAAACTGGACTGAGCAGGAGAATTGTTGTTTACAGCTCTGTACACTAAAACTAATACACGGACAGTCTTCTACAGTCAAGAAATGCTCACAAAGAAGCAAAATATATACAAAGATTTGTGCCACATTGACTTGGATCCTCCTCCAAGATCTGCTGTATTATACACAGAAACCAGTTTGTATACATAAGGCCTGCATGAGGCCACTTAACTATGAAAACTTCTAGTTTAGTCAACTAAAGATGGACAGCTCTGCAATAGCCAAACCGTCTCACACAATTTCACTTGCGACTGCTTTTTATTCTCTCCAGTCTTTTTTTCAAATCATCAATATTGGATGCTGTGGAAGAGGAAGTGGTACTTCCAATGCCAGCATGGGTCTGATTGGAGTCCAGATCAATGTGCTGGTATTGTTCCCGTGATTCGCGGAGCTGGGAAAGCTTACTATGGAGCATATCTGTAGAGGATGCAACTGTGGGGGCTGACGGCTTGGACAGTGGGGTGGCCAGTGATGCTCTGTCTTCTTGCTGTGGGGAGAGATATTCAAAAGGTGCTTTATGCCATCATATTTTTTTACCATATCAAACGCGGAAGGTATACTGATTTTTTTATGTCTTTAGAAATAAAGAAAATATAAACTCTCCTATACTGATGAAGTTTATGCAAATGACACCTCTATTATATTTTGCTTATTCCACAGACAGTGCTTTTATATTTAACACAGACTGACAACTTGCAGTTCCTGGGCTGCTAGTAACCTTTGAGGGCATGTTTTGAATTTCACCCAGGTAGTTATGATTTATTCTACTCTAAAGAAATGAGAGGCCATATTTTGGATCCCCCTCCCCCTCCCCCTGTGATTATGCTTACTGTTGATGCTGAAGAGGCTGCTCAGCTATTCTAACAGCAACAGCATGGGGACAGTATAGTTGATCAGAGAGCCCTTCCTCTCTGGGCAGTTGTTCTGTGAGGGCTCTATGATTGATCAGAGACCTTTCTCTTAATTGGCTACCAGTGTGACTACTAAAGCTCTCAGTAATTAGCTGTCCTGTTAGCAGACACATTGTAATCAATCATTTATCATCATGATGGTGAGTAAGACAATGGGGGGGAGGGTTCTGCTATTAAGTAGCAAAGAAACAACCTATGTGATTACAAAGGAACTGAAGCTTTTAGCCCTACCCCTTGTGATCTTGTATATGAATGTGGATTGTGCCTATGTATTCCTTGACTTATACTGTAAGCTAAATCAAGCAGGTTGCCTATTCAGAAGCAAGCATATGTTACCTGGAAATAAATGTTCTTAAACAGATTTAACATCTAATATAGACATAAATTGGCTGACTTCATATTAGGAAGTCAGAATGGTTGTCTAACAATACCATTGGAACTAATCATCTTAAGAACTTTACTTCAGTTTTAGAAGTCTAAAATATATTTGTTGTTGTTGTTCAGTCGTTAAGTCGTGTCCGACTCTTCGTGACCCCATGAACCATATTGCACCAGGCCTTCCGGTCCTTCACTGCCTCCCTGAGTTTGCTCAGTTTCATGCTCATTGCTAAAGATGTTAAAATGTTGTCTTATTCTTTATCTTCACCATGGCCAAAGTCATAAGCAGAATCAATATTTTCTTGCTATGATTTTTTTCAAGCACAGGGAATATAGCCTTGCTTATTATCTTCACCTATGCTGATACAGTAATATTAAGCTTAAGACATCCACTGAACAAAATTACCAGCAGTCAAAAAGTGTGAAATATGGCTTCTTGGCATAACTCAGATTCTTTTTACAGTGGTGTTTAAAAGTTTGTGAACCCTTTTGAATTTTCAATATTTCTGAATAAATATGACCTAAAATGTGTCCTATTCTCCACACAAGTCTTAAAACTAGAGAAAGAGAACCCAATTAAATAAATGAGTCAAAAACTTTCTACTTGTTCTACTTATTAACTACCTTTGCATTGTCAAGGCCACATCGCTGCCTGAGGATTTTTAGTCTTTCCAAATAGACAGATGGCCCCACCTCTTCCCCATTTGAATTTCCAATAGCAGAAGAGACTACATTGGTGGGAGTGGGGATACATGATACCTCCACCTGTGGAGAAACTCCTACAAAATAAAAATAAAAATAAAAAAATCACAAACCACAAATGAGTTCAAGCTAACTTTAACAGAAGATTGAAATGAGATGTTACCTAGGTTAGTATGGCATAGGAGCTGCATGATATCTTTGTGCCGTATTCTGAGGATTGCAAGGTTGGGGTTGGTAATGCCCAGTCAGTGAAGTAGACTGAACATTTTAGCCCCTTCTTTGTGCTTTTGATAAATTCATTGGACCACGTGGGATGAGTTTATAAAATGACCGTTTCCTACATGAGCACTGCCTTCTTTATAACTGAAATAAAACAGCCACGGGAAGTAACCATAGCACAGAATGTTCCTGTCTTTCCTGGGCATTCTGATATTTTCTCAGTGTTACAGGAAGAGGAGCCATGCTGACTGGCTGTTTAGATAGTAGCCGAATGGCTCTTTCTTGATTCAGAAAGTCTTTACTTTAAATATCTTTGAGTTTAATATTAATTAACAAGTCTACTGCTACAGCATGTGCAAAGTTCTAGTAATTCTGTTTTCGGAGACTACCTGCATAATGAGAATACAGTGGTACCTCTACTTATGAACACCCCTTCTTACGAATTTTTCGAGATACAACCAGCTCCGGCCCCAAAAATTTACCTCTACTTACGAACCGGATCCGCGGCCATTTTCCCTGCTGCCACGCGGTCGCGGCTTCCTGTGGGCGAGATCGCGGTAGCAAGGAGACGTTCGGTGAGGCTTGTGGTGTGTTTTGTGGCATTTGGAAGGTTTTTGAGGTTTAAAAATAAAATGCATATGTTTCAGAACTGTTTAGCCATATTTACATTGAACCTTATGGGGGAAATTTACCTCGGGGTTCGACCAAATTCGGAGGGCGGATTAGCTGTATTTACATCGAACCTTATGGGGAAATTTGCCTCGTGGTGCGACCAAATTCAGAGGGCGGAACGGATTAACCGGATTTACATTGAACCCTATGGGAAACTTTACCTCGACTTGAGACCAACTCGAGTTGCAACCAGAGTCATGGAACGGATTAAGTTCGTAACTAGAGGTACCACTGTATTGTGTAGCAGTCACTATAATTTTTAATTTAATGCCACACCCAGCCTGTGCTTTAAGAAACTTGATATACTACTTCTGAAATCTCTACCCATTCTGTTAACCCTGGAAAAATCTGATAGTTCCATCAAAACAAGAGCTATTGGCTATAAGTCAATGATATCAAATTACCTGTAGAAGAAATGCGCCCTTTGCCTTCCCTTTCCATTTCAATCAGCCGGAGACCTCGTTCTACATAGCTCTGGAAGAACTGTGAGGAGTTTTTTAAGAACGGCTCAATGTCTGCATCAGAATATTTTTTTTTATATTCATACAGCTCTGCCAGACCCTGTTTCAAAAACAAAAAGCCTCAGCTATTCAAAAGTTGTACGTATAAAAACAAGCATTATCTCTGAAGATGTAGGTCCTGGATGTTGTACACTACAGCCAGTTCAATACTATGGCTCTGAACTGAATGCCTTATCAGTTGGTCATTAGGGTTTCAAATGGGTCTTTCCCAGGCCTACTTTAAAATGTCAAAGGTTGATTTAGGTGTCCTCTGTTTAAGTTTCCGAAGGATAGCCCAGATGTTTATATTGGTCTGCAAAGTGTCACAAAAGAACTGTCCAGTTGATAGAGATGTGCAAAATGTTCTATGTATAGATCACAACATGCATGGAAGAGCAGATTCAGGTGGTTTGTGGCTGGATCCAAACATGCATGTCCCAGATACAGGCATTCCAGGTTGGAAAAAAGTGGAGAAAAAGTGAAGTGAGCAGCAGTGAAGAGAAGGTAAGGGGGAAAGAAGGAACTGGGATGACTGGGGGAAAGAGTGGGTGGTACAAGCTAGTTGGGTTATGCTGTGCTAAAATACAGGCACAGCAGTGGAAGGAAATGCTAGGACAAGAGGAGGTGTATGGCCTGACTGGGTGTTCAGCGGGGACGGGAAGAAAAGCACTGAAACTATTGTTCTACAAGTCCCATCTGAAAATTTTGGCCCAAACCTAGAACAATCAAGAGGTTCTGGGCTTCTGTTCAGCTGGACCATTATCCAGGATAGAATCAAGTGGGCCAAACCCTGAGCCGCTAGGGATTTGTTCCATATGCAGAAAAAAAAAATTTTTTTTTTGTCAATGCACACGTCTTACCTCTTTAGTGTTTTCTTTAGAACCAATTTTTTTAAATATCTCTGCTAAAATATCATTTACTTTGGCCTTTGGTGACTTTTCATCCTATAAAAGGAATTCAGACATTAGTCAACAAACCAAATTAAAAATCCAAATAAAAACAAAACAATGTACAGAAACAAACAAATGAAAAAATCCAAAGGAATGGAAATTTAAGCAACTGAAGCATCTTTAGAAACATGGGTGGAACACTATGACAGATAAACCAGATCCACAAAACGTAAAAGAGGAGGATAACTAGGACAGCATCTTCTAATTTAATTAAATAAGATAAACCACTATTCTAGAAAAGAAATCAGACAGCATTAATTCCTATTTATTAACAATAGCAAATATAGTGATTTCAGTTTCACCAGTAGCAGATTCTGAATACTATGACAGGGTTCACAAATATTATCAATAATATTGTACTATACAGACCTGTACCATATTGCACAAGCAAGCCCCAAAAGGCCACATGTAAATATAGTAGTCCGAAGGCACAAAGATTAAAAGAAAGGAAAAAGCTAGCCATCAAACATTGCCACTCAGCAGTAGACAAGTTTGATAGCTGTACCATACTGCTTTGAGAACTATGAGTGCTAACCAGAACAAGAAATTAACCTTGTAATTATGGCTTCCCCAAACATAACACACACACATCTCTCTTGAACATCACTTCATGCAAGGCTTCCTTTTTCCTTGGCAAGTACAATATCATAGATGGATATATGGTGCTCTGTGCTGTAATCAATCTCCTTTTAAAGAAGTCAAAGTGACCACCTGAGTTTTTTTTAAGACGTGTGTTAGAAATGTTATAAATAAATAAATGAAAACAAAAGAGTAAACTGATACTTTACAGGAAGTAGCCATGTTGCCCAATTTGTATACAGCCTGAAATATATTGTATCTGCTTGTGCAAGAGATATTCTGTTGCTAATCAAATGTTCCCCTGCATCTCTTGACATCCTAATCCAGCCACCTCATCAGAGAGCTTCTTCAATCTTCTGTGTGATCAAGACTAAAAGTCCAATACAGCGGGAATGATATAATTCACAAAGATTCCAACTGTGTACTCAGAAAATTAACTAGCTTTATAGATGACAGCTATTTTCTTTCTATTTTAAAATACAAAATACTTACAATACGGGAAGCTCCTTTTTCTGTGCCTTTATCAGATTTGCTTCCAGTTTGGTCCAAGGAGTGTTTCATCATTCTGCAGAGATGAGCCTCCAACTCAGATTCATTCTTGTTATCTATCATCGTTAGATGATCTAAAATCTAGAAAAGAACATGGTATCTTTTAGAGAGAATCTTTTAAATATTCCAGAAAACTATTCACATGTTTGGACAAATCCATTTGGTCTCACCTTGGGTCCCTTCAGTTTGCATAATGTATGAATCAAGGTCTTTAGAGTCCGTATTGGGAATTCACTTTTACACTGCTTTAGTTTTTCTTTTGGAAACACCTTCATAAAGATGTGAATGTCCAACATGATTCGGTCCAAGTTGATACTGTTGATAGTTTCAGGGAGAAGTCTTACCATCCTCCATAAGCACTTGGAGAAAGGAGAGAAGAGAAATGTTTACAAAGAAAATCAGTTACTTATGGAAAAGTATATCCTAATGCAGATTTGTCAGTGCCAAACGTGATGTTTTAAAAGCTTAAAATAAATGCCCATGAGCAAACCAAGTGTTTACTAGTCATTAAGACACCAACTCTTTTAACAGAGGCTTTTAAAGCTTTAAGTTTTCTTGCTAAGCATATCTATTAATGACAGTATATCACACTAACTTGAATTCATATTGCAATTTTTCCAGTAGAAAAGTATTAAGTCTATAATTATGACTAGCCATTTCACATCTGAAAAAAACAAACATATACTCACTTTCATTACAAGTTCTGAGAACTTGGGAGAACTAGCAGTTGCTAATAGACTGTCCTGGAGTAGAACAAGCAGGGCACTAGAAGAATTAAGTAAAGTAGCATTATTTATTTATTTATTTATTTGATTCATATGGCTGCCCATCTCACCGTGGTGATTCTGGGTGGCTAACATTTAAAACTGTAAAAGAAATAACATAAAATTACAATATAGGTAATAACAACTAAGATAAAAGCCAATCTGCCATAAATCAAGGAACAATCTCACAGGCTCCATCTAACAATGTAACCCCCATGCCCAGGAACACCCCAATGTCTTCAAGGCTTTGCAAATTAACATTAATTATACAAATCTTGCAGTTACACAAAATAACAAAGCAATAATTATTTTAGCAAAGACAACTGTTTCTTGCACGAAGCCATACAATTTCTTGCACAACATCAACTGGGATTTAATTCAAAGCAAGAAAGCAAACTGGTTAATATTTTCAAAGAAAAGACTGGACTATTTTTCAGATTATTTTTATTATGTCATACATATTTGAAGAGGAAGAAGACACTTAATGATGTATTCTCATCATGAAAAGATTCCCAACCTAATTTGCTTTCCTCAACCATTGCAAGCGTTGTATACATTCTCACAGAGAAGCAGCAAGGTACCATACAGGGGGTGTAATGCTTGGGATTTTACATGGGAGATTGTTCAAAATACAAGGGAATATGAACACAACACTTGTCTGCAACTCATGAAAGCATCCATGCCTTTTTCCAAGACAACATGGTTATTGCAGGGAGGCTTCCACTGCAGCCACACAATTATGGAAACGACATGGGTGCTTTAATGAGTTATAGACAGTGCTGCATTTATGCTCCAAAGCACCTCTTCTGAACTGCATCTGCTCAGCTTTACTAAACTACTGTAATGAAGAACAAAAGTATTTCATCAAGCACGTGTTGAAATATTAGTTAGTGTTAAGTGCTGTGGCAGAAGGTTGTACTATGAAAAAAAAAGACTTCTTTCATCTTATCATCAAGCTATTTACCTCAATATGTTGGTTTGGTCAGATTTCTCTAGAACTTTTACCACCAAGAGATTGACAGATCTGATAACCTGTTGGCCTTCCTCTAGATCTTCAACCCTTGAGTCCAGCATTAAGGTAATGAGGCCGTGCATCAAATCCTTCAACACTCCTGCAGAAGCCTCCCTTGCCAAGCTCTCAATCTGGAATAACTGTCAATTGAATTTAAGTGTTAGATATAATTCTCTCTTCTGAATAAAACTTAGAAGTCTCAATAACCCCTTCAGAGCCCCAATATCTGGCTGGTCACCGTGGGAAAACAACGTTGGATTTTGCTTGACTTCTTGGTAAGCCTGTGTTTTGAGAAAGGAATACACTTAGCAGTGTTAATGAGCAGGAAGAATTTGTGGAGCAGGACTGAAGAGAAGAGCCGGCTTTACATGCCAGCCCTGAAGAAATATGGTGGCAGACCACCACACAACAATAAAACACAAACTGTACCTCCTCTTAATGGCATGGCTTCTACTTTAAAGAATGTTGATGTCAGATGATTGACACTGCAGCTGAAAACTGCAGCAGATTAGAACAGGGCTTTAGGAATTGCACCAAGGTTTCTGGGAAGCTGCATTTACTCATCCCTGAAGGTAGCACTTCAAGGTTCAAAAGACTAATATATGTAAAACATCTAGATCATTTACCGAAGCACATTTAAAAAAAATAAAAGATTACATTGTGGACTCCCTTTCCTTACAATCTGAAACCATTTATCTTTTTTCCCAAACAAGTATATAGTAGATAAACATTATGTTATCAAAAAGTCATTAGGCTTCCAGGAACTAAGTTTGTGAATTGTTTCTGGTAATTCCTGAAATACAGGAAGAGGATAATGAATAAAAACATGCAACTTGGACTATGTATTGAGCAACAATCAGATAGATGGGGATTTTGTAACAGTATGTTGCATACAAGATTGAATGATACATACAAGATCTGTCTGACAGCCAGCAGTGCAAGGGTAGAGGTTGAAATTCTTATTATGTTTCTGCCCTTTTCAACTATTTGGGGGATTTAATTTGTTTGTATACAGGAGAATATGCCCCAGTATATACAAGCCTATCTGGTTAAGCAAGATAAGATCTAGAATAAAAATCATTTTCTGACAAATATTAGAATATTCGTTTCTCCGAATTCATCTCTAACACAAGGCTACATGTTAGAATAAACCATAATTGGACACTTCACATGAAAGTTTGTTAAATTTTGTTCTGAGGAGCATCTTGGTTAGGATCTGAAACTGGTAATAACGAAAGAGTGCTAGTCATAAAGATATATATATATCTTAATGCAAGAGACAAGGAGATTAAAAGTATACGTTTTATTTATCCCCTCAGCTCTGGAATGTCTACCAAATAAATACTATTGATTTCAACACTTTTCTCTCAGGCCCTACACTAGTTATAATTTTTTTTTAGACAAGAAAGTTCAATTTCAGAAGAATGTACCCTACTGATAGCCATACCCTAATCTATGCCAATTCTTAATCTTAAATTCTTCCTTATACTGAAATTTGGTGGCATTTTTCCTTTGCCAAAATTAACAGTGTCATCACTCGAGATGTCCAAGACTCATTAAATCTTAGTCAGGAGCCAGACAATAAATCTACTTAAAGAGGAAAATATACTGTACATCAAGCAATCTAAATGCAGGATAAATTAATTATATCTACTCTAGGTATAAATTAATTTATCCTGCATTTAGGTTGCTTGATGTGCAATATATTTTCCTCTTTAGATAAATTTATACCTACTCTAAAATAAAATAATAAATTTTACATAAAACAAATATAAGTAATAAATAAAATAAATTAATACCTAGGTATAAATCTAGGCACAGAATAAATTCTAGGTATAAATAAGACTGAAGCTTTTGCTCATTTTACAGTGACAAAAAAAGTAAATAAAGAACACTTACTGAAATCATGTTTCCAATGATGCAACTGTACAACTTGACTATTTCATCCTTGTCCAGTTTCTCATCAGCCATATGAGTATTGTAAATGAGTCGGAGCTGCATGAATGTAGCTATTAGGAACTGGTCAATGTGGCCCGACATCGCTTCTGCTTTGTCCTCTTGTCTCAGAACCTCATCAATCTGCAAACAGACATATTAGTTATTTTTCTTCACACGGCACAGCATTCGTGACGCTGGCATGCACTATTTTCAAAGGTATCACAAATCTCTCTTCTTAACTATTATTTTATTATGTTCTACTATTCTGTTTCAATTCTCTAAGAATCCCTAACTTTGCACACAAACTATCTTAGTATATTAGATGAAACATCAGATAATGTTGCAGTGCCAGCCAAAACTAGTTATCTCTATATTATCTATTCTTAACAAATTCTGCAGCCTTCATACTTCAAAGAGTCTGTCTCAAATATGTACATTACTGCAAAAATAAGAGTTCATTTTTTTCCTGCCGTTGCAGTGATTGTTAGCCCTACAACAATGCAAGAAGCTGAATTCACCCATGAGCTCGCTCCTTCCTTCCTTCCTTCCTTCCTTCCTTCCTTCCTTCCTTCCTTCCTTCCTTCCTTCCTTCCTTCCTTCCTTCCTTCCTTCCTTCCTTCCCTCCCTCCCTCCCCTCCCCTCCCTCCCCTCCCGTTTGGAACGGCTGAGAAAGAGTATTCCTCCTCTTGGAGACAGCAGAGTAGGAATGATTGTTACTCTGCTGTAAACCTCAGTTCAGGTACAGGTAGACTGAGGAAAGAGTTATCAAATCTTATTCCAAAACTCACAACCAGAGGACAGAGAGAAAGGAATAAAATGTAATGAAAAAGGAATTCCTATATTTGGTAAGAAAAGAATCTCATCCACTCCAGTGTGCATTCCATTTCTGAGGCACCGATCAATATTATTGGCAAGGAAGTAGAGAAGGAGAAGAGAAGAAAGCAAACAGAATACTGGATGCTTATCATGAGGATTACTTCTGATGTATTACGATGGACGTAATCAGCAATGAGTGGAAGACATGGTAAAAAACAATCTAGCAGCCTGACCTACAGGTATTACTTTCTTAACGTGGTATATTGCCAGTCTCTTGGCAGTTTACATTAAAAAAATTATAACAAACGTTCTTAATAGGAGACATTTTATCTATGAAAAAAGGAATTATGTAAGTCGCCAGGAGACTTTTCAGATGTGGCAGCCTAGAAATATGCTTAATAAACAGACAGACAAACTGAATGCTCCACAAAAGCCTCCTCACCCATTTCCTCCAGCTCACTCTATTCAGCCAGAAGCCAAGCCCATGCCAGCCCATTCCCCGCTGCATCCACCCAAATACTTCCTGGAATGGAAGGTTCCTCAGCTGGTTCTGAGCTGGCAAATGAGGACTCTGCTTCAAGGCCAAGTAGACTGAAACCCAAGTGGTAGAGGAACAGGCATTTGATTTAAAGCCCAATAAGATTAAATAAATATTATCTTGGGAACAGTATTGTCGGATGCCTCTGGGCACCAAAATGAAAATCAGAGAATTGTCTGGAAGGTGAGAATGTTCTATGTTCTTGCACTTGAACATAAGCATTTTCTTTTTCTTTACCACAATATGTGGTGCTGGCTACCAGCTTGGGCGGCTTCAAAAAAGGGTTGGATCAATTCATGGAAGTCATGGGGATCAATAGTTATTAGTCTTGATGGCACTGTGACTGCCTCTGCAGGCCATCTGCTGGGAGATGGGCTTTCTTGTGCAGTTGCTGGCCGCTGTGAGAACAGACTGCTGGATTAGGTGGACCAGGGGTCCAATCCAGGAAAGACTGCTTATGTTCTTTCTTTTTGAGAAGTGCGAGTCAGATGGCCCCTGTGCACTTAGTTATGTCATCAAGACATTTCAGAGTGGAGCATGTATCACCTGACACTCAGCTCCACCAAATGTGCAACTCATCACTCTCGCAAATAATATGTTGAGCTGTTAAATGGTAGTTGCTGGCCCTCAGGAGCACTATGTTGCTGCCAACTACAAAGAATTCCACTTACCTGTGCTAGAGCTTGGATACTAGTATTGATATCACCACTGGCTACCTGGGAGATAACAAAGTTGATAGTAGAAGCAGTATTGCTGTGCATGTCATCAAAGTGTGGGGAGACAGCACGGATCCTGGATGGAGAACAATCTTATAACTATTGGAAGACAGTCCCTCCCAACCCACCTCCAAAGTATCACCTGCAAATTTCATAGGGAGTCTTAACTTAGTTGAGAAAAACAGAATATGCTATTGAAAAAATGCACACGGGTAGGAGATACAAATGGCTGCCGATATAGCTAATAATTAGATGCTGCTTGCCTGTGGAATTTTTTTTGTAACACCTGAACAGGGCTTCTCTCATTCTTTTTCTTCCCTGTCCAGTCACCTCTTTTCCTTGTCTTATCTCTGTCTAGTTTTGTTCCTCTCCTCTTTCCTTCTACCTTTTCCTGTCTCCATCCTGTGTGTTGGTTTTTGTGTGTTTTGCATGTTTGCTGGAAGAAAGGATAGGGAATATATATGTACGCATGTACTTATTTAATTTGTATGCTGCCCCTCTCTCCTGGAAGGTGACTCTGTGTTTCTTCATATATGAGACAGTGGCTGGTATATGCAGATGAGAGAATCAATAAATTTTATAAATGGAATGCCCTGTTCAAATTAAATTTGTATTTATTATTTATTTAATGCAGTTATCACATAAATTAATACTGATTTTTTTTAGTTCTGACCCTTTCATTTATGGCTTCTGGAAGGTCTGGAATCCTGTACCACATTCATATGTGAGGAAGAACACTATACTTAGAATATGCACATAGTGCTCACAACAGACACAAAATTCCCCGCACTCACTTGGGTTCAGGAATCAAGACTGGTTCAAAGATGTCATCCAGTTTGTGCTGAACAAGTGCTGGCATTTCACATCGTACTGTGCCATTATCATTTTCTATTTCATCCAGATCCAGCTGAAATTCCCGGGGAACTGCATGCATTGTCTCTGAATGGCCACTCAAGTTACGGGCTTGGCTATAGAAATCAAGCAACATATTTTCCTTAATATTTCAGGAAGCCTACTCAGCAGGCTGCCCCCCCCCCACCCCAGAAGTGACATTCTGAGATCCCCATAAACTACAGATAGAAATAAAAGAAAGCATTCTTTTCCACATTATCTGGAACTTTGAAGAAGGGAGAACAAGTCCAACTTTATGTCGAAGAAATCACCCTGCTTTTCCAACATTCTCTGTAGTTCATGGAGAAATTAGGAAGTTACTTCCCTTACTACTCAGTTTTTAGAGGGCTTAAGGAAGCGAAACAACAAATAATGGCTGGCTATTCCAACATATCAAAATTTGTTGTCCCCAGTTATTACGTTTAAACCCAAGAACCCAAAGAGAACTAGTAATTTTGCAACTTTTATATTAACCAAGCAAAGCCCGTGCTCACCAGCAATGACCCTAACTATTGG
This sequence comes from Python bivittatus, assembly GCF_059951505.1. Taxonomy (NCBI): domain Eukaryota; kingdom Metazoa; phylum Chordata; class Lepidosauria; order Squamata; family Pythonidae; genus Python; species Python bivittatus. Next base: position 32,990,673 of record NW_028277075.1, on the reverse strand, counting down.
AAATCTGTATTCTCTAAAAAATGTCCTTTGTTTCCCTTTCCCCTTCAGGTCTTGCAGCACAAGATATAAACCACCACATCATGTTAAAGAGAGAACAAGAAATTAGCAACAGTTTCATCCAGATGAGTCCAGTTTTTCTTCATATAGGGAGAAGGCATCACGTTAGGTTGCCTCACTCAATGACAACTTTCTCTGAATCCAGGATACTTCCAGCTCAGTGAGTTTTATACTCTTCAATTACAACTTGCCATTATGTCTTATTTTGTTAGGGATTTCCTACTAAGCAAAGCATTCTAGAACATAAGGTGTAACAAGAAGCGTTCTAGAAAGGATTATAAGAAGCGCATATTAAGCAGAGATGGACATATTAATTTCAAACTGGGTGATATCCAATGTCACCTGAATGGACTTGTGTGTGTGCAGAAGTACCTCCCTTAATTTTTTCTCCCAATGAATCCCTCAAAATATGCAGCAAAGTCTTGCAACTCTTCAGAGTGGATTTGGAATGGCACATGGGGGACTTACTAGGTTACTATAATTGCTATTTTAAAAAGAGATAACTGAGAATCAGATAAAAGTTTGCCTGATGGTATACAATAAATTTAATGACAGAAATGGAACTCCAAGCCAGATTTCTCAAATCCAACATCAGTTTTTCCCAGGACCCTAAAAGCTTTAAGAAGCTTTATCATATATGTGGAACTTCTTCCAGAGTATATTTAGGAACTAATGATTGGGAAAAAAGACAAAAATTGTAAGAGCCCTGCTACAAGGATTTAGTGGTTAGTACTTACATCCTATAAGTGCGATACATAATTCTGTCCATGGAGAAGCAGTGAAAAAAGGCACAATACCATTTAGAAAGCATTCAAGACATGACAAAACTGATGAAGAAAGGTTCAAACATTTTGCTTTGCAGTATTTTTTTTTTTTGCAGTTTGTGTCTCATGCACACAGCAATGATTAAAACAAAAGACAAACACAAGGCAACAGCAAGGTATGTTTTAGCACGCACTGTGAAAATGCTGCACACAGATGGCATTTTCTCTACGTAACATACTTGAGTTTGGAAGACATGTCTTCAGCTGCTCCCTTCCGCAGCATGTTTGCACTGGCGTTGGCATTCTGCATGCGCTGTGGTTTTTCATCTACCTGCCTTGCTAAAGCAGCATTTGGCCTCTTAGCCGACCGTTTTATTCGTTCCTCCAACATACTCATGTCCTTTTCAGAAAGCTGTACAAGAAGAACAACTTTAATGTCACGAAAGATTTGCCTCTAAGAATGCTCCAAAGCTTTATAATTTCTGAAAAGTAATGGATTAACAGTGCAGTTTACTTCCCAATACAGTCCTTGTACTTAGCAATTATTCATTCCTTCCCTTTATAAGTATAAATGTTTCCTAAAACACATCTAAATGTGAAAGTAAGCAAAGGCAGAGTCTATCATTTATTTATTACTATTTATCAATTTTTCTCCCTGATAGGCGTCAAAGGTGCCAACTCTCTGGTATGAACAATAAATTGAGAGAACTGGGAGCAGCAGCAACCATATGACGCTACACAGTTTCTCTCTGGAGACAACACTACATGCTCACAAGTCAGCATCCACATTTCTGCAATTTGCTTGGAGATCTATCCTCCTCAATCCAGTGTGCTGAGATAACTAGGCCAGCATATACTATCTAAGCTGTCAATTACCTCATTCTATGAAACAGGGATGGGCAATCTTCTTGTGGCCAAGAGCCAACATTAACATTTGGAGGATTGGAAAGAACAGTTTTTATCTATTTCTCACTGCAAAATAATGGGCAATGCTACTATCATTTTTCAGCAATCATGTTTGGAAGGTTTCTACCCTTCTCTGTATAGAAGATGTTCAAGCAAGAACAGATTACAATTAAAAAGGTATTTTGCCAGTGGAATACAAGAATTTTTTTCAGTGTTTGAATGAACCTATGGGGCGGTACAAACTTATCACTCCTTACAATAGTTAACCCATTTTGTTGACATAGTACTGCTACCTAGGGTCAGATTCTGGATGCTTCTATCATTTTCAGATCAACTCCCAGCCTAGGAAAGTGAATCTGAGAAACACTGTGTACCTAAAGCAGTAATTAAGTTGACTCAATTTACAACTTCCCAGATAGCTAACAAATTGCAAGATGAATATGAGGTTTCATATCCAAGTGCAGGGGTGTTATCTAAATTGGTAACAATAATTTGCCACGTTAGATTTTCAAAATGAGAAATAGCGAAGTAGTTAACAATCAGGATGTACCAATACATCTTAAAACTCAATTCAACAAAGATTAAAAAAAACATGGTGAGATACAGCATCACCATTAACACAGGTGTTCTCCCATTTTGCAGTGCCCCTACCTCCTAAAGTTTCATGTAGGACTGACCTTATCACTTTGATATTAGAAATTAGAAATCTGCTCTAAATACAATTTAACTAAAATTACATTGAAATCTTTGACAAAAGCAGTAGTTCTGAAATGTGAGAGAGACAGAGAAAAATAATTCCATGTAAGGAACTATCTTGGAGGTGGGTGGTACTTCTTGATAATTAAAGGTTTTAAAAATTGGTCCTGGTTGCTTTACTCAGAAAACTAAAGACATAACAAGAAATAGCTTGATATCCTACTTGAGTGTGGATGGTGAATGCTCTGAAAGAATTTTTACCTTGTTTACCCCCTTCCTCACCAAACATTTTGCTGATTTGGTGCATAACTAATTACAATAATTTTAAAATATTTATTAGTTAAGAGGCAACAGCTGAAGTTCTAAATTCATTGGTCACATTTCTGCTTAGAACTGGGTTATGTAAAACAATTTGTATCAAGAGTCCTACTGGTCTAAATAAGTATATATAAAAACTAGGAGAACTTCTCACCTATAACCCATAGTTATGCACATCAAGTTCTATTAAAAAGCAATCTAGATGTTTTGGTTCAAGTCTTTTCAATAAAATTAGAGCTAAGCCAAAAACTCACAATTTTCTTGCTCTTCCAGGACAAGCTGGCTTTCTAGAAAGCCCAAAGTGTAATCCCATCAGGGCTGTGGCATTCAAAGATTGATCCCTGACATACATCTCCAGGCTTTCCTTCCCACTTTATTTGGATATGCAGGAAACGTGAGTTTTGGCTTAGCTGCTTTAATGCGTGGAACAATTTAAAAACTGATTCTCACAAACTGGACTGAACTGGCTAAATAATTGTTCTGTGCAGATGTTTCTTTCTTTTACCAATGCAATTTCCTCCAACTCTTCACTTCCCAGTTTTCAAAACTATTTTGAACAAGATTTGTGGTAAACAAAGATCAACTAACTTTCCATGTTACTGCTACTGCAGATTTAACAATGAGTACTTGTTCTTCTACTATTTTGCCATTCATAGACATCTGAATGAAGAATTAGCTGTCAAATAAATAGCATAAAGTACGATTTATCTGTTCCTGATAATCAATATTCAGGTCAGCTGTGAAAAGCAGCTCTGCTGTGACTGCCTTTGCATCACTTCATCTGAGTGGTCCAATACATTTTAAGGATTTAATTATTTTCCCTTTATTTCTGTTTACTTACATTTCCAATCAGCTTGAACACCTGGTCCCCATGCACATTGTAAACAGTAACAATGGTATTAAGTGCAGCATTTCTGACTGTGTTGTCCCTGTCACCAATGTGAATTGCAATTTCCTTTAAGGCTTTGCCCGGAGTTGGCTGACACACATTCATGCCGTATGATTCAACCAGACACCCCAGCTCTTCCAAACACTCTAAGGAACAACAACAAAAGGAGATGTATATAAAACCCAAAGGCAACACCTATAAGATGCACAATAATAGGCTTCTCAGTAAAGTAAATGTTATTAAGGATAGGGGGAAAATGCTCTTTCATGATTAAAAGTCTCCAAGATTAAACTGGGGACCTCCTCTAAACGTATAAAATGGCCACTTTTGCCACTTATTAAACCATTCACTTTTATCATCAGCAGCCTGACTGGGTTTACTAGAACAGGTGTTAAAATTTTTTCATGACAACACTAACATAACTGTTACTCTGTATTATTTTTTAAAAAATAAATTCCTTCCTATCTCACTGCTTCCCATCCCACCCTCACACTTTATAGCATTGCTGCCTCTTTGTTGGTATGGTGACTGGGTCACTAAAAAAAGGCTCATTCTGCTCCCTTTGGAAATAATTATGGAAAGAGACTGAGTATATGAATGTGCACCATAGGCTGAAAACAACTGTCCACCCCTGCCGTCCTCCAATGCATCTGCCAATATTTTATGCATCCAGTGCAGAAACTTGACGTATCAGTATTTTAAGTGAGACATGCCCATTCCGTTATTTTCAGGACTGTAATGTAAGATACTGTGATCTGTACAACATATGACTGATAAACAGCTTATACTAAATGTCCCACCTGCCCGCTGTTTTGAGTTTTTTGACTTTGTCCCATCCATGATAAATGTGAACATCTTGCTGGCTGGATAGACAAGGCACATCCTGTTCAAAATGGCACGCACATCCCTCCGAATAACATCTTTGGGTTCCCCAACCTGAAACCAGAGATCAAATTTGGAGATTTAGAGAAATTGGAAGAACAATCAATATTCCTAGTATTCTCATCCAAGGCTTTCAGGAATCACATAAACCCCTAAGTTTTCAGACTGTGTATTCTTAGTCCAGAACATTAGGTAGTGACAAATACATTGGAGGAAACATGAGTGTACTTAACCTTGAGCATAATATGTGGAAGATGCTATCCTCTCACTTGCTCTGAGATTTCTGTAAATTAGAATCTTTTTTATTTTATTTATATATCAAATTTGTCATCGCCCATCTCATAAAAAAGTGACTCTTGGCAGTTTACAGAGAAGATAAAATTAACTAAAAATATAATATAAAAGTAGTCCTCAATTACAATATTGTCACAGAGGGAGCTGTAATTTCAGTTTGCTTTTAGTTACGTTCTGTGAGCAACAGTATCCAGATTTTTCATTCTACCCACTCCAAGAGGTCAAGGTACACCAAGTATTCAGCTTTTTAATATTTTGGATACCTTCAGGATAAGATAAGGGATGAAAGAAGTGGCTTCATTTTCAGTCAGGTGGTATTCTTCTTGGTTCAACATGGTAAACAGCAGCTTAAGATATTCCAGAGCTTTCATCAGAACACTTGTGTTGGTATCAAAGAACCTCAGAGTGAGCCACTTCAGAATCAGATCTAAACAGCTGATAACGCCATCTTTTTCACTCTCCAAGTGCTTGAGAGAAAAAGATTACAGTGCCAAGTTTTGCCAAAACAACAAAAAAAAAAGACAGGTTTTACAATAAAATAAAGCAAGAAATTGTATTTTAATTAAATGATCATCCAGTGGTTTTTCTGGTAACACAGGGACCAAGGACAATTGTTTTGTACATGCATAATTGCTACTTACATCAGTTCTGCTAATTAATTTTGTTTCATATGCTCATATTCAATGCCTTGATGGAAGACTGGGAGGCCAATACTAATTGCACTGTTGATATGAGATTATTGTGCAGAGCTCTAAATTGAACAGAGTATTTCCAAAAGTTGCATGCTCTAGGAAAACTTATATTAGCGTTCTTATTGTTTTGCTTCAGCACTTGCCAGAAAGCAACTCCTTACCTCAACCATTACACTAAGAGCTCTGTTGTGGTGTTGAAAATCTGCATGAAACATTTCATCTTGTAACCACCTGGCAACACAGCTAGACATCTGAGTCTTCAATTGCTCAATATATTCATCACGAGGAGTAGTAAAATTCCATTTCAAAACCTGAGGGAAGAGGGGAACACAACACTCTTCTTAAAAGACTAAAGACCTGTAACTTAACAGACCACAACTTAAATTCCATTTAAAATAATCTGTAAATTGTAAGTGGTATGTATATAGAGAGATACTATGTATGTGTGTAGGTGCTTTCCTTATTTGCTAAGACTACATTGTTGAGGCTCAGGTAATTTTTAATTTTTAAGTAACACTGATCCTCTTAACATAACGAAAGAAATTCACATTTACAGAAGAATGATTTTTTTTTTCCTGTATAGATTATTACTTGACAACCCAAAAGCACTGTGTGTTTCTCAATTTCACTTTTCTCCTTTCACAAAGTCTAGTTTGGTTAAACCTCAAGCAAGCACTCTCTAGCCACCTCACCTTTGAGACAGCCACAAAGATACCAGAATCATTGTTATTTTAAACTAAGGATAATTTATTCTTGTATCTGAACAACAGTGAGTCCAATTATTAAAAATAGGTTAATGCTTCCATCTTGACATATAGCTTATGTCAACTAGATCTCCTCTAGTTGGATATGTATTAGACATATTCCACCCTCTCACCAGTAGCTCAAGGAGGCTTATAAGAGTGTACTCTCTCATTTTATCTTACAAACACCACCTGGTGAGCTTTCATGGTGGACCTAGTTTTGGGTCTTCCTAGTCTAAGTCCTGAGAACCATATTATAACATGGATGCTTAGATGCATACATATGGAGTCAGTGGTTTGAGACTAGTTTCTGCATATTCATTTAGTGCAGTGTTTCTCAACCTCAGCAACTGTAAGATGTATGGACTTCAACTCCCAAAATTCTCCATGCTGGCTGGTGAATTCTGGAAATTGAAGTCCATACATTTTAAAGTTGCTGAGGTTGGAACACTGATCTAGTGCTAAAGCAGAGTTTGAAGCAGAAACCCTGAGCTGAAGAGGATATGTCTCCTTCTATTTTTGAGATTGCAGCCCTGAATACATAATGCATTTCAGGTCTGAGCCTGTTTATCCCATGTGCCTCACCACCAATTGATGCAGCACAGTACCTTAATTATATAATCTATAATGGATTTTTTTAAAAAAAATGCCCAATGCTAACATTAATCTTGTTACAGAGCAAGACTGACAATATTTTATGATTCTTCTACATTTTGCTTTGTGTGAGTAATCTTAGCAATCTTCCCATTAAAAAAAATAATAAAACATTTTTGTTATTATAGATACATTCCTTAATATCTGAATGATGAGACCCTTTCTCCCCACTGGACTTTTCCAACAGAATTCATTTGTTTTAAGTATAGTAATTTGGAACAAGTTCTGTAGATTTTCTAGACTATGCTTAACAAAAAAGAACAACAGAACAACTTCACATTCTGTATGCTTGTCCACTGAACTGAATGCTATTAATAACATTGGTAAGAATATTAGAGCAGAATACTTATTCTCACAATTAAGGGTATGTAACTTTAAGTGATCTCCACAATAAATATAACACATCTGTTGCCTACAAATAATGCAATTTAATACCTTACAAAGATCCTTAGGGAGATATCTAAAAGATTACCAGTATTAAACTAAATATGAGTTTAGAATAAGAATTAGTGTCTAATGCAGCCCATAGATCAGACATTGATTATTTCTCTCACCTTTAATCCTTTCTCATCTTTCATTCTTTGCTCTTTCCCATTTGGGACTAAAATAAAAACTGGACCAGACCTGTCATCATCATCTTTCAAGTTGGATTTGCTTGGTACCTTTTTCCCTTGTATACCCTAAGAAACAAAACAATAGTAAATTCATTCCCCCACAACCAAGCTCTTATCATCTAGTTTTAGACCGCAATCCATTCTGCATCCATACTTGGGACTAATCCCATTGAAGTCAATAGGATTTCCTTTATTTAGAACAAATCTACCCCATCAGCATGCAAATCAGGTATTTCACCTATACAGAAGTTTGTGTTAGAATGTGCACTGAAGACCTCAGGCATTTATTTAGCATAGTAAAGACAAAGGCCATAACAGTGTTTAGTGCAGCAAGTGTATAAAGGTCAGTGTACCAGCCGCTCTAAGTGGTACCCACTTATTACCTGTTTGATAACTTTGTTCTTTGTCAGATTATTATTGCCTTTGGTGAGGCCTGCATTTGCATCAGAATGCTGAAACAAGTCATAAAATGCTCTGTAGTTAATAGTATTGACCACATAAATACTTTTTAAAAAGCTTTTTGCTTCTGCATAAACATGGGTATAGAGCACAAGCACTCTGTTCCTATTTACTGACCATAAGTGAAGTACTACACATCTAAGATCACTGGCATGTAAATCATATTTAAAATCCAAAACTGAAGGCATATTTCTTGATTGAGGAAGAACTAAGTTAGAAGGGACCATTCCGGCCATCAAATTCCCTCAGTGAAGACCAAGAAGCTCAGACTACAATTGCCATGAGTGTTGCACAAGGACGGCTTCATTAGCTTGAGGTCTGCAACACTGAAGCTTTTTCATACATTGACACAAAAATCTCTAGCGAGTCAAAAATGAAAAATGAAGAGTACCACAATATACCATGAAACAAAAATTTCTTAAATAAAGCTTTACTATGAAACAGAATGATCTGCAAAATACAGCTGTAATACAGTCATTTCATTCTGCCATATAGTTGGTGGCATTTTTCATAACTAGAGCACTGTCTGATTTTATTTCTGGATTGATATTTTCCAAGATTATATCTAGGATGATATAATCTAGGAAACCCATCCCACTAATCCTATTAGCTGCCCAAATCCTGTTTTTCTTTTTCTGTCCTTTTCTAATTCACGTTCCTTTCTCTTTTGCCTCCTTGCCTGGCAGGGTCCTTGGCAAATCCTTCTTTGCCAAGCAGAGGGAACTTGTTTGCCTACTTGCTATCCTTCCTGTTCCTTGCCTGACAGAAAGATTCTTGCAGCAGGACAGACCTAGCCCTACTTCTTCCTTCCCTCAAGCCGTCCAGCCTGTCTTCCATGGCCAAGTCTCACCTCATCACTGGCCCTACCTGGAGAGATTTGGCATTGCCTCAGAAGCAATGCCTGCCAGAGTATGAATGTGGGCAAGGGTTCTTGGTAGTGGTGCTACTCAAGAGTTAGAAGCCTCACAGCAATGAGTGTGCAGCCGAGCCAACCAGGACCCATTGTTGTGAGACCTACTGAGCTGGCCAAGGTGTCTCCAAGCTGCTATTGCTGCGCTTCCTGCAGCACTTCCTGTGGCCCAATCAGTATATTTATGTGGTACTCTGTATCCTCTTCTTAAGGGGCAGGTACCCAATTTCCTAGAAAGTACTGTTGCAGGTTGCAGAAAATGAATTGGAGAGTCACCCATGGGCTGTGGACTGTACATGTGAGACCCCTGATTTAGATTCTGCTTGAACATATCCAGCAAAGGGGAGCTGGCCACTTTCTAAATAACTGGTTCCATTGTCAGACTTCTCTTACCATTAGGACAGTTTTCCTAGCTTGCAACCAGAATTCACTTTTCAGTAATCTGAGATAATTACTCTATAAACTGTGTTCTGGGATGACAGACCCCTGCCCTCCAGTGATACTGTATAGCTACTGAAAAGGGCTATTATATACACATGCAGTGATCTTTTCTTAAGGGTAAATATACACAGAGTGTCAGAATCCTCGCAAGATTTAATAGAAGATTTTAGTGTTGGCTAGTTGGTATTTGCTTTTTACATGCTGCGGTTCTGCCATTGTAAAAGGTGGGGGGGAATGGCGGGAAAATGGATGAAACACAGTTAGAGGCAGATGGCTCCTTATCACAGGCGCTGGAATGCTCAAGGCCATACCAGCAGGAGAATCAGGAGACTAAGGAGGCAAGGGGGGTGAAGGAGGAAAAAAGTAGAAAAACAACTTTTGGCGTGCACAGGCCTAGTCTTAGCAAGATGTAATGATCTGCCACCTGCTACTCCCAAGTCCAGTAACTTCTCTTGCAACCACCTCATTAATAAGTTGCATAAACACTCTAGGTGCCCCTTTTAATCCGAACGGCATGATTTTATACCGGAAGCACCCCAGGGGCAATTAAATGCTGTTTTCCATTCATCCCCCTCCCGGATCCTCACCCGGAAGTAAGCATCCCTTAAGTCCAGCTTTGTGAAAATTTTCCCTTTGGATAAATGGGCTAACAGGTCTTTCATTAGTGGCAGTGGGTATCAGTTGTCTACACAAATGGCATCCAACCCAGGGCTTCTGGGTATGAACTGGTTGAAAAGAAAAAACCTAGAAGTGAACTGGGAAGACAAGATTTTGTGTTTCCCAAAGGAGGGAGGCATGGAAGTTAAAGGAATTACCGAGACGTTGTCGGAGGGGGACATGGGCGCTGCAAGTGGGGAAAAGGCAGTGGAGGCTGCAACCCGGATTCCCAAGCAGTACCGCGACCTGCAGGAGGTGTTTAGCGAACGGGAGTCAGATCAGCTACCCCCCATTGCGCCAGTGACTGTGCTATAGAGATTGAGCCTGGGGCTAAATTCCCAAGGAAGAAAATGTACTCTATGACACCAAAGGAATTGACGGCCTTGCGGGAGTTCATTGATAAGAATCTAAAGCGGGGCTTTATTGAATCTACGCATTCTCAGATCACTGCACCAGTGCTTTTTAGGGAAAAGAAAGATGGTTCTTTACGTTTGCGCATAGACTATCGGGGGCTGAATTTGTGTAGACAACCGATACCCAATGCCACTAATGAAAGACCTGTTAGCCCATTTATCCAAAGGGAAAATTTTCACAAAGCTGGACTTAAGGGATGCTTACTTCCGGGTGAGGATCCGGGAGGGGGATGAATGGAAAACAGCATTTAATTGCCCCTTGGGGTGCTTCTGGTATAAAATCATGCCGTTTGGATTAAAAGGGGTACCTGGGGTGTTTATGCAACTTATTAATGAGGTGGTTGCAAGAGAAGTTACTGGACTTGGGAGTAGCGGGCGGCAGATCATTACACAGAGCCTATGTGTGGTAAAATAGGTAGAGATCAGTTCAAGAATAAATGGTGCTGAATGAATGTGGATTGGATACAAATGTCCATTAAGAAAGTATGTTGAGATGGTTGGTCACAAAGAGAGAACGAATGAGGATCAATTTGCAAAGAAATATATGAAAGAAGAGTGAATGTGCTGAGAGGAAGCAGAAGACCAAGAAAGTTGTGGTTTGAATGAATTGATGAGATCCTGAAAAACAGAGAGGTAAGATGTTTAAAGTACAAAAGGCAATGCATGAACTGATATACGGACATCGTGGATGCAACTATGATTTGCAAGAATAGATAGGCGTAGAGGTATAAGTGAATGGTGTAGGGATCAACTAGTTTTAAAAATTTATTTTCTATTTCTCATCTCATGTTTTTAATTTCTTTGCCTGTTTCTTACTCTTTCTTTCCATAACAATGCTTATCCTGAAAAGAAACAACATGATGGGTATGCATGTATTGTACATATTCTATAATGTTAGCCTACTTTCACTCAATGTTGTCTGCTAATTATATATGAGTATGCCCTCCACTTCTTTATTCAAGTAATCAATATAAGTGTTGAAGTGTACAGGTGTCAGGCCCAAATTTAGTGGCTTCCCACTTAATATCTCCCTCCAGTTTGATAAGTACTCTCTGAGCACTATTTCAAGTTACTCAGTCAAAAAATGAGATAGTTACTATTTTGGTAAGACTTGGTTTTGCTGAGCTCTAGTTCTCATTTCATTTTGTCAGGATACTTATACATTGATCCATTTATGATCTACTTTAGAACTGATGTGAAAGCAATTAGAAAACAATGCAGTTATTCACCACGGGTTTGTCAAGATGATATACATCATATTATCTGTTTGGATTGCTAGAACGGTTTCCTAAATGGCATTTCCACAAAAGTACTCTTAGATATTTTAAAATTAAAGTCTCGCTCAAGGCAAGGTCAACTCCTTGTGACTACATGAACATGTTAATGTGTTCCTGGCAAAAATATTCTCATGTAAGCAGTCAAAATTTTGAAGTTACCTGTCTAAGACAAACTAATTATATGTGATCTATTTTCCAGTAGAAGGACTGAAACAGCCAAATATCCAGTAAGATCACCTGCAGATTTCTTAATTTCCAAAATTAAATACAGCACAGCACTAAGACCACCTTACTTTCACGATTCTGCCCATCCAGTCTGGTCAGCAGGATAGGGCCTACTGAGAATCCCACTCTCCTGAAAGATCTATGGAGCTGGGTCGAATTGACAAGCCTTTTTGGTAACAGCCTTTACACTAAGGAACACTCTGCCTCAAGAAGTGCATCTGGCCATGACTCTCTTTTCATTTAGAAAGACTTCGAAGACTCTTGTTTTCCAGCAGGTCTTTTGGAAGTAATATGACTGTTGGGCAACCACTTATTATGTTAAATATTTTATATCATATTCTTTGTTTTATTTTTTTTCTGCTTTTGCTTATTGTGCATCATGCAGAGTCCTAGGGATTGCAATGGTATATAAAAATTGTTAAATAAATAAACAAACAAATAAGCATGCCAAAGCTTAATTTAAAGCTAATGCAGTATCATCTGAGCTTCAGGATGTATGGAACTGATGGTTTTTAAACAGTTTAGTTACTGGGCTCTAGGGATTCTCTCTGAGTTCTTATTACAAGAAAAGCGGTAAGGGCTACCCATTAGCCCAAAATATCTACTCTCACTGGCCACAACTTTTCCAGGATTCTGCTAAAGTTCTTTTATAGCCTAACATTTCAAAGTCCCTTTGGCTTTTTTTTAATTGGAGGGATTTTAAATTTTCTGCAAACAATATTCTCTATTGCATAGCAATATTGGAAAATAGTGCCTTTTCCCCCTCTTTTTTTAATCTGTTCAATCATGTCCGATTCTCAGAGACTGCCTGAGTCCCTGCAGTTTTCTTGGCAAGGTTTTTCAGAAGTGGTTTGCCATTGTCTCCTTCCAAGGGCTGAGAGAAAGTGACTGGCCCAAGATCACTCAGCTGGCTTTGTGCTTAGGTGGCACTAGAACTCAAGCCCTCTCAGTTCTAGCCTGATGCCTTAGGTGCTCCAACAAACTGGTTCTCTTATACCATAGTCTAAAATGGTTATAGTATTGGACTCCCATTCCATCTTCCTTTAAACAGCCTAGATTAGAGACAAAATTTACTTAGTAAGGAGTAATTTATTTTTCTTAAGGCACCATCAACTTTCATGAAATCATTCCTGATGCTATTATGTGTTGCCAAAACAGAACTGGAATCCAATGTACTACTTTTTTTTTTTTAAGATATTCATCCTATTGATACCTAGAATACTACCACAAAACAACTATTAAAACTAAAACTGAATTTATACATTTTATATCTAGATACTTTACATCTACCTGGAATCACAATTTCCTTTATTCTGAAGAATTTACCTTGGTTTTAGGGGCGCTTCCTCCTGTTTTGGCTTTTTTGGCATCAGGTTTAGTCTCCATTGTGCTAGATAAATAATCCTCACTGGAACCTAAGAAATAATTGATAGTTTATGCTACATAGGATTGGGATCGAAACTACAAAAAAACTTCTGCCAGTCCACAAAACATGCTATAATTCTCAAGCTATACTTTAAACTATTAATTAATTGATGTAAACTTAAAAATATTTTGTACATGGAAAAAAGGTGCTCATTTAAAGGTAAACACGTTTTGATTCAAATAGAGCTTGAACATGCATAAAAGAAATATTTACCCTGGAGCTTAGTTTCTTGAAAAACAAAATTGTGAGATATATTATTTTTAAAACTCCCTAGAACCCTCTGAAGCAGCAAAGTAATACATACTGAAGTTTTACACAAGAATCAAGAATTGAATAATAAAATTAATAATTTATTAAATTTATGTGCTGCCCAACTCCTAGTGATTCTGCAATTTAATGATTGCATTCATTCAACATGTTTAATGTGGTTATGGAATTAAACATTTTCTGGATTTACTTAATACATTGAACCACAAACAAACCAAACAGGCTAAATTTTCACTACAAGTGTTGTTAAATATGTTCTGAAAATACGATGCCCACATATCTAAATACACATATCTAAGTAATTAGTCTATCTTAATCATTTTTCATGTGGCTGTGGCTTGATTACTCCATATATTTATTGTATAGTGAACCTTTTTTTATTTTAATGTGAGTCTGGAGAGTTTTAATGATAAATAAGGTATATTAATGAACAGAGTTCATTACTGGCAGAATACTGGGATGAATCATCTGTAAACCTCCCATGTTTTGAATCAAATGCTGCAGGAAAAGTATGTATATTAAAAGGAAAACAAAAGCTGTTTCATATCTACTTAATTAGAACTGGAAAATGTGGAAATTATTCAGATAATTCTGACCATCTGAGAACATGCTTTAAAATCACGGCATTTTTGCCAGACACTGAACTACCTTGACTGTAGTTAACCTACTTTAGTAAACTGATACGCATCAGTTGGATCCTATTTATTACTCCAAAGTTCTCCAATGCTTGGCATTTAGCTTTGATTTGTATGACTGTTCACAATGAAACACTAATCTTCCTTAAAACTGGGGTTCTCTCAAATGGGACAACTTAATGAGCTGTAGAAAAATTACCTGATGCAGCTTGAGATTTGGCTGGAGCTGCTCCCGCTGTTCTGGAAGATGTCTTAGTTGTTGGAGCAGGTTTGGCAGGCATATTGGCTTTAGCTTTTTCAAGCATGGCCAGTACTTGATCTTTAGAAGTTGGCTAAGAACAAAAGTTAGTGCTTATGCATCTACGTCTAAGCCACTTAATCAAATGTCCACAAGCCAAACTTTCTCTTCTCTTCTAGGTTTTTAAACAGAAATTAATTTTTGTAAACAGTTCCATGCATGTCAGGGCAAAAGAAACGGTAGCTACCTACAGCAGGGGTGGGCAACTCAAGGCCCACGGGTTGTTTCCCACCACTCTAAGTCTGCATTGCATTGAATTATATAACAAAATGGCTACTTTTTATACCATTTTTGCCTCCTCCCCTAAAATATACTTCCCCAACTACTCTCAAAAGTGGTTCAAAATCATGTCACCAAAGTCCTGCCATATCACCAGATGTTCCTAAAGCCCTCCAGAGTTGCAGCCTCAACTGCTCAAAAGCTGCCCAACTCCAAATTATAGTTTTAGATAGATAAAAACCAATATGCAGAAGTGTTAGGCTTCCCTGTATGCAAATCCAGATCATTAAAGCCATTTTGGAAGTCCTTAATTTCCCAGAAACTCATTCATGATATTACTTGCATGTCTGTATACGATTTGTTCCCACAGCTATTTATACTCTCTTAGCTGTATGGCAATGTTTCCTCAGAAATTATTAGTATTTGCTATACCTTCAATTTGCCAGTGGCTTTGGCCATCTTCTCAAAACCCAGATGCATCATAAAAAATGGAAGAGCATCTTGTGCCTTTTTACGGACATCTCCATTTCGATCCTCCAGGCAAGAGTACAGGTGAGGCACACATAAAACTAAGTCTGATGGGGCAGTACGGAGAGTGGGCAACTTGTCAGCTAGCCAACCTAAAAGCTAAAGTTAGGAAAGATTACTAGAAAAGGACACATTGTGTTCTGAGTAGAGATTAAATTATACAAATATGAGTACATTTATAGGTTCTAGGACAGCATCTGATATTTTACAGGACAATGTTGCAACATCTGTTTACACTATACATTTATGTGTGAATAATTAAGACTGTGGTGGCATTTAGGGGCCAACAAAATACTGAGCTAACAGCCAATTAAACTGGTATATTCCAAATTACATATCCACTAATCTGCTAATGATTGATCTGGAAAATAAACTGAATGGAAGGGAGCAATAGCTGGCTGACAGACACCACAAAGAGCAGGCTACTAGGGAGGATAAATAGAAACAGTATGTTGCTTCCCTTGGCTTTTTTTTTTTTTTTTTTTTAAGAATAAAACACTTTTTAGGGGAGGGATTTTATGAAAAATTTTAGAGAGGCAATGAGGGCAATCTAACCCACATACAAAGATTTGACACATTTCTAGTCAGTTAATGTATCTCTCTTACTTACAGTATTGGGATAATAACTAAGCAAGTGGGCACTGACACCGATTCAAGATGCTTCTCTTCATAACCAAAAACATTATTGTAATTATCTTTTAAATCCTGGATAGGTAAACTCTTTTGGCCAG
This sequence comes from Python bivittatus, assembly GCF_059951505.1. Classification (NCBI taxonomy): domain Eukaryota; kingdom Metazoa; phylum Chordata; class Lepidosauria; order Squamata; family Pythonidae; genus Python; species Python bivittatus. The sequence goes on along the minus strand of NW_028277075.1, from coordinate 32,974,678 downwards.
TGATCATAATGAGAATGTTAACAACATACTATGAGGTTTTTCACTAACGGGAGAGAACTTATCTATTCAAAACCAACTGCCACAATGGGTGTAGTTAGTCACAAAACACCCACTTATCAGTGTCTTCGTTTTTTGTCTTGCTCCTCCTCAGAACCACTTCTGCTCAGAACAGAACCGCCACATTTTGGTTTGTGCACAGAAGCAGCATGCTCAAAACACACATATTTTGGTCTGGGCACAGATCAGCTGAAATAAGCTGTACTATGTATGGATTGTTTTGCACATCCCTACCAAACTGATACTTCTTCCAGGATTATAGTACAAAAGCAAACTGATTGACATGACTAAAATCCTCACCTCTTGCCTTAAAAATGGATTCTCTTTCTTGAGTTCTTCTGACAGATCCTCCCCTTCCAACCACTCTTTCATGCCTGTCTGCTCGGTCCAAGCATTCACTGTCGCTAAGGAAGCTGCTCGTACATTGCTCTGGAAAGGGGGAGGGGAAAAATAAGATATAATATATACACACACAACTACACAAATTTATGTATGTTCCAGAAAAGTGAGAAAGTCAACCAGGTAAGGTCTTTGCATCCATCCATCCATCCATCCATCCATCCATCCATCCATCCATCCATCCATCCATCCATCATTTATATTCAGTGCTGCAAAACAATCATAGTTTAACACCTTAGAGACAGGATAATTTTCCACTGAATTTCTGAGGTGCAAATTTAATGCAACAGAAGAATTGCATGAATTAAGCTCAAGAAGGTACATACTCTCAGGGAATATAGATCTTTCAAGCTACTTTCCCTTTACACCTCAGAAATAGGATAGGCGATAAATTAGATACAAATCCAAAGGTATATCTGAATGCATATATATTCTACCTGTATTTTAGCACTTTCAAATGAAAAGTCATTTGCTTTCCTTCAGTTTTCCTCTTAGACCCCAGCAAGTTGTATCAATGCTGCACTTTATTACCAGTTCTTGAAGCTAAGACAAGGCCACCACATATGGGCAATTTTCATCTCCACCAGAATTAACTGTTTCAATCAGCCTGCTTTATCAAACAGCAACAAGCAGTGTAATAAATTTAACAGAAGTAGTGTTAATATTTTATTTTATTTATTAAATAAATTTATATGGCCGCCCAACTCACACAGTGACTCCAGGTGGCTTACAGAATTAAAACCCATAATGCATAGAACCAATAACCCCACCACCACCACCAACAAACACACTCAAGTTAACCATTTGATTGGCTCCACATCAGCCTGGGGCCTCCAGGCCTGCTGACAAAACCACGTCTTCAGGGCCTTCTGGAAAAATATCAGGGCGGGGGCCAGTCTTATCTCTGGGGGAATGATATTCCAATAAAGAGGGAGTCACTATGGAGAAGCCCTTTTTCTCAGTCCCACTAGATGTACCTCCCTCATCGAAGGGACCTGCAACATACTCTGTCTACCCCCTCTAGTGGGCCAGGTAGATGTAACTGGGGTGAGGCAGTCCTTCAAATAACCTGGCCCCAAGCCATGCAGGGCTTTAAAGGTGATAACCAGCACTTTGAATTGGACCTGGAAGCAAATCAGCAACCAATGCACCTCCCACAAAGGAGGCGACATATATGCAAATCTAGGCTTGTGCAAAATTGTGCAGGCCGCCACATTTTGAACCAACTGAAGCTTCCAGATACTCCTCAAGGGCAACGCCATGTAGAGGCATTACAACAGTCCAAACAGGAGGTGACTAGGGCTTAGGTGACTGTGAGAAGGGCATGTTGGTCCAGGAAACGGCATAACTGGTGGACAACTTGCAGTTGCACAAAGGGTCTCCTGGCCACGGCTGCCACCTGCTCCTCGAGCAGGAGTTGTGAGTCCAGGAGAACCCCCAGACTATGCACCAGGACCGCCTAGGGAAGTGCAATTCCATCCAAGACCATAGATGGTAATTCTCCAGAAACCAAAAAGCCCCAAACCCAAAGCCACTCCGTCTTGCCCGGGTTCAGCTTCAGCCTGTTGTTCCCTACCAGACCTCAACAGGATGTTAAACAGGAGCAGAGAAAGCACCAACCCTTCCAGAACCCCACAAAGCAGGGGCTGATTCTCGCCCCCAATCAACACTGAGAACAGCCTCGGAGGAAGGAAGTGAACCAGGACAACACAGTGCCCCCACTCCCAACCCCCGAAGCCGGTCCAGGATACCATGGTCGATAGCCACAGAGAGGTCAATAGAGCAGGAACAGACACATTATTCCCATCCCACTCTTGCCAGAGATCATCAAAAAGCGCAACCATTGCTGTTTCTGTCCCATATCCAGGCCTGAATCCCAAATGAAAGGGGTCCAGATAATCCGTTTCATCCAGGATCTTCTGGAGCTGCAGTACAACCACCTTCTCAACAACTTTCCCCAAAAAGGGAAGGTTGGAGTCAGGATGAAAATTATCCATCAGGATAGGATCTAGTGATGGCTTCTTAAGAAGAGGGCGAACCACAGTCTCTTGAAAAGGCTGGGGCACCACCCCCTCCTGCAAAGATGCATTAACCGCCACCAGTATCCACTCACGTCATCTCCTGGGAGGCTTTCACCAACCAGGAGTGACACGGATCTAAAACATAGGTGGCCTCACTCAGATTCCCTAGGACCCTGTCCGCTTCCTCAGGAGCAACAGGGTCAAACCGTTCCCAAATAACCAGGCAAGAACCTACCCCAGCATCTCCACTGGACCAGCATCCATGCCAACATCCAACTGGCAATGAATCCGAGTGATTTTATCTCCCAGAAAATCAGCAAATTCCTCAGCAGACCTCTGCAGGTAGACCTCTGAGTCCTCCTTCCCCAGAAGGAATCGGGTCACCTTAAAGAGGGCTGCTGGGCGATTGTCTGCAGATCCAATTAGTGTGGAGAAGTATTTCTGCTTCACCGCACAAATTGCAATGAGGCAGGGTTTAAAAGCAGCTCTTACTCGTGTTCGGTCGAGTTCAGTCTTTGTCTTCCGCCAGCAATGCTCTAGACATCTCTTGATCTGTTTCATCCCCCTCATTTCCTCTGCATACCATGGGGCATGACAAGGTCCATGGGTTGGGAGAGCTCACATGGGCGCAATCCTGTGTAAAGCTTCAGTCACCTTCCTATTCCAGGCGGTGACTAGGGTCTCAGCAGGGCTACATAGCAGATCCTCAGTTGTAATTCAGGAAAGAGATCAAATCCTGGCTCTGCCAGAAGGCTTGGGGGCCAGAGGGGGGCCCACACCTATGGAGATGGCTGGTGGGGTGAGTGGTTGTCCCCCCACCAGCATCTTACAGGCTTTTTAGGGCCAAATTATAGGAGGTTTTTAGGCCATTTTTATATATGTTTTTAACTATTTATAGATTATGTCTATGTCTGGAGAGTCCTGTGTTTTTTTATTATTATTGTGAGCCGCCCAGAGTCACCCATTGGGGGAGATGGGCAGCATACAAATTTGAAAAATAAATAAATAAATAAATAAATAAATAAATTCCAGCTCCCTCTGAAACCCACCAGGGTCCATCAGTCACCAGGGGTAACTAATGGGTCCTGCCTCCCTGGGTAGGGCCCTAGAGAAGTTCATAGCCACCAAGGTGTGATCTGACCATGACAAGGGGACCAAAGATAGGTCCACCAATTCCAAATCACATAGACACCGCTCCGAGAAGAACACTAAATTAAGTGTGTGACCACAATTCCTAGCCAGGCCCTGGAAGACTTGGGACAGCCCCATGAAAGTCATGGTTTCCATGAACTCCCAAGCTGCCTCGAACCCCACTCCCAGGGAAGGCAGGTTGAAGTCCCCCAAAACCAATAGCCTGGGAAACTCCACCACCAACCCTGCAGTGAGGTCTAAGAGCTTGGGCAGAGAGGCTGCTATGTACCAGAGAGGCTGGTACAATAGCAGTAATCCCAGGTGGTCCCTAGAGCCCAACCTAAGAAAAAGGGTCTCACAACCAGGCACTTGTGGAACGACATTCCTGGTAGTCATTAGAGCTAACAACAGCCACACCACCTCCCCTGCCCTGCAGTCTAGGCTGATGCCAAATTTGAAAACTGGCCGAGCAGATTTCTGAGAGAGGAACCCCTCCCTCTGGCCTCAGCCATGTCTCGGTGACATATGCCAGATCAGCCTTCTCTGCGATAATCAAGTCAGCAATAAGGGGCACCTTATTACAGACTGATCTGGCATTTAAGAGCAACAGCCTAAAACCTGGGCCTCTGCTGATCTGCTGACCAGGTAAATGGGTCAGCAGGGGGGCTGGAACATGAAATTGGTATAAGACATCGAGGTTGCATTCCCTGAGAGCCGCCCACCCCATCTCCTGCCATATTTCGCCATACCTGACACCACCGAAATACACCGAAATATTAGACGATGAAACATTCAAAATAAAAAAGTAACTGGGAAGGGACCTCTGAAGTCTAGCCCAACTTTTTTTTAAAATGCAGGATCTCCAAGACAGAATACAGTCAGCACATTTCTGTCAAATGCCCATCCAGTCTCTGATTTTCTTTGCATTCAACCTTCTCAATAAGAAACTAAAGCTGTCATTATCTTTTGATCATATATGCAGAGCTTGGAATGTATAACATGCATAATATAGTACAATCTGGAGGAGTACCATCAAAGTAATATGCCAATCTTACCTTACTGTCTCCAAGAATTGTGATGATGGGAATTCCCAAATTTTTTACATGTTGCTTGATATTTGGGCCCATAGCAGCAGCCAGTTGCTGAAGAATGGTCAGTGTTTGTTGTACCTGATTGGAAGGCAAAAAGCATGAAATGTAATTGTGTCAAGAGCAAAATAATACTATCATTTAAAAAGCAAAATAATACTATCATTTTACAGGGCTCCAAGTCTTTTTAGCAGCTTGAAGCAGCAGATTTTACACATGGTGACAACTTTCTATCTTAGTCCACTCACACAAATGTAATAAGCTGCCACAATCACTTTGAACTATAAAACTTGGAGGAAATGTGGTAAATTCACATTGGTAGATACTTCCATTCAAGAGTTGTTCAGTGAGCAGAACTTTTTGAAATCTCTGCCTTCCTTTGTAGTTTTCTGCTTTTTGTTTTGTATTTGGGAGATTATGTAAGAGACAAATAGGAAAAGCTAGGAACAGATTGACCCAAGGCAATAAAGTGAATGATATACTATATTCTGTGAAATAGGATACTTCCTATTAGAACTTTTAGCATATTAAGATTTGTTTGGTAAGTAAGGAAAAAATGCTAGCACAGTATTTCATGTAAGGTTATACATTTGTTTTTTTTAAAAAACCCAAATCCCCAATCAAGAACATGAATGCCAACCTTCTTTCCCATACAAAAAATCTGCAGTATGTGATGTGGCCTCTCTACCTGCTATAATCTGATAGAAACTAATTAAGATACTATTAAGAAGCAATACTAGCCAGAAAGTTGTAATACATAGTATTTTGCTATATAAATGTATACAGAGGAATTTTGGGACAATAAAAGGAAAATGGGAAACACAATTTCACAAGACTAAATTGGAATAAATATTCTAAAGTCATTTTAAAACAACTAGATTTATAAATCAGCTAGTTTTTCTTTCAAAGAACATCTAGCCTCCTAGGGTCGTTGGGAGTCGGCATATAAGTCTAATAAATTATTATTATCTACTATACAGGACTTTATATTGCATTGTGTACATAGAAAAATGAAATGCATGTTTGAATATTTATCTACAACCTCAATTTAAATTTCTATTTGATTTAAATTACAAGATTTTGATTCTCTACACTGGGCTTTCATGACAAACAGAAGTACAATTAAGAGAGAGTTACACAATCTCCCCAGCTGTGCTTTGGTGTATGTGCTACAAGTAGATTAACAAAGCTCAACTGTGTTCTTGTGCTTTCTATGGGAGAGCGCATTTCCTTTACAATAAGTTCTCTGATGTTCACTGAATGCAGCAGTACCATTTTCCCCACTTGTGCAGAAAGAGACACATCAATAAACAAGCTAGCAATTGTAGAAATTATAGCTCCTTATTACATAAAATAAATTAAATAGCAGTAGTGCTTAGTAACATTTTCATTTTATTTCTGTTTATAAGATCTAAATTAAGCTGGAATACAAAGGATAGAAGATGACTGACTGCAAGAACTTAACTGCTAATTCTAAGCATACCAGGATTTTATTAGAATCATTGAGACGACTCTTCAACGCAGGTGCAAGTTCGCCTATGTTTGGCTGTATGAATTTGGCTTCATTAATGATGCTTGTTACTTCATCCAGACCCTCCTTTCGGATTTTCCAATTTTTATCACCAATCTTGGATATCAGTTCAGATGTGATCTTATCACTGTAAAGAAAAAAAAGCAATACCTCATCTACTTTTCTTTAAACAAGGAGGAGCAAACTGCAAGCATCTTACATGGTAATAGTCAAGATAGAGAATGCAAATTATAAAAATGCTATATATTAATAATTAGAAGTTCACACGCTTATAAATGGAAAAATAGTCCTTAACGTACCTAACTTATAAAGCACCTGTCTGGCATTTAAAATGTGGTGATGCCCTCAGGGCTCCATGTTTGCAAGGGATTCATTAGGCAGTGAGGGCAATCCTGATACAAGTATTCCAGCGGACAAGTTCTCTCCCTGTTTAGTTATGGTTGACAATGAGCTTTATAAGCTTTTAATACCAGCTTAGCACGTATCTGTTCACTCAAGGTTTTGGTTAAATCTGTGCTGTTCTGCCTTCTGTTGTTTTGTTATCATCTTATGGTATTTCAAGAGGTTCTACATTTTTAAACATATTATATTTTAGAGGATTTTATCACAATTGTTCTTTTAATTGTAAATTTCTTTTATATATTGTGAGCCACCCAGAGTCACCCTCTGGGGGAGGTGGGTAGCATATAAATTTAATAAATAAATAAAAATATATTGTGAGCCGCCCAGTGTTGTGTTTAAGATGGGGGGGGACCATACAAATCTTTTAAATGAAGTAAATAAATGTATCATTTTATACTGTATTATTTTATATTCAGATATTTCATTATTTTACTGAGTGGTATTCTTGCTTTGCCGCTGCCCCTGTCTCCAAGTCCTTGGGGGATGGGAGGTGTTCTGGGAGAGATGAGTGAAGATGCCTGGGAGTGTATGGTAGGAGTGTATTTTCCCAGCACGGTCATTCAAGCTGTGAAGGTCATCTACTGCCCAACTAAAGCAAGCAGGCACCTGCATTGGTCAGGAGTGGTATAACAAGATGCTGGAGGAAGATGATCACTTTAGTGATAATGGCAAAGGCATCAATTCATACTGGATAGGAAAAGGCAATGGTAAATCACTCCTGTATTTTTAACCAAGAAAACCACATACATAGAAAATATGAAATGATTGATGATATAGGCCCCTCAGGTCAGATGGCACTCAACATTCTACCGAGGAAGTGCTGAGGATATTTCAGAGTACTAATGATGTTTATGATGTGGCTTCGGGACATCTAGTTGCTGATTTTGCCATACAGGAAAAGAAAATATGAAGCTGCAAAGACCAAATTACAGTAAAAACATGGAATGCAAAAAGGATGAACATGGGAAAGCCCAACACAGTGAAAGATGAAATGGAACAAGTGTAAATTGACACCAATAGAAGAGAATATATGTAGCTCAGGGTTGAACTGTAGAGTCCTTGGGGTTTTCTGAGCTTGGTTGTTTTCTTGCAGATGTTTATTACCTGACTAGCTAACATCTTCAGTGCTAGAAGTGAGTGGGGTTTGCTCTCTGTTTATAAAGAGTAGCTTGCCCTGTCAATGTTGGAGGGGGTGTTGGTGTTTTTTTTCTTGGTGATTCTGTGATTATCGTTTACTGTTTGATAGTTTGTTTGGTGTTAATCCTGGTGTTAATCCCTGCTTTTCTGGGTGTAGATTGCTGGCGAGGAGGTATTCTGGTCTTTTTGTTTCCTTTTTATTGTCTCTTTTGAATGGTGTGTAAATGTTGTTTATCTCTATGTGCCTGTTGATGGCTGACTTGTCTGAATACCAAGCTTCCAGGAATTCCCTTGTGTTTTTGGATTTGGTTTGGTCAAAGATGCTGACAGTTTCCCAGTTGAAACTATGGTTGAGTCTGTCCATGTATTGCGAGATTAAGGAGTTTTCATCGCATCTTCTGACTACTACTTGGTGTTCATGGATGCGCTCTGCTAGTCTTCTGCCTGTCTGTCCTACATAGTGGCTGTTATAGTCCTTATGCTGTATGTTGTAAATAACTCCTGTTTTTTCTTCCTGGGCTACTGGGTCTTTTGGTTTACTTAAGATGTTTTGGAGGGCTTTAGTTGGTTTGTGTGCTACTGTGATGCCATGCGGTTGTAATAGTCTACTGGTTGTTTCTGAGAGGAAGCTCAGAGAACACCAAGGACTCCACAGTTAACAAAGAGTTTCAGAGAACTGCTAGAAGAGACAAGAAGCAGTATCACAACATCTGTAAAGACACTGAAGTTGAAAACAGAGATGGAAAAACAATGAAACAGAGATGGAAAAACAAGGAATCTTTGAAAAGACCTCTGAACTCAAAAGGAGGTTCCAACCTCAAATTGGTATGGTAAAAGATACAGTAACTGATTCAAAGGAGATCAAACAAAGATGGAAAGAGGAAACTGAAACACTGTACAATAGAGATGTCAACATCCATGATACCTTAGAAAATGTTCCCTACTTAAAAGAAGCTCTAGTACTAGAAGATGAAGTTAGATCAGCACCAAGTTAGACTACCAAACTGGAAAGTTACAGAAACTGACAGAATACCCACAGAAGTATGAAAAGCAACAGAAGAAGAATCATTAATGGTTCTGACCAAGTTATACAAGCAAATCTGGAAATGACACAGTAGCCAACAGATTGGAAGAGGTCAATCTACATTCCAATATCCAAAAACAGGAGATCTAACAGAGTGTGCAAACTATCGTATAATATGCTTGATTTCACATGCTAGCAAAATAATCCAATAGATTATAGCCCTGCATGAAAAAAGAGGTGGCAGATGTTTAAGCTGGCTTTAGAAAAGGCTGAAGAACACAATACACTGTTGCTGATACACACTGAATAATTGAGAAAGCCAAAGAATACCAAAAAGAAGTCAGTTTGTGCTTCACTGATTTTGGAATGTGCTCAGAAAAATGGGTATCCCAGAACATTTTATTATCCTCACAAGAAGCTAATATACAGGTCAGGAAGCCACAGTATGGGCAAAACATGGTGAAACAGACTGACAAAGGCAAGTTGGCAAAGGAGTGTGACAAGCCTGTATCTTCTCCCCTTATTTATTCAACCTATATGCTGAATATATATTTAGGAAAGCTGGACTGGAAGAAGATGAGTGTGGTTTTAAAATTGGAGGAAAAAACATCAGTAACCTGTGCTATGCTGATGACACTACCCTGACAGCTGAAAATGCAAAGGATCTGCAACCTCTAGTAATAAAAGTCAAGAAACAGTGAAAAAATGGGACCAAAATTAAATACAAAGAAGACCAAACTAATGACAATAGGTAGAATAACCAGCCTTAGGATTGACAATGAAGTTATCAAAGAGGTAGTAAAGGAACAAGCAGAACAAGCTGTCAAGAAATACGCCACAGACTAGCATTTGGTAGAGGAGCCATGAAGGCCTTGCAAAAGATATTCAAATGCCATGATGTGTCTATACCTACAAAAATCAGAATCACTGCAAACAATGGTATTCCCTGTGACACTTTATGGAAGCAAAAGTTGGACTTTAAAGAAGCATGATAGGAAGAATATTGATGCTTTTGAACTTTGGTGCTGGAGAAGACTCCTGAAAATACCAAGGATAGCCAAGAAACAAATAATTAAACAAATCAGCCCAGACTTCTCACCGGAGGCACAAATGACCAGGCTCAAATTATCCTGCTTCACTCATAATGCGAAGACCTAGCTCTCTGGAGAAGGCTTTAATGCCAGGAAAGGTAGAAGGAAAGAGGACAACCAGCAGCAAGGTTGATGGACTCAAGTTACACTGGTGATGAGTGTACCACTGGAAGACCTAAAAGACCAGCTTAGGGACAGATTATTATGGATAAAATCTACTTATGTGGTTGGTAAGAGTCAACAATGACTTGATTGCACATAATCAGTCAGTCAGTCAGTCAGTCAGTCAATCAATCAATCAATCAATCAATCCATCCCTGCTTTGGGCCTGTTAGTAAAAAGCAGCATAAAAAGAAATAAATCAAATAGAAATAAAGTATAAAAACCTGATATCAGCTCTAGGTAAGAGGTCCACAACATCATTCCCTGTATCTTCCTGTTCTTCTCCTTCCTCACCATCATCACTGCCAACATTGTGCCTTGAACTGCCTCGAGTTACAGCAGGTGGTGTTTGTCCTTGCATCTGAAATGTATATATTTGCCAAATTACTTTGCATTATTTTGATAGGTAGCATTTGGCAATTTAATTCATATGCTTGTACATCATTGTGTGTTAATTAAAAATCATGCAAGTAATGCTCAAAGTGGAAGGAACATACTAGATATAGGCCATGGCACTGTGTGATATACAACTGAATCTGCTGCTCGTTTGGTATATTATCCAAATATTTAGCTTCTATCACCAATCAAGCAATAAATATTTTAGTCTTGAATAATTAATACTCATATTAATGAAGGTTTAGCAAACATTTCCATCCCAAACACTTGAACTCATCTTCAATCAGTCATCAGCCAGTACAATCTTTCAAGATACTGCCTTAACTTCACTATGCTATTAGCAATATTAAGGAAGATACTGGAGTTAGTGCAAATGATCACCTAAACAATCAAGGTTCAGCATTTCGAACAAAACTTACTTTTTCAAATTCTGCATCTATTTGGGAAAGAAGAGCAGGCTTCTCATCCTCAAAGAACATTCGTAAAGGGGGACCAACATACAGAAACATGACACCTAGTAAGGTTATGGCAGATGTCCTCACAGCCTATTAAACAGGAAACAAATATTTAAGTTCAATATTCAGAAAGTGTGAGAATTTAACTTGAAGGAAAAAGTACTCACGGGATTTGTAGCTGCAAGAGCAGTTCTAACATTGCTGATAAATGCCTTCACATTCAATCTGAAAGAGAAGACAACAAAGATTGGTCAAACGTAGCATAAAATTGCATATAGCACTGAAAAATAGGACAGCTTCTTACTCATTCTCAACCAATTCATCAGAAGGAATGATTATGGAATTTAACTGTGAAGTAATAGTATTGACTGTGATGGAACTGCTTCTTGAAAGGACACATCTTACCTCTCAAAAATACATTTCTTACAGAAATGACACATATGTATTTTGCATCTAGCTCTGCATTTTTCCCTAGAATTTCCAGGGATCACGGTGAAAGGGGGAAATTTGTCATCACATCATGCAAGTGGACAGAATAATGCTTTATTCCTCTTTTTTAAAATCTGTTTGGAATTTCTGTAATATGGGTTTGAACTTTTGAGGTGTGCAAAGCATATTCAAATGAGAAAAACATTTTATTTTCCTTTTTTTAAATCCCTACTGGAAATCAGCAATTTGTTGTCAGATTTCAATGTGCAATCCAGAAGCCATGGCAATGGAGTCTGGGGGTTACATTAAAGCAATAGATTCTAAATTCTAACCACATTCTATAAAAACAAAAAATAAACCACTAGGAAAAAAAAGAGTACCAGACTACACAAAACTAGTACAATAGCGAGAAAAAGCTTGATTCACACATGCATATAACTGCTGTAACACACATTAATCTCATCTAAAAATATACAAATAATGAGGGTGAACTAGTATGGTTGTTATGGACATTTTCTGTATGCTAGTTTATCTTTTGTCACAGTCATTTAGTAAACAGAATACATGTGTAAGCACCATGTCTCACATTGTATCATAGCTACTTTAATTTTGAGACTTACCCAGCAAACCCAAACTCTTTAATTGCATTTGAGAGCCAGTTTAAAGTTTCTGATTGGTTCTTTGGATTCTTCTGGGAGAACGCCATGGACATAACCTAGAATGAAAAGAGACTATTTTACTACTGATAATTCTTAACATGCAAACAATTCTTAACATGCAAGCATCTCAGAAAGAAGGCTATGTAATGTGACTAATATAAAATATAGTTCTTGCATCTCTTTAAACTTCTTATATCCATGAAAAGCAACACATGTACCTGCTCAGCAGTCCAAGGCAGCTGACAGGCTTCTGCTATTGCTGTTAGTGCTTCTTTTGCATTGTTCCCACATTTCACATCACCAATCTTATCCACGAGGCCATCCAGCACAATTTGTGCAGATGTTTTGGAAAAGGTTCCCTTTTGTGCAACCAAGGCAACTATATGAAGTTTTATCTGCATCACCTGTACACAAGAAGAGGACCCATTGTTATTATCAAGCCAATGCTGCTGCACAGTAAGACCTGAGACCTACATTTCATCAAGTACAAGGAGTGCATGCCTGCATTATCTGCTAGGCACAACAGCCAGAGTGCCTAGGGCCTACAAACTTTTGGGACCCAAAAAATGTTTTAAGCTATATAACCTAAAATTAAATATATTTAAGTTATTACTTTTTTTTGCATGCATTTATTGTGACTTATTCCTTGAAGAATACAGATCCAGGGATATAGATTAATTTTGTATCATTTTAAACATTAGAGCAAGAGGTGAATGTATTATACGTCTATGCCTGTACCAAAGAAAGTTGGAAGTTATCTCTTTTTTCCTTTCCTACTTTTTCTCTTCTTGTATTTCTTTTCTGATCTTTTCTCTCTATACTTTTCTTTCTCTTAATTTTCTTATATTTTATTCTTTACTGAAATTTAATAAAGTTTATATATAAAAAAGAAGAATACAGATCCAGGGAGTACCTTTATAATCCTAAGCATCCAGATTATTATTGCAATGAGAACCCCCAAAGGCCCAGGGCCTACAAGGTTCTTAATGCTACAGAATTAGAATTTATAATGTTTTTCACATGCAGGCTAAATACAGATACTATAAATATTGAAACAGCTCTCAGCATTTTTCTTAACGTATATATCTGAATGCTTTATCCTAATCGTATTCTTGTTTAACAAGGTTCCCAATATCCATATTTTAATTAAACCGGTCTGTGTATTGCCAGGGGGTACATTACCAGAAATGTATCACATATCAATGCAGCAAAGAAAGATTATTCTAAGTACAAATCAAATAATATAATGAACAATATTACTGGATGCAAATAAGAAATACAGATTAAGGCCCTTGCATAAAGCTTTCAAACATAAGCAGTCAAACCTACGTATAAGGAATTTTGAGCTCAACTCTAAGGCAACTTTGTAGACAAAGTTGATTAATTATAAACTCAATAGTTAATAGAACTAACCTGAAAAATTAATATTGTTTTACCTGAAAGTTGGTCTCTTTCCATCCAGGTTTCTTTGCCAACATCCTTACTAAAGCTTGGCAAGGCATTTCAGTTTTATCCATCAGCTCAACAGCCTTAAAGATGAAGAACAATATTAAACTATAAGAAATGCAGGAACATAAATATTGCCAAACTGCATTCTACAAACCTTTATTCATTCAGACACAATTCATGTTTAGCGTGCATAAACAATGTAGTCCCTATCAAGATTATTTTTTCCTTCCCCAGAAAGTTTTCTAAAGAAACTGCTTTTAGTTTTTGCAGTCTTCAAATTCAAATCTGGATAAAAATTATTTAGGTTTGGGTCTGAAGATTGCAAATATTTGTAAGTGTAGATTTAATCCAAACTAGATAAGAATCAAACATTATTCTATTTTTCTGAAAAGAAATATAAAAGTGATAGGATGTTTGAACCAATTCTTATTTTTCAACAGTAAGAAATAACAATTGTTGGATGTCTCCCTATACCAAATTGAGTAATGCAGAATTTTCAGAAATAAACTAATATGAAAAAAAAGGATCAAATTTGGTCTAATAAACTTACGGTACACAAACTGGAAAGTCATGAAGTACAGTCTGACACTAAAGGCTTCTGTGAATCGCCAAAATAATTATTCACTGTAGTATAAACAATTATTTATAGAGGTGAGACACTTTTTAGAAGAATTTGTCATGATTACCTTTTGGAATTCTTCCATGCAAGCCAGCCTTTCCTTCCAATTGCCACTATCTAACTGCTGTATGCAAGCAGCTGGGAGGACAGCTGAAGCCTTCTCCTCACACATCTCTATCTATTAGCAAAAGGAAAAAATGGCACACCTGTTAATAACCTACTACTGCATTTCAAATATGCTTTCATCGGGCTATTAGGCATTTTGACCTACATCAGGAGAGCTACACAGTAGGGTTGTGCAGCAACCTGGATTCAAAGGAAAAACAGTACTTCAGAGCACATAGATGTGTGCATGTAGTGCCTATCAGCAACTTTTAAACTCAATGTATCTTTTCCTGCTGATCTTGAGTGATGGGACAGCCATGCCACGTGGGCATGTATAGATACCACTTTACTTAAAAATGGACTTCATTCTACAGCGCTCTTGGTGTGCTCCTTAGAACTGGGATAGTCCCTTCAAGGATTCTGCTGAACTGCTATAAAATATGTAGCACTTTCCCTTTTATGAATATGAAGAAGGACCAGTAATTTGACATCTACATTAGACAAATGTTTAATGCACTGAATCTTCTTTTAAAAAATGCAATACATTAGAGATATTGAACTATAACTGGGAAATGGACCGGTCACTCTCTGCCAACAAGGGATGTGCAAAATGTTCTGGGCATGAACCATGCTGTGCATAGATCAGCCAATTTGGTGTGGTCCATGCTCATACTGAAGCATGTGTGTTTTGGGTGCACTGGTGAAGTCACAGAATAAAGTGGGGTTATTTTATTTTGTGCACAGACAGAAATGTGGTTGTCTCAGGCAGAAGGGATTTGGAGAGTGGGAAGGAGCATGAAAAACCCAAGGACACTAGTGATGGTGGCTGAAGGAGAGAGAAAAGCTGTTGGAAAAATTGGGTTTGGATAGGCTGTAAGGATATACTGCATTGGAAACTACTATAGGGAGGAGGGGAGTGAGCAAGCAGTGCACACCAGACTTGCCTTACTTGCCCCAATAAAATCATTTGGAATCTCTCTGGATTTTGTTTCATCCAAAACTCACATCAAAATATTCCAGGTTGTTTCTGCTGAACCATGGCCAGTCTGAAATAGTGTGGCAGAATTCCCATGGTGCAATGCTTTGTTCAAGGTTCAAAATATAACATTTTCCAGTTTGTTCACATTCCTACTATCAACTCAATTTAAATCATTTTTAAATTTTACAGCTCCTGCAGGAAAACATGCTCCCCTCAGTTTATCAGCACACTGACAAGCCTGTTGCCTTTAAACAGCAAGTGAAGTCCAATGTAACATAAAGCACTACAGAGAAATAAAACTTCCAAATGAAACACCGAGCCTCATTCAAACCTAAGTGAATCACAACTATTTTTAATAAGACCATCATTGTTTTTTGAAGTATTTTAAATACACAATTTGTGCAGAATTCACTTACTGAGAGTTCTGGCTCAAATATCTCTTTTACTTCAGCTCCTTTTTTGGCTTTTGTTCCAGTATTTCCTACTCCCCCAGCTGAAGCTGGTTTGCCTTTCTTCACTGGACCACCAGCCTAACCATACAAAAAAGAAGGGGGAAAGCTTTTGAAATGAACTAATATTCACTGTGTTTTCCAACAGAAGTTCCTAAAAACGGACAGTTAAATGGAAAGGAAATAAAACACAACTAACTGAAGTTAGAGAAAAGCCAGTGGAGGGAGAGGGGAAACTCCACTTACAAATGTTCAACAATCCTTCCTTCCTTCTCAGACCTCAAATCACAGCTTTTTAGGAGACTCTTTCCAATGGGTGGGAAGGGGAAGGTTACTATACGATAGCCTTCCACTAGTATTCTAGACTTCAACAATATTGTAGAAGATGGGCTTCATGTAGATAATTGTTAGCACATTTTTATAGCTTCGGCATTAAAGAGCAATACCGGGTTCTATTATATGCTATATTACAGACTCGTAAGTTTCCAAAGACATATTAAGTTACCAGAAAACGTAAGTGCTGGAAAAACACATACTGTTACAATTGTTTCAAAAGGGATGATGAACATAATAGCCAACAAATATCAATTAAAGATATGCAGTATTCGGATCTGAAATGGGCCAAGGTGCTTCAGATCTGGCATGAACATTCTCGCTGTTCCTATTGGCAGCTCCTTTAAGGAGCCATTCCTTTCTCTGGATGGACCTAGCAGCCATAGAGGTTCAGGAAAATACTCAATTTCGTTCAGGAGGCATTTGAGAGCTAACAGCAGGATGAAACCACTTATCACCTTTCTAACTTATACGTGCATTTTCCTGAGCCCACTTCTGAAAATGCAATTAGTTATACTCATTTGAATATATGCAAATTCAATCTGTCATATGTCAGAGAGTTTAATTTCCATACCTTAGTAGTGGGAGCTTTTTTCAGTGGCCCAGACTTAGCTGAGTTATCTTTCGTATCTTTGTCCCCTGCAGCTCCAGAAAGAACCGGAGCCTTGCCAGCAACAGCTTTGTTTTCTCTTTTATCGGCTCCTCCACTGACTTTACCTCCACCAACCAACTCTACTTTTTCAGCACACTCTTTAATCTAGTAGGCAAAATTAGATAACATAAAGGCATTAAAATACATCATCTGGCAGTCACTACATCCTCATGAGGACTTGACAAGTTTCAGAAATTATTACTGAAAAAAAAAATTACAATTCTTGAACAATATTGCCCCTGAATTATTTGGATTTTTCTATTTCTGGTATAGTGGCCTGCTAGTACAATTACAACCTAAAGAATCTTCTTTCAGTTCTGATTTTTACTATATTTATGCAACATTTAAATCTTTTTATACTCTGAAAGGCTGGACAAGTAGAAAAGTTCTAGTTTGCAATTGCCTGGCATTCTTCCCTTACCCTTGGCCTGAAAGTCTTGGGCCCCAGGAAAGCCCAGCACATTCTTTAGAGGAAAGGAAGAAAGTGCTCCACCAAAGTGGGCAACCTCAGCTGCTTGCCAACTGGGCAATACTGAAAAAGAGCTGCAAGAGATAAGCTTGTGGGACTAACAAGCTCATTACCAAGCAACCTGGGGGGCATAAGATCTTAGGAGAAAGAACAAAGTCAAAGAGCTTAAAAAGCATATGCATATATGCAAAGACCTTCCTTACAGAGGAATAGGAGAATGCATCTAACTTTTTTAATGGCCATTTTGCAATCAACTTATTCAAAGTTTCAAATATACCTATCCCTGCTGCAAACTACTGGAGACCTGCTTCATTTGTTTGCTTCATACACCCCCCAACACAACAGAAGCTTTAAATAATGAAAGGTTCACAAATGTTTACTGACTTCACTGCTTTATAGAACCTAAAACTTATATCATGTTCAAAAATAACAAGTCAAATCTCCACCTTCACATATTGAACATATTAACAATTAACTACCTAACTCATTCTCAGACCTCCCTGAATAATGTCATATTTAACCCTACTACAGACTGATGGTTTAGTGTTACTTACTCGGTCTAGTTTCAGTTTGTCCACATCTGTTAGGAAAGGATTCACAGCTTTCTCACCTGCCACTTTTAGGGCAGTGCCCAGGGCTTCAAATGCAGCATCTCTAACCTCTGGAGCCGAATCATTGATATGCTATAGCAAAAAACAAGATCTGAGTATTCTGCCTGACAGAGCTTTGATTCACAGAATCCTAAAAAGTGTTATCAGTGGTAAAAGAATAAGTTAAAAATTTGATGGCATGTACCCACTAATGGAAGAGTGCAATGATGAAATGAAGGCACTCTATCCATTTGCTGTTTGCTATGATTGTACATACTGAAGGAAAATAGCATATATTATGTATAAACAATCTGTGTGAAGAGAAATGAAGTATCAGGCTAGCTGGTGAAAACAGGTCTTCACCTGTTTCTCTCCTCCAAATTTACTTATATTTTACCATAAGGCTTGGCTCTGAACCTCTCTGTGCTATCTTCAGCTGAACCAAGCCTGAATGCAATGACAGAAACTGAATTCAAAAATCTGAACTACGTTACTTGGTTTTCCTCCTTCTAGGATATGAAAGCAAGAGCTTTTACCTGTCATTCCTTTTCTTTCGTTCCAAACAACGCTGCTGTCTTGTCTAGGTGAAGTAAAGTTCTTCCATAATATATGTCAGTATTTTTGAACTTCCTAACTTACAGATTAGTAAAGAATATCCTCCAGCAACAGAAGCTACCTTCATATTTTATATCAAATATAGGTTCTGCTGAAGATTTTATTTTTTTACCTTGAGGAGAGCAGCACAGAATGGTTTCAGGAGACTTTTGGGAAGGGTAGAAGGAGTGCAATGACGAAAGCTTCGTGCAATGAAGAGGGAGGTCTGCTGTTTGATAGTTGGGTTTTTGTTATCCATTACAGCCAAGATATCCTCACTGAGATTTTGTAATGTGGTCTAAAATATTTGGACAAGAGAGATTCACTTTGATTGTTCAAGAAGAGCCTGTTAATCTTGTCCCGAGTATTGATATCAATGCACTTACAGTAAGAAAGATTGCATCAATGGCTTCTTGCAAGGCTTGTACGACCTGAGGCTTTTTCTCTTTGAACTTCTCTAGAATAGTTGGGACAACCTATTGAATATTATCAAGATGTTACAAATGGAACATCTGATTATACTCCAGTGTCAACTGTAATACAAGGAAATTTCATAACTTCCCCATACATAGGACAGAGAAAATAATCTAATCACACCAAAACTTTATTACATCAAGAAACACTCTGATGCTATAGTCTAGCTAAAACAGTTTTTAAAAAGAAAAATGTTTGCTGTTTTTTTTAATGTCTTTTCCTATTTATTCCAAACCAAAATTTCAAAAGATTAAGAGAATGAAGCAGATCACAACAAACTACTCATCTGGAAGCATTTTTTTGCTATCTTCCTGGATATTCAACCACGGCAATTCCAGAATCCTTTTTGTTTTAATAAAAAAAAAATCCATAAGAAAATTTGCTAGATATATGATAAAAGGAAGATTTCATATACCAAATTCTAGTCTATTCCTCATACAATTAATTTTGCACAGAGAATTTAAAAATGAACACCAAGCACGTTATACTCACATGACCAGCATACTGTCCAAATTTCTTCCTGAGACCAGTGGCTAGTCCAGCAAGGCATTTCGCAGCCAAAGCAACCAACATCACATTAGTATCTTTTCCAACAACCTGTAAAGGAAGAGCATCACAATCTAATGGTGTAAAATTTCAGAATTCTGAACAAATTAAAGATGAATTAGATTGTAGTTTCTCATGCCATTCTCCCAAATTTATATTAAACTACCTAAGAGTTACTCCCCAATTAGACAGCCCCCAAACAGAAAGAAAAGAATGGGAGAGAGGCTTTTTTCTCCCTTGCCAGTCTCTTATACTCTCAAAACATGCTCCATTTGGTTTGGAGACACAGAAAAAATCTGGGGTGTGCAAAAGAGAGGAAAATCCTGCTCCATGAGCAGAATTCTGGGTTTCATTCTACATAATAAGTGCTAGAATTTCAGAAATTCAGAAACTATAGATTCTGGGCAATTTACTAGGGTTAGCTGACTTGCTCTCTGCTTAAAGGATTCAAAAACCTGTTAAATTATTTTCATTTCTATGCACTTAAGATCTGTCTCATCATCCACTTAAATCTGTGAGCAAACATAGTTAGACATCTATATTTACCAATAAATGATTAAAAGCTCCTTATAACTATACTAATACTGAGACCTTGTATTTAGATTTGAGAGGTCCATTTGGGTAATACAGAGAATCTTGCCTTCTTAAGAGCTTTCACCAAGTCTGCATAATCTCCAGCTTCCAATTTGGGATTTTTAACCAGCACTTCTACTGCTTCCAAAGCTTCTTTTCGTTCCTGCCACTTTTTGGCCTCCTACAATTCAAACCATTAAACACCTTGATATATGCATTATCAGAAGTGATACATTATAGTCATATGTCAACTCCTATATGTACAAGGGAAAAAACATGCTCATGCTTCCATGGGGTCAGTAACAATAAAGCACCTAATTCATCATTGTGTTTTCACACTGATATACTGCAACTGTTCTTAACAGATGATAATATACCCTTAGACATTAACCCATATAAATTCAATAGCTGAATAAACTATTTAGATATCTTAATACACACAGTACTGATTCAAAGGGAAATTACAGAGATTAGAGATTAACATTTTGTTTTATTCCCACTTACTATTTTGTCATAGAAATCTTTAGGAAGTTTGGAGAGAATTTCAACAGCTTCCAAAAGTTCATAAGCATCTACTTGTGGAACATCCTCATCACCTTCATCTCCTCCTATAGAAACAGCTATTAAACACAGCCAAGTACAGGCCAATTATGCTACTATGTACATTTTACTTATCATATAATCAGAAGTCCTAGAATAAGGACTTCTGTGCAATTAATGATACTGTCTAGACACTGGTATGCATTTAACTTTTTTGTCAGTTTGTGCTTTTTGGCGAGTATTCCTTCTTTCTAATAAATAACATCCTCAAGGTTGAGGTTCCAGGCCAAATGTTACCTCCATCTGCATCTCCACCAGCTGCCTGCTGTTGCTCAAACTTTGCTTTCATTTCTTGCTGGGATCGAAGAAATCTGGACTGCTTGGGAGTAGATGATGGCAATTTGACCCATTCTTCTTCCAGTTCTTTTAACTACAAGAATTAAAATAGCTGAAAGATGCATCAAAACGCAATCTTGCCCCTTGATGTTTGGACTATTCCCTCCTTTCAAGCAGCTGTAAAAAATAGCTCTTTAAGAAGGGTTTTGGGGATAAAGACTATACTATCCCCAACATACGGTGCAATGGGTTAAGGGGGCACTGCTGTTACTGTATTAGATTTTTAAATTGTTTTCTATTTTTTCCTCCATATCGGCTTGTTAATATAGCCACTCAGTGTCATTATGATTGGAGCAGCATACAAGTTGCGGGAAGTGAATGAGTAAATAAATACAATTCATTTATAAATAACCTCCTATTGAAAGGCCTACTAAGAACATTAGTACATTATGAGAGTTCAAAACCTTTTGGCTTTTTGACATCTGCCAATAATTAGCACAAGTTCCAGGAGAGAACCCATCTTTTATGGCTTGATATTGGATGATCATCTGTCAACTCTGAGT
The DNA here is from genome assembly GCF_059951505.1 of Python bivittatus. Classification (NCBI taxonomy): domain Eukaryota; kingdom Metazoa; phylum Chordata; class Lepidosauria; order Squamata; family Pythonidae; genus Python; species Python bivittatus. The sequence continues at coordinate 32,953,425 of NW_028277075.1, read as the reverse complement.
GCAAGACATCACCATTTTTTCCAAGCCTCTTGAAGACTCAGTGTGAGATCTGTTAAAATTCTAGTCCTTTTTCAGCTCTTGAAGCCCATGCCTATGTTATAAAGTTTCTTCCACTAAAATTGTATTTCAAAGGAATAATTTTTCAAAACAAAGCTTTCAATTACCTAAAACATCTAAGAAAAAACTAACTTCCTCTGCTTACTGGTCACTTCCTGTTAAGATTATCAGAACACAACATTTTCCCAACTTACCTGAAGAGAGTTTATGTTCTGTAATGGAGGCCTAAGAGCATCCCTAATCCATCGATAAATCTCAACAGCAAGGAGTTTGGCTTCATCTCGAACAGCCTTCTCTCGAGATTCAAAGAGTTTTGGCAACACTTTGATTATTGGCTTCAGGACGATTATTTTTGAACCAAATTCACTGAAATAATATACACATGCAGCTAGTTACATTATGTTATTATCTTAATGTTACTATATACTCTCTGATAAATATGTAGCCATTCTAAACATGAGTACAGGTAGTCCTCAAGTTACAACAGTTGCTAAGCAATGCAGTCATAAAGCACATCATGTGGCCACATCACTTAGCAACAGCAATCACCGCACTCCCCATTGCTGTTGTTAACTGAATCCCACCAGTTGTTAGGTGAGGACCCACCCTTATCTAATGAGCCTTGGTAAAGTAAGGGGCTGCCTCCTCTTCAACTCCCCCTACCTGCCTATCTCCCCACCATCTCTGCCCTTTTGGCCACCATGCCCTCTGCTGCCTCTGCCAGCCCTGCCATCCTGCGTTCCATTGGCCCTGCCACCCTTGTCGCCCTGCACCCCACTGGCCCTGCTACCTTACCATCCTGCTAATCTTGCTGCTCTGTGCTCACTGGCCCTGCCACGTGCCGCCCCCAGATGACCTTTGCCATCTTCCTCTCGCTGCTGACGAGGTGTGCCTGGCCCTATGCAAGGCAGCTGCTGGCCACACTAGGCCTTTCTCAAGGCCACACATACCATTCTCCAAATCACATGCATTGTTCTCGAGATGTTTTGGGAGGCCTCAGAAGCTTTCCAAAGCATCACAACAACAGTGGGTGCAGCCTTCTCACGAGGTTTTAGGAGGCCTCAGAAGTGGCGCGAGCGGCCATAGGAAGAAAGCCTGGCCTGGCTAGCAACTGCCTTGCATAGGGTCAGGCTGGTTGTGCCTCATCAGCAGTGTGAAAAAGACAGTAAAGGTCAGCTGGGTGCAGCAGGCCGTGTGAAATGCAGGGAGCCTGGGGCTTTACGCTGTGGTGCTGTGGCAGCTGACCGCGACACAGGGCTTGAGGTAGCATTCCTTGGCGGCAGCAGCACTGGGATTGAAGGAGAGACCCAAGGGCAGCAGTGGCAGCTGGTGGAGACTGCTGAAGGCTTCAGGCCTCTACTTCAGTTCCAGCGCTGCCGCCTCCGAGGAGTGCTGCTGTGCAGGGTGGGCGAAAGGGCACAGATGGGGGGAGACAGGTGGGAGGGAGCTGAAGTGCTCCTCCAGTTATATGTGCAGGCGGGCTGCCAAGCACCCAAATTTTGATCACATGACCGGAGAGGTGCTGCAACGGCTGTAACTTTGAGGACTGTCCACAAGTACCATTTGTTCAGTACCACCATAACTTTGAACGGTTGCTGAACAAATGGTTGTAACTCAAGGACTACCTGTCTGAAACTACTCCATACATACAAGTATTTTTATACATAGAGGCAAAACTCAGGCTCCTACACCACTCCAGTCATCAACAGCTGAGCATTTAACATTATTTGATCCAATAACATGGTAACAATAGTTATCTAACAACCGCATAACAAAACAGTAATTATTACAGCATGCAAAACTTTGTCTTCTGATGCTTACTGAGGAAAGAAACATGAGACTTCTGAAAATGACCATACTTATTCAGAAGTAAATCCCTTAAGCCAATGGGGCTTATTCCTTTATAACCGTGTGTGGGATTGCAGGCTTAAATATACATTAAAAAAAAAGGTAGATTCCCTTAAGTTGAACTCACCTTCTGGTGACCACACGATATGTTTATGCAAGTGGTTTTTCCCACTGCCTTTTGGGGAGATTTTTTTCAACTTTGTATAACCTGTAATTTCTGATGCTGCTTGGCTTTTAAGGTAGATCAAGGTTGTCTATGTGCTAACACTTGCTCAGGCAGAAGACAGGCTAAGTTATTTAAACTGGTTCCTTCCCATTTCTTCATTTCTTGCTTTGCAGAGTTCACTCTTTTGTTAGGTTGCACCAAATATCAACAGTAGCTGATTTCCCACTTGTGCTAAGCCGTAATGTAGTTTGCTTAGCTTTGCTGAACACAATGCATGAACTTAAAGTGCAGCGTATGCGTACAAAATATTGTATTATTTAGATTTTTTTCCACTGACAACTTAAATGGAAAATAGCAATAGAGAATTTAATTAGTCATACGAAGCTCCCTTATTCTTATAAAGTCTGAATAAAATTTCTATTAAATCTTACCTTAGTGCTTTCCTCAGCGTCTCTATGCATGCCACTATAATCTTGGGGTTCTTGTTGTCCAAGCCTTTAAGCAGTTCTTCTTGTACCATTTCCCCTTTCTCAATTTCAACAAACATAAGGCATATATCTATGCCTAGTTCCTTTGCTCTAGCTTTAGGCTGATTGAACACTTTATTTACAACTCCAGATACCACTTCACCTGTTGTTCTTAAAAAAGGAAAAAAAGCAAAGAGGGCGATAACAACTCTTAGCTAACAACAAAATGAACAATTTGACTCCCTCTCATCCACCTTATAGCAGTAACTTCCATCCATATTTGATTTCTATTAAACACTGGATTCTTCAATGTATTATTATATTTACTGCAATTTATCCAGGTTAGAATTGGTTTCCATGCACATGTGCAATATACCCAAGAGTTCTGGAAAGTTAAAAAATTTCGCTGAAAGGTAAGCTTTTCTTGCATTCAAGGATACATATCAAGACCTGATTCATACATACTAGACTCTGCTACAGCTCACAGGCAGCTTAAATGTATACATTGGGTTCAGTGAAAAACATTTTTTTATTACTGCTTCCTAGAATGTGAATAGCAACTCCTATATGCATCAGTTATAAAAATGAAAACAAATAATGTCAATTAAATAAAAACCCTAAAGTTATTCTAGAACAAATATGATTATTATAAGAATCAGATAATTATCAACAGCTAATTTGGATTAAAAGCAATCCTTTGCATCAAGGGACAAGAATTTCCCCCAACATTTAGTATTCCATGTAGCAGGAGAGATGTCAGTTTTTATTTGATAAAAAAAAAATCATGCCAAAGCCCTAAGCTGGTTTTTAAACTAGCTGGGGCTTTAAATGAATGATATAGGCATTCTCCAAATACACTGAGGGTACAGATTTCATTACACAGTTTTTAGCCTCACGGCTCTCCAGAAGCTGTCCAAAGCATTGTTCTAACTCCTGTGCTGTAGAAACTGTTCAATGCTTGTATACAAATATCATAATTTGGGATCTTAAGGCCATCACTAGGAGACACAATTCCTTTAGAACAGGGAGTTATAAAAGCACTAGACAAGAAGATGTATTCACAGGAGCATCTCTCAAGTCTGAAGACAAAATCTTTCAGTTAAAATTTCCTCACTAGGCCACAAGAATTTTCACACAGAGCAAGAGTTGTTCTAAAATACAAATACAAAAGACTTACTTTCCTGCTACGTAAGCATTTTCAACATAAGCAAGTGCAGCTTCTAATCCTTTCAGCTGAGCTACTGCATTTGAGTCTGTCACAAATTTTTTTATAAGTCCAAGAAATTTGGACCATTCAGGGCTCTTTTCATCCTCTATCTTCTCAAACAGCTTCAATGCTTCTTCATATCCATTTAATCTGGCTTTCCACACCTAAGAAAATTGAAATAAATCAGTTAAATCCCTGTGTGACCAAAGAAAACTCTATATTAATCTCTTAAATGAATAACAATATATTTTTCTTTATTAGAACAAATACTGAGGTAGGTAGCTTTCTCTGTAAGTATTCAAATGAACAACACCTACCTAGAATTTTGCATTCACCAGATGTACCCCAAGAACAAATTTGAGAAGTTTTGAAACTACTTCACTTATGATTGGCAATACATTTACAGTACAGTACAGCCATATAAATCAGTGAACAAACTTTCATCTCATCTGAGAAATCACATACAAGGATATTAACAATCTTGAAAATAACACGAAAACAGTTGGGGCACATAAAATGAGGTTTTCTTCACATCTCCAATGCATTTTTCTCCCACCCTTCAGACCTCCACATCCTTCTTGTCATGCCTCCAAAGTGAGGCCAGCAAAGTTGCTGCCATCACATGTGGACAACTGTTGGCAATTGTTGTGGGAAAGGTGTAGAGTTAAGACTGAGTACAGTGAAGGGGGAAGAGAGGAGCAGGGAGAGTAAAGGATCTCATTTTTTCTACAGTTCTCCTCTCCAGCAAGCACTGTCTGACTTTTGATATTTGTAAACTATTTGGAGAATTTTTTAAAAACAAAAAATGCCCTAAATATATATGATTATAGCAAACACATTCAAAGTGAAGACATGAAGAAATGTTTTGTAGGAATTATCTATGTAAGAAATATGGAATCACAAAAAAAAAAAAGAGGGAGAGAAAATGATACAAATATATTTTGAGTAAGCATCTACACAACTTCATACGTCTCTTACTGCAAAAATGACTAAATCAGTCATAGGATTCCCTTAAAACAGGAACCTTATATTGACATCTTCCCTTACTTTTGTGCTATAGGTCTTCTGCTAATCGTCTAAGGTGAAAATGGCATGTTATAAAACTGAAGTCTAGAAACCTTTGACTAGCTCTCACAGAATTAATCTTGGATTATTGGTACAACCAGCATGACCATGTAACAATATTCTGCCTTTCTTTTCCATCCGCAAAATAGGGGAGAAGTGCTGGAGCCAGTCCCAAACATTGCTAAACTTTTAATTTTGGAAATGGAGGGAACCACTCACCATGGCCTCATTATAAGGTAGTTTGTTGAAAATTTCCATGTACAATGAGAGCAAAGTTTAATATAAAGAGAAAATATTTTAGAAATAGTTTGAAAGTTGGTCTAAAATGAATATGTGGAATTGGAGGAAGTAACAGTTTAATCTCAAACTGTTGCCTGGCTAACATAGATGCCACCAAAATGAAAAATGAAATAAACTGTTTGGTGCTTTGTGGAAAGTTCCAAAGTAATATAATAATTTCCTAGAGAAAAAACCGAGGACCTATTAAATTCATGATTTTAATAATTATGCCAGACAAGTATTAGGTTCTGAGAAAATGGCTCCAGTTTTATAAAACATACTCTATGAAGCAATGAACAACCATGAGACCTGTCTCCTCCTTTCTTTTCTTCCCCACTGATTAAGTAAGCCAGAGCCAGGTTCAAATATAACACTAAATCGCTTTTTAGAAAACAGTTTATTAAATAAGTCACAACTGACATTTCTAGCCCATGAGCCATGGCTAACAAATCCAATGGCTGAATTCACAAAACATGACAATCAAATTACATTAAGGCTTACTATGATATGTGAATCCAGCCACTTCCTGCAGCAACTAAAACTGAAAAATGTCGCTCCAACCAAAACTGGTATGCATGGGGAGGTGAAAAAGAAGCTTCTAACTCTCTTTTCCAAATTCCTAAGCATGTTTTCTGAGTTCCGGACAATAATATATGAACTTACTACCAATGCACAATTTTCTGCAAATCAAGTTTACATAAGCAGCAGGTATCTTTTTACTTTAGCAGCATTAGCAGTCAAGAGGCCAAGTGACAAAAAGACATACTCCACATTGGAAGACTAAATTCTGTGAAGATTTTCAATCCTACTTGAAAATTAAGAGAAAACACCTTAGTGAGAACTCTTTGACCTACCCAGAAATACCTTCAAAAAAGGCACATAAGCAGTCTACCAAACACAATGTAGTTGGTGGCAGTATTGAGCTAATTTCACAAAGCTAAGAAAGCTTGATTTTGGCTAATGCCTGGATGGGAGGCTACCAGAAAATCCCAGGGTTGTGGGCTTCAACTGGAAAGTGGACCAAACAAGGCACTAGCAAGCCACTTCCTGTTTTTGCCAAGAAAACTATATAGATCTGGTCATGTAGTCAACAGGGGTGGAGCTGAACTCAAGGAAGTGTTTATCTTTAATCTATCAAAATTGTATGAACAGTCCATCTTCCCTTAAGCTCTCTGAGAAGAAAGATACAGATATTACATTCCATCATTCCCCTTGTGCAAGGTTTTACATGCCTTCCACCAACCCACTTGGGGGAAACTTCTCCAGTTTTACACAGTGTATATTCAGTGTGGTGTTTTGACTTTTATAGAAACCACCAGGAGGCAGTACGTGACCAGTTTTGTCTTATATTAAGACACGTCAGCCATTCATAGCCCTACCTACAAATTTGCTAAATAAATTTTGTAACAATTGTATTCACATAATTGTTGTTTTTATGTGATTGTTGTACGCCACCCAGAGTCACTTCTTGTGAGATGGGTGGCTATACAAATTAGATAGACAGACAGACAGACAGATGAAGAGATCTAAAAATGTATTCCAGGGCACAACCAAATATTTTATATATGTATATTTTCACCAACAACAATCATCCAAATTAAAAAAAAAGTAACAGAATTAAAGGTTCTCCTAAAAATAAAAGTTTTAAAATGGAGAAATATGCTTTTTGATAAACAGTACAGGTAGTCCTCGTTTAATGACCACAATAGGGACTGGAAAATTGGTCATTAAGTAGGGTGGGCATGAAGCGAATCATGTGGTCGTTAGGTGAATCCAGCTTACCCAACGGATGTGTTTTGCCAAAATTCACTTAGCAACCATGTGATTTGCTTAATGACCAGTGATTTGCTTAGAGACCATCATAAACAGTTGCAAATAGAGACCACAAGGGATGATGCGATGGTTTGCAGTGGTCATACATGCAAATACAGGTCGCAAAGCACTTTTTCCCAGGCTGTCGTAATGTTCAACCATCGTTAAATGAACGGTGATTAAGCAAGGTCTACCTGTATCTTAAAAAACAGGGGCAAATCAATTTATCTCACCATTCAAGAAACTGAGAATGAAATGGTTAGCTGGGTAGGAAGTGGGGAGATGTTAAATACATGAAGAATATTACTATATATAGTGCAGAAATGCAATCTTCTTAAACCACTAGACTGACCTCAAATGCTTATTCATTAGAAGGCCTGCTCCCAGCCAATAAACAAGAATTTATATTGTTTTGTTATTCTAAATAGATAATTGATAACAAATAAATTTCACAATGTAACCAAGACAATAGCTCCAGTGGGGACACCTTCAAGTGTGATCAAATGCATTTGAGTTAAACCAGTGTATAGTAAGATTTTCAAAATGTGATTCTAACATTTGTCCTTTCTTTAAACTCGAAAACAACATATTGCTCAGTAAGCAGGGAAATGCCAGTTCCTTGAACAAGGTAATCTTACCTTGTGTTCACATTTTTGATCAATGGGTAATTTCATCCACTCACTATCATCTGCCATGATGCTTCAGTTTCTTGTAATACTTCACTGTAATTCCTAGGAAAGACCAAACAAACAAACAAACAAACAAACAAATAAATATTAAAAAGCTTACTGAAACATATGAACCTGACAGAAATGAATATACAGATAATTATAGGATCTGAATGAAATTTAGCATTAAAAAACTATAAACCATCTAATAGCAGCACCAAACAATTACAGCTATGACTTGATATAGTCTGTATATTTTGACTCTACACTCCAAATCCAAATTCCATGCTCAGGAAATGTAAACCTGAATATGTTCTATGTCTTAATATTCTATGTCTTTATACTGTCTTAAGATTCCATTTTTGGAAAGGGCAAAAAGAATGGGAGAAAAACAGGATGAGTGCTAAGAGTATAACGAAAAGACAAGTTCCAAAATATATAGCTGGCAAAAATTATAATGTTGCTTACTGCATGGAAGCAGCCTATAAAAAGCCTATGCCAATAAGCCAAATCACCAGGCTGCATGACAATTTATTTTAGGTGGGGCTGAAACTGGACTGAGGAGGCAAAAGATTTTGTTTTAGCTCTTGGCAAGTGCCTCCCTTTTAACTTCTAGTACCAAAATATCTTGCTACACATGAGATGCAGTGATACAAGTATTACTATCATTTATGCATATTAGTGTTTCATTCACTAAGAGCAGTATCAAAATAGTGTGCTCATTCTAGAGTGTTCTCACAACTGCTAAGACAGGCTGGCAGTTTATATATTTCCATAAATAAAACTTCATTAAACTAGCAAAACTACTTATGCAATTGCATCACATGTGAAATACATAAACAAATGCCCAAAGAGATTTCCCTCCCTTCTCAAGAAAGGTATCCTTATGGAAGTTTTGAACAGAGAATCTGACAGGAACATGCTCAAAAACGAAATCTTTTCCAAGCATCTTTAATTTTGTTAATGTTAGTAATTTAAAAAGATTACTGTATAATTAATTTGAAAAGATATTCTAAATTTAATAGACAAATATTGCAATCTTGTCACCCTCCAGAAATATGGATTACACCTCTCAAAATTCTCAGCATTGGGAGCTGTAGGTATTTAAGTTCATATAACCTGAGGGCATGCCAGTTGAGAAAGGCTATTGTAGAGTGATTGCTTTCCTAGATTTTTCCCACATCAAGCTCAAATTCAGTACAAGCTAGTTCATAATGGATGCAATACATTACTGTTACAACCTACATATAACAATAAATGTACAGTATTACTGAGTATAACACCACACTGATAATGGAACAAGCCTCTCTCCCCCAACTACCCTACTATAAATGAAGCAAATTGTTAGAGGATCAATCTTACTCTCCTCAATTCCTTCCTAGTGATTTGTCTTTAAAAAGTGTGATTGCTTATTAGCCATGGAGGGAAAACTTTAGTTAGAAACAAGGCACTCCTCATCTCCAATATACATCACAATATACCTTAGCGCAATATATAAAATCTCATAAAATGCAACAAATTATCAAAATATTAAAATATGTATTTTCATATTCATATTTTGCAAACTGCAGTAATCTTTATTCAAAGATTTCTACAATTTTAGATATTACCAAAGAAGATAAGAAGACTCAACACTTTTCCTAAATAAGTTTACATATGAATATATTCTGAAATGTATCCAAATTATTTTATTTCTTGATAACAAATGCAATTTATACTGCTTAACACTTCCCAAGCCATTTTAAACTACTTAAATGAAAAAAAGCAAGAAATAGTACCTCACTACCATTTTACAATCATCCCAGAACCTCTATCTTCTTGCATCTTGCCTCTATTTTCTCTGGCCAACCCAAATCTTGATTAATTCATTCAGTAGTAGGAAGTCACAAAAATCCCTATTATTCCACTCAGTTCTGCACCACTGCCACCATACTACACATTCACAAAATTAATCAGAGTCCAATACTCTAATTAACTGTTACACAACAGAAATGTTTCTGTCAACTCAATGGATTATTTAAATTGTCATTTTAATAATATTCAGCATTATGTCTCTCAGCAAATGACAGCACCCAGCTAAACTTCACTGATCTCAAAAACCTACAGTCAGCTGATTACTGTTTGGATGGGAGACCAGCAGGAAACACTGGGCTACATGAGTAAAAAAGAAAAATAAAAAATTCCAAAGAAGGTAATATCAAACTGTTTCTGTACTGCTTCTATCAAAACTATGCAGAAATATCCATGTAGCTTCCAGAAGTCAAAAGGAGTCACCTTTTCTCCTAGTTACTTAGGAAAGCAACACAACAAAATAATTTGAGCTGATCCCTGATAATAAAACAAAATCTGCTCTTGGAAAGGTTAGGGAGAGAAGAGTAGAAAACATAGTAGCTGTAGTATTAAAGGGACCAGTCTGGTCAAAAATAGTTTATTTTACTTTCTGATTCACCAATCTTTGAAGAATAGCCAACAATAAAAGATTTCTATTCAATAGTAGGCCATGTTTTTAAAACAAAAGCAAGTTCCTCTGAAGTTGTATCGACTTCAAGAAGTATTTACTCTGGCTTGTTTGCTTCTCTCTCCATTTACAGTGGTACCTCGGTTCACGAACTTAATTCGTTCCGCGACTCTGGTCGCAACCCGAATTGGTCGTGACCCGAATCAAATTTTCCCATAAGGTTCAATGTAAATACAGTTAATCCATCCTGACCCCTCCGAATTTGGTCGCCAACTGATTTTGGTTGCGACCCGAATCAAATTTCCCCATAAGGTTCAATGTAATTACGGTTAATCCGTTCTGAACCATATGTATTTTTTTTTTTAAACCACAAAAATATGACACAAAGTACAGTACGAAGAGAGAGAACGCTAACCTTGCTCGATGCGACTTCTGGCGTGGAGGACAGGAAGGCGGGTGGGGAGGCGGTTATTGCTTGGAGGGAGAGTCCCCCTCCCTACAGGAAGCCCCGACCACATGTCACGGCAGGGAAAATGGCTGCGGATCCTGTTCGTCAACTGATCTGGCGTTCGTGAACGGAAGCAAAATTTTGCGAACGGTGCTGTTCGTGACCCGAATTGGTCGTGAACAGAAGCGTTTGTGACCCAAGGTACCACTGTATTTTAAATGTCATTATTCCACAGTGGCTTTATTTGAAAACCTGTGCTTTCCAATATGTAAGATTTTGTTTGAAGTTCATTAGCAGGTAAGCAAGGAGAGGAAGGGAGGGAAAGACTATTAAGTTGCAGCCTTATTTATAAAGCAGTTGTGCCCAGCAGAACAATTCCTTGAAGACATAAATAACCTGAACTAGACCATTTCCTTGTAATCTAAATTCTCAGAACATTTAAAAAGTGCAGTAGTCAATATTAACTAAACATAAGCTCAGTGATGTACAGATGCCAGAGAATTGTAAGAAATGTAAGTGCTTATACTGACATCGTTCTACTGTGCTCCTACTTTAAAGTAATGTGGAAATCTGGAGGCCACAAAATATATCAGCTCAACCATAAGAAAATCTACTGTATGCCTATCTTGTCCAACAAAGTTTAGAAAGAAGGTCTCTTTTAGCTTTTATAGCAAAGAACTGGCTAAAAAGACATAGAACCAATATAAAGCATCTTCTAAACCATTTTTTTTTCCAAGTTGGCAAAATAACAATCAATTATTTATGTAACATTATTTAATACATTTTGTTAAAGCCACTTTTGGCCAACAATGCATTACCTAGTATTAACTCTGAACATCCAATATGACTTATTAAGTTATTTCAAAAGGTAGCAGTGCCTGCATTTCCAATGTCTCCTACACATTCTCCACATTATATCATAAGTTATAATAATAAATAACTCAGAATTATCAAGAATAAGTGCAAGAGATAATACTATTCTCTGAAGGGAACGTAGCCAAAACATATTGAATTAATTTTCATCAATGATGATGATTATGTGCCATCAAGTTGTCAACTCTTAGTGATCTATCCCTAACCTGGTCTTTCTAGAATGAAAAATCAAAACCAGGAGCATAATCACTTTATACTGAAAAAGATAATAAAAAAGAAACCTACTTGTACTCTCAGCTAAACTCAACAGAAAATAAACCCACTCCCCAGAATTAGAATTCAGATTATATGAACAAGAGTTCTAAAAAGCACATTAACTTAAAACTAAAAAGCAAATACATTAAAAATACAATATCACAATGAAAAGCCAATGATTATTAGAACAAGATAACCAAATGTAGGGTATACCAGAGAGAAGTACCAGACAAATACAGCATTTGAATCGATCACTATCAGGACTTTTTCTAACAAATTTTAGTGACTTTTTCTAACAAATTTTATTAAAAGTCATAAGCTTTTGTGAGCTGTAGCTCACTTCATCAGACCCGATTTCATCTGATCTGGCATCTGATGAGGTGAGCTACAGTTCACAAAACCTTATGCCTTTTAATAAAATGTATTAGTCAGAAAAGGTGCTACCAGACTCCTGACTTTTGCTAACACAGACCAACATAGCTCTCCTACAAAATCATTCACTGTAAGAACTAAAACTTAAGCAGAGGATTATTTTCTACTGTGAATTATCATAACAGAGAATGAAAGCTTCCTTTTTGGTGGAAGAATATTCCACATCTAAATGCATCTACCAAGGCAGCCTTCTCCATGTCTGACCCTGTAATGCTCTATTCCTCTGCAGAGAGAGTGAATTGAAAAAATGATGGGGTAGTCTGTTCCCAACTAGACCACCAGTTTTTGTTTTTTCCACCAAATACAAATGAACAGAATCTAAGATATGAATATCCACACTTTATTATGTAGCAATTAGAGGACTGTTTTATGTATGAGTTTGTGAGAGAGAGACAGAGAAAGAGAGAGAGGCTTTTGTATTTTCAACAATATAAAAGAGCAATGCTTTAGGCTCCCCCCCCCCAACTTGCAGGGAAACTTAGGATCACCTTCAGAATTTCCTCAAATCCACAATCCACAAGGGAACTATCCCCCCAACTCCACCCCCATCACTTCTCTCCTGTTTCTATATATAATGTCCCACTGCCCAGGTTACACTGCAACACCTCTAACCTCTCTCTCAGCTTTCCCACACTCACAAAGTTATTTTCTTTCCAGGCCAAGTCTTTCCTAACAGTTTTTTTAGGAAGATGGGAGCTTCTTTTCTCTCCCACTCAATGTTCAGAACAGACTTCAGGCTATTTTTCTGCAAATCCCTAGAAATGGCTTATTTTGCAGCCTAGGAAGCATTGGGACATGCCAGTAAGTACTCTGCATCACTTCCACCCACTATTATTCACTCTGGTTCAGGCCTATCACACAGCTGCATGGAAGGACAGGGCTTGCTGAGCAAACCCCAACATTTTGAGCTGAAGATATGGGAGTCAAAAGCAGGTATTCACTGTAAAGGACTGTCACAACTGGAAATAAAAATAAATGTTAATACAGGTTTCTGTAACTGTCCAGCATCTACTCAACACTTTCAATACAATGCAGCTAAGATTAAACACATTTATTCAGGTTTTTTTCTCATTTTATATTTAACAGTTGCTATGTGGGCAGATATATAAGCAGAAAAAATATTTACAATATTTATTCTAGGCTACTCAGCAAGTACACTAAAAAGAGAGGTGACATTAAGGTTTCCTTAAGACTTCTCTATATAGTACATCTCACTACTGACTTTTATTTTCTTCCTTCTCTCAGACTTCAGTGCAAGATTTCATTTATCATCTACTGCATAACAAAGCTATATAAATAGTAACCTTTGAATCATAGAATTGGTAGTGATTTAGGTCACTGAATCAACAGATACTTTTCTAGCCTTTGTTTGAAAAAGACAAGTTCCTTTTAAATACCAAAACTATATTTAAAAATTAACTCTAGAACTGATTAAAATTGACAGTTTCCTTAAACTGTATAGTAGGATCTAAAGCATAATTATTTGAAAATAATTTGCTGCAACCTTAACCATATAAATATGTATTCTAACTTTTATGTGAGAGGTCATACATGGAGGGTCTCCCTATGTGTTTGAAATAGACAATGGGTCAGGAAACAGGAATTGCTAGGAGTCTTGGAAAGTACTTTAATGTGGTTAGGGTATTTGCCTGTTGAAGTCTCTCCGTACCTCAACTTATTCCTAACCCAAATCAAGACAAAATTGTTTTAAGTTTCTCTCTCATGCTTCCTACTTTCACAGGACTGAGATATATATATTTTTAATAGCTCAGCTCTACATTATCCTGACATTCCACCACACCCCTAATTTTATACATCCAACAACGATCCTATGAAATAGATTGGGATGAGACAGAGTAGCTAACCCAAACTCAGCTAAATAACTCCATGATCAATTTGGGACCCAAATCAAGATGTGTTTGGTTCAAGTTCAACACCTTAACTAGTTCATTATATAAATCACTTAAGAGCCACCACACTAAAGACGGTAGCTGGGTTTAGAGGACACTTGCTTGGCTTTATTATTTCAATTTATATTGCCACCCATCTCAAATGTATGACTCTGCGCAGCTAACAATTAAAAACACTATTAAAAAGTAACTGTAAAAAAACACACATATCTAATCACCACCCAAGGTAAAAACAAAACCAACAACAACAAATCAACATAGTTATGGCACAGGCTCTGCCGCACATCCTGATCCCCAAGCTTGGTAATTAAAAAACATGTCTTGCAAAAGGCCAGCAGGATTGGAGCCAATCTAATCTTTGGGGGGATGATGCTCTAAAGGAGGGTGCTGCAACAGAAAAGGCTCTCCTCCTGGACTCCACCAGATGGCACTCCCTGAGAGACAGGGACTGGGAGCATGTCTCTCCTGCCGGATTCAATGGGATGAATAGACATAACTGGGGAGATTCAGTCTTTCAATGTTTTGCTCAATCCAAGGAATTGAGATCTGTACACCATGCTTCATGGTTAGCATTATGTGAACCAGTAATTTTAACCTGTTTGGTAAAATTTATTATGCATGTTCCTCCATGCATAATAAATTTGTTCCCCCGAAAGAAAGCACAGGATTTTGGAAAAAAATCATTGGGAAGTTCTTTGAAATAAATCAAAGTACAGTTCCATTATGAGATAGTTTCTTAAAAAATTAAATAGTACTTGTAATCACAGCATTTTTAATCTAGCAAAATAATTAAATCATATTTAACTTGTTGCTTGACTGATAATGAAGAACAGTCTTAAGGAAAGAATTCTTTATAAAAGGAAGCACAACATAATTTTTTTGTTGTAATTTTCTAACAGAGTAAAAATAATGCAAGCATAGCTTGAGACAGGTATATTTGCCATAAGCCCAAAATCTCTCCTTTTGTTCATTTTTGCCAGATGCAAAAATGGATACAATTCCCACATCTTTGAAGGTATGCAGGGTCAAATGTTACAACTTCTAAACATAACTCTTCTATACCCCTACTGAAGGGCAGGAGCCTTCTACTCCAATACATTTGATTACTCTATGTACCACCTCACATTTTCGCCTCACTTATTTTTAATCACATTTTCTTAACAAAAGTTATTTTAAAGAAAACCTATGGTAAAAGTAAGTTGATTGCTTGCAAGATAGCCTGTTGTACAAATCCAGCCCCTGTGAGTATAACTCAAGATATATGGCTTAGCATGTAAGGACCTAACTACACACTGCTTATGAACTAAACCATGATTAAAAAAAAACACCGGTTGGTGGAAAGTGTAATTCAAGTCACAACAGAGCAATATATTTTTTTAAAAAAATACTCTCCAACTAGATATACTTTACTTGCTGGAATAGGCCCCTTAACTTGAGACAATCTTGCACTTCTACCATCTAACAAATGGATTTATGCATATTGCCCCAAGTCACAGAGTGCTAAATAAGCCAAAATTGGCTGGCTTCATGCAATGCACCAAATCAAAACCAAGCAAACGACATTATGGCCTAGGACAATTTATGAACCCCATCATTGTCTTTCAGTTCAATACAGAAAAATCTCAGATGCTCTGAAGATTTCCCTACTCATGACACAAATGCTCTTTGGAGCAATGGGAGCCCTTTGAAGATTCATCATGCCATTCTCGTGGTCTGCTATTTCTATTCTGCCTATCCTATTTCCCTGATAATGCAAGTAATATGGTTTATTTCACTGAAGACCTTTCAAAATATTTCTCTCAAAAGTACAATATACAGTAAAATATTTTAAGGCATACATCCAACATTTTATGAACAGAAAAAGGAATATATTTATACCTTGTATAAATTCCATTATCTTTCATGATCCATGTCCTCATTTTATTTATAGTTCTCTTGCACTAATATCAACTGAGCCAGCAGCATACAATTAGAAGTCTTATCTCTTGTTATTTCTGATGGATCCTAGGAGACATCCCATTGTTCTCAATAGCCAGTCTTCTCGGATTGTTTCAGTACCGTACATGCCTATGAATTCCCTTATCCAAAATCACACTGCTTGCCCCTTCCCACAAGGTACAGACAGCTCTGGGTCGGCGATATCATCAGTGTTCCCTTTCCCTGCGGCAGGACTTGCCAAGAGAATAATAATTATATTCTCTTCTCGAAATGCCGTTTCCCGCCCCAACAGAAGGGGCCACATCTCCCAGTAGCTGCAGCTCAGTCAGTCGATACCGACAAATTCAGCATCACCGATCGGCTATGATCACTGCCACTCTGGCGAAAACCGCTTTCCGGCACCTCCAATCTACTCCGAAGTCAAATGCCTCTGAGCAGCAGGCCGCTCCCCAGGCATTGTTTATGCCAACAGCCCAGCCCAGCAAGCCTCCGTTCTGGAGCTTTAGGCCCCAGTAGATCAGTCGCCGCCCTGCCCCGGAGCTGATGCCGGGCAACGACGACTTACCCAGTTTGAGCTAGGCCGCAGTTCTCCTTACCCAGCAACGGCAGCACTGCTTAACAGAAGAAGCTGGCGGGTAGCTGCATCTCCTACCGGCAAAAAAGAAGGCACCTCCTCCAAGGGCGGGGCGCAGTGCATTGCAGCCGGCGACACCAGCCTCCGACTCCCACCGTACCTGAGAGAAGGGCCTTCTTCGGGCCATGTGACAAACAAAGACAGGGTGTCCGCCTCCTAGTAAGGAGCATGCGCACAACCCACCCCTTCGTTCGCCTGACGGGGGAGTACGGGAGTTATTCGGAATCCTCCTCGAAGAGGGAAATGGAAAGTACGACTTCAAGACTTAAATTGTCTAGTGGCTCACGTGCTGCTACTTCGAACTCTCTTCTCCTCCAATAGGGAACCGATTCTCAGACTACACAACTCAAAAGTCGTTCATCTGCGGCAGTTCGGTCGGACTAAACCATTTGGACGCAACAAGTACAGCGCGCGTAAATCAGCGCTTGATGTTTCAAGTCTCACAGCTTGCTTTACTAGCCCGCAAGATGAAGATGCATAATGGATCCTACTCTGGTTACCCACAGAGTAAGATACAGAAAAAAAACTAGAATCAACAAGAAAAACTTTCTTACGCTGAGAGCAATCTATCCATCCAGTTCAGTGTCTTTTTCTATACTGTACTGAAAAAAAGCCTGGAGATGAACTGTCAGTCTGGGACCCTGTTTTTCTGAACTAAGACTTGGCCCTCCTCAGAAAAACGGAGATAATTTTGGCCACCAATTATTTCCAATAAATGTCCTAATTTTCTAACAATTGCCCTGCCATGCTAAAATAATTGTGACAAAACAACACATCCATGCACTCAGCTGAAAAAGTCTATGAAGTGTTGGTTTCCATTCAAATCTCCCATAATGATTAGTTTCTGAGTTATCTTGCCTCAAATTTACAAGAAACTCTTTTACCTAAACAGGAAGTATTGCTTTACAGCATGTGATCTAGAAAGAGTCCATATTTCATATGCAAACCTTTTTTTCCCTTTAAAAAGCCTATTTAATGCTAAATTAATCCAAAGATAAATACTGTAACAAACACATTGTGTAGGTAGGAATTGATCATTCATTGGTAGAGAATGCAAGAAACTTAGTCCACACTTTTAAGGTCCCAAAGCTTTTTGTATGGCAGAAATATGCAGCAAGAAATTGGGAGGTTCCCTGTGTCCACAAATCACAAAAGAATAAAGAGGTACAAATTAATAATACCTATCTTTTTTTACAAGTATTTGGAAAATGGACACAAATTTGGTGAAAAAATCAATATCAAGAAAATTGTATGAAACGGTATTCAAATACAATCAGCTAGAACACAAATTGACTCAATTGGTTTCCATTCCTTCCTACGGCTCTCTCTGGTTCCATTATTTTACCTCTAAAATGCTATTAGAATTCTATACATCAAGTTCCATTTATTTGATCTATATCCCATCTTTTGTACAGAAGCTCAAAAAGATGTACACGGTGCTCTCTCCTTCTTTTCCACACAGCAACAACCCTATGAGGTTGGTTGAACTGAGAAACAACAAATGGCCCAAAGTCACCCAGTGAGATTCCGTGGCTCAGGATAGATTGGAACTCAGATCTCCCCACTTTTACTCCAGCACCTTGTACATAGTAATAGCCATAAGATCTTGCTGTTTTCACCAAATGATGAAAGCAGCATCATGCTGCAAGCTTTACTCCACTTGTACATGTCTGCAATGTCACAATATACATACAAAAGGGCTAGGCTTGCATCATGTTGCCATTTTCATCATTCTCACCTCTACATTTTTAATGACAGCTGTTTATTAGAAAACCTTGATTTAAAAAAAATGAAAAGTAAACAATCTACTATCCAAACCAAAGTACACTTTTTAAAAAAGAGTAAAGTAAGCTATTTTGCTTTTTTTTTCAACACACAAATGTCAAACAATAACAGTTAAATTGATGAAGCCAGTCTTTACAACACTGAAAGCACAGGATTATTTCAGCATATATTTACTAATTTTCTGCCTTATGCAGTATCAATCTGTCACTTGAAGTACAACCCTATTCAGATGAAACATTCTCAGACATTAACCTGCAGTCTATTCATAAGCACTGAAGTCTACCATAGTATCTACATTCAGAAATCTAAAAATCAAGTGCAAGATCCAGATCATAGAGCTATTCCTGATGTCAGTGATCCCCAAATATGGATATGGAACCTACCAACAAACTGTAAGAATCTTGTAGATGGTACTACCAAGCTGCAAAGAAATTCCTATTAGAAGTAATGCAGCCCATGAATCTACTACAGTACACCAATATTTGATTAAGACATCAAAGCAAGATATTCTGAAGTTATAGCATGTTCTAGAGAGTGTTAAGAACAACTGTGTTCTGAAATAGCAATCCATTATGTTCTATTGACTTTCCAAGTTCTGGAATGAAGGGCACTTAGCAACCATAATGAAAGGCGCATTCAGAGAGAAAAGGTAACAAGGAAAATGGCTTGGGCAGCTCTAACATTTCAATAGCTTGTCCTTTGAGGCATTATCAATTTCATGGAGAGCTAAGATGTTTCAGATTTCAGAACATCACTATCAAATATTTAAACCCAGATTGCTAGGATTTTTCTAAACTTTTTTTGGGATATAGCAGATTCTTTTATTTTTGAAACTCTTGCATAGAAAGAATTTTGCCTCATCACGACTGTTAAATTTTTCAGTCTAAGATACACACTTAAATGGATCTTATATTTCCAGAACTTAAAGAAACTTAAAACAAGTGGCTTGAAATATGTAAGATAAATATAATATAAAGTATACTATATATATAGTGTATAGTATAAAGGTGTCATGATTCCAAAAGAAGAAATTCATAGCAAAGGCCTTGGATAATCTCTGCCAAAGCAGCTCACAAATGCTCCCATTGCACATTACTGTATACCATAAATAACTCTGGGTTATGCAGGCAAGAGGAAGGCTTACTGGTCATTGACTCCTGTTTTTACTACATTCCTCATCTCTGTCTGCCTCTTCTTCTCAGAAGATGATTCTACTGAGGAAACTATCTGCAGCTATCATTCAGCTGAAGTTCAACAAATGCCAAGAAATGAAGACAGCTGAGAAGCAATGTAAAAAAGCAGTGGCAGCTACTACTCTCAGCTGCCACTGCTGCTCAATTACTATACCATCACAGCACATGAGCAGTAACCATGATCAAGAACACCTCTGCATGCTCATCTTCCTCCTTTTGGGCAGTGGCTGTAGTTATTAGCAACCTTATTATTATCTTTCTGTTTTGAGGAGGAAAAGGTTCTATTGCAGACAATTATCATGCATAGCTATGATAAGATTGGGACTACCTGCTCTTAAATTTTCAATATATATGATGGTTTCTTCAATACGGAAACAGAGCTAAGTCTTTTAAGAGTGTTTATTTTCTCCTCATGAATGTTCATTCTGTTCATATAAGATTTGGCAGTTTGCTCATTTGTTCACAGTACCAATAGCAGCAGCTCCTAAAAGTCATTCACTCACACAAGGAAGTGAGCAAGCAGGAGTGTGGCTTCATTCCCTGTGTTCCTTTGGCGGAAGAATGGAAAGAAGCCATTGCCTAAGACTTTAGGCAGCAGCTAAGTCCTAAGTCTTTGGGGAGGACACCCCACTGGCCATTAATTGCAACCTATAACATCAACTGGCAGCAATGGGATCACTCCTCCTCAGAAATTATTCTCCGTGTTTGTGCCTTTAGGGGTGCTGTCCCCTAAGGAAGTGCCTTTTCTCCACCAAAGATAAAGGAATTACTATTTCCAAGGAAAAGCAAGCAAATGAGCAGACTGTGGCAGGTGCTTTTTCTAATAACTGTGGCCATTCACTCATCCATCCTGCAAGGTAATCCACTAGCAAAAGTATTGTGAATAAAAACTGGCTTCATCTACTTCCATAGCTGACTTCTTTCTTTAAGCAGTGGGGTCAGATCACATTATTAGCTCGCTCAGGTGGTCTGTGCCGGTAAGCTAAGATCTCCACTTTCTTCCACCAGACAAAAGGCGGTACCAATGGCTGTGTTTCCACAGCACACTTGCCCACCATTTACTCAATTAATCCACACTAATCACCTGGACTATTTCACACAACGTGCTAGGCTGACATCGGGTGGGCTAGCTGGTGGTTCAACCGGCCCTAGGCGATAGTACCGATTAAGAGGAGACGCCCACTGGACAGGAAGTCCCTGAACGCCTCTCAGACCCTAGAGCGCCTCGACTAGCCACATGGGACTCGAGGTGAGGGGCCCAAGCAGCAGTGGCTATTCCGAGGACCTGTCAGATCGCCTTCTGGGTGCAGGTTTCCGGGCATCCATCGCACGGGAGCGGCCTTATGCCTCGCTGTCGAGTGAGAGAAGCGGCAAGTGAAGAACCAGGATGGAGCGCGACCACCTCATACCGGTGATTCTGCTCCGCAGCCCCAGCCTTCCCCGCTGCTAAGACAATCGTCGACGCAGAAGAGGACACTTACCGAAGCCAAGGAGAAAGGTAAACCCCAGGCCGCTCCTCGCCACCGTTTGAAATCACCAAGGATGTCCACACCTCCCAATATTCCGGCTCCTCATTGGTTTCCGCCTAGAATACCCGCCTCCTCAACCTGAAATCTTATTGGCTAGTTTGAATCTGCGGCTATTTCCTGCAAGAAGTGGGACGCAGCAGCAGCATTTTGGCTTTCACGCGGCGAGGGGCTGCTCTTTCTCGTCTGTTTGTTCTTCAGAAACTTCAGACCTCGTGGCGGTGGCCCACGCCTTAGTAACAGCCTCGCTGTCTTTTGCAGAGTCCGGCGGAAAGAAAGCACGGGGAACGAGGCAGGAGGCGCTAGGATTGAAAGGGGAGCTGAAAAAAGAGCCAGCCCCAAACTGGGTTGCTGTGCTTCGCAACCCGCAGTTCCTGACAGGGCTCTTACGCTTTCCACAGGGATAATGTTTTGACTTAAGGTAACAAAATAATTCCTATCTGTGTGTGCAGTTGTTGAAAAGAACGGGTGTGGTGAAAGAGTGTGGTGCTTGGTTGTTTCCTTAGTGGTGAACTTTTACTTAAGGACAGTGGAAAAGCTGAAATGGAGCAGAATTTTTATAATAAAATGCATGCCAGAAACCCAGATATCACCCAGAATCGCTATAAATTTAATTCATTTGAGAACATTAAAGAAACATAACCCTTTGAATTATCTACAGAAGGTGACACATCTAGTGGACCTTGGCTTACTTTGAAAAAGCAAAGAAAAGTTGGTTCTGCTTAATACTTAGATGGGAGACTATCAGGAAATCTCAGGACTGTAGGCCAAACTGGGAAGTAAAAAGCAATCCTGGAGGAAAACAGTGACAAACCATTTCCATATTAAAGCGTTTTATGGCTTGGTACCTGAGGGCTTACAAGACTACCTGCTGTAACCTCAATTGGCCCGACTTATTAAGGAAAATCTACTAACCCTGATCCACCATTGGAAAATAAAGGAACTGAAGGAAGGAGGCAGGCATTGCTTTTCAGCGGTAGCTCTGGAACAGTTTCCCTGTAGAAATCAGGCTAGTGCCAACATTCAGGAAGATGTTGAAAAAAGAAGTATTCCAGAGAGCCATTTAACTTGTTCACAATCATTTTTTTATGTTTATTATTTCAGTACTATAAAGCTTTGTTTTATGTTTTTAAGATTATGGTGGATGTTTTAAATTTCTTCTTTGTAAATTGTTGAAAGCCAACTTGATTATAGTGGGGCACAAATGTAATAAATACATAAAATATTGCTGCCAGGTAAACACAGATCTATCCTTGTCAACAGGAGTTGGCCCCTACTTCAAGGAAAGTTTTTTAATCTTTTCAATGTTGTTTTTAATATCTTGGACTGCTAACTGCCAGATATGCCCAAACTTACCTGGCATTCAGTATTTGAGGGCCTTGATACAGTAAGACCTAAATCTCCATGGGAACCATTTTCTATTACCTACTCTAGACTGGTGAGTTGGGTTTTGCTGGCTGAGAAGTTGGAACTCAGAGCAGGTATCTAAAATACTTCTGCCCAGAACAGGTAGCAAAACATGATTTTAATTTAATTCCAGATTCTATGCCATCCTTTTATTTGTCTTGCCTAATTAAACTATAAGCATCTTGCACTGTCCTGCTGGATGTGGATTATAGGAATCATGATGGGATACATATACAACCATTTTCATGGTGAAAACTGAAACAGTGCACCAGTTCCTAGATGAGTCTAGAGGTAGAGACAGGCAATTCTGAAGCTAATGCTCATGGCATAGTAAATAATGGTGGGATAAGGGAAGAATAGTAGTCAACATACCTAGATCATATACATTCTGCCAGCAAAAGTTGTACAGTACATATAAAGCGCATAATCCCTTTGTATTTACAGTAGATATAGTGATTTCACATTAGATTGCTACATGGGTTGATTTCAATTTCTAAAAATGTAAAGATAGGAAGGTTTTAAGTTTAACAGACATGAAAATAGTTCAAATTAATGTTGCAAAAAGCTTTAACACATGTTTAGGCAATAGGAAAATAATCCTATGTGTCTGATATGAACCAGTTTGATCTAGCAGAGAGCCAGTTTGGCCTAGCAGTTAAGATGCTGGACTAGAAGCATGGAAACTTCACTTTAGTTCTGCCTTAGGCTCAAAAGCCTGCTGGATGACACTGGGCCAATCACTTTCTCTCAGCTCTAGGAAAAAGGCAACAGCAAACAACTTCCAAAAATGCTGTCCAGATAATTGCACTGATTTGTCCATGAAGTCATCAGGAGTCAAGTCTGACTTGAAGGCAAAACCAGAAAAAAATGAAGTACCAATTAAATTTATTACTCATAAATTGTCCTGGTAGAAGTTGCTAAACTTGTAACCAACAAAACAGTATCTTTTAGGAATGCTAGGAGTTGGTGGGAGTGTCCTACTTTAAAAATGCAGACAATTTTTAAATGCCATTATATTATAGTAAGAAATAATTTTGAGTATCAATCCACAGATAATCCTGTATTCTGGGATAAAGTTTTCTTGTTATTTCTGTATTTAGGCTCAACGCCAAGATAAATTGACTTCAAGACAAAGAAAGTACAGTAGCCCAATCTTATACATGTTTAGCAAAATGTAGATAGTACTGAGTTTAATGGGACTTAATTTTCAGGACACAAATATAGAATTTCTGCTCAGTTCACTTAAGGGGATATTCATGAGCTATCTTCACATGAGAGCCAAAACTAGATAACACATTTTAATCACAGATGAACATAGCCATAATCCCATGTAGCCTGATTCCCTTACCTGTTCTTTGTTTCTTTCCTGTAGTTTGCTCTTTAAATATATATATATATATATATCTGCATGCACTTATTCAAAATGCACACTGCTTGGACCAGTGAATCTATGAACAGGGGAAGAAATGAAATAAAAGTACAAAAGAGTTTTTCCACCAAGCTGGCTGGAGCCTGCTTAGCATCTGAGTTCTGACAAGATTAGCTAGACCCTGTTATCTATCAATATATAGTATACAAAACCATAACCAACTCAGAATCAAATCAAAACATCTGAATTACATCAGTCTATCAGGAACTCTAAGTCTTTAGGGGTAGTTTTGTTCTCCTTGTTGAGGCCTCAAAATTGCCATTTGGCAGTGACATGGAGATAGGCCTTCTTCCCTCTGCAGCCAGAATCCCAACCTTGACATTTTTAGGCAAGTCTCAAAAACCTTTTAAAAGCCATCTTCCCCAGTCATTACTTCCCCTGGTGTTTTTATTTTAATCAACCATTTTTATTCTGTTTCATAATAACTTAATAGTTGTAAAGTGCTTCAGGATTTTCTATACAGGTGGTATAGATATGTTTTTTAATAAATATATATTTATAGGGCCAAAGAAAGGATTTATTTGGGCTTTCAGAATGATAGCTTATCATTTCATGTATTTGCTGAAAGCATATAACACAGCAATGGTTTTATATTATGGAGCTCTGATACTATAAATATGCAAACCTAAACATGAGGATTTTGAAGTGACAAATCCTCTGCCACTTAAGAAACCCTGCCAGTTCATGGTAACTAGGTTGAGCAGTGTGTAAGGTAGATGTAACTTTTTAAATCCTGTGTATGTGGGTACTTTAAGTCATCTTGTCAGAACAGTAAGGAAATGCTATTCTAAGGCAAGGAGCCCACGCTTAGTTCACCAAGAAAAATGGCTATGGCTGTATTGTACCAAACACTGATTGCAGATGTAGTGCTTTCCATGGAGCTCTCTAGGATAAGCCCCCACAACAGCGCTACTGTTTGTCTACCCTAACTTCCATCTACCATTCTTTTACCTATATGATATAACGCAAATGTTTTCTTTAATTATTACTAGTTAATATTTTTAAAGATAAACAGATATAACCCTGTTTTAATGTGAATGGAGCATGTCTTTCAGCTAGCATGTTTCAGTTTAGGCTACTGTAATGCTATGAGAAAAATTAAAATTGAAAGATAACATAAATCAATGCACAATTGCGAAAAGATGATTTTAGAAAACTTTCATTAATGAGGTACCTGTTTTCATTACCATGTAGGTTATGTTATAAAAAAAACAGTTCATGTTTTAGATTAATTGCAGTCTCCTTATTTAGATGTATAGCAAAACTCTTGGAAACTCTGATTTGGTTTGATTTTATGATATCGGATTTTACACACGTTTGGAAAGATCTGGTTTGAAAGAGTTGATAAATAGCAAGGAAAGAAACTGATGCATGAAGAGCTAGTTAAAGAAGTTCTGGAGGCTGCCCAGTTGCCTTGTGAGTTGCCCATTTTGCATGTAGGAGGCCACCAGAGGAACAATAGTAAAGAAGCCAGAGGGAATGCTTTGGCTGATGAGGAAGCAAAAAGGGCAGCTGAAGGGGAACACGTTGAGATAGTTAGATTATTGGTATCAGCTCTAGAGAAGGAACTGAATCTAGTTTTCACTGAAAAAGAAAAGGCTGATTTGTCAAAGCTGGGAGCGGTTGAAGTTAATGGCAAGTGGATTTTGCCAGATGGAAGACAAATGCTAAATTCAGCCCTAACCAGAAACGTACTGGACATCTTACACCAAGGTAGCCATTGGGGAACTCAAGCCCTGGCTGATGGATTCTTGAACCAGTATGGATGTATAGGATTATATACCATAGCCAAGCAAGTATGTGATAGGTGTTTAATCTGCAAAAAAGTTAACAAGCAAGTGTTAAGAAAAAGAGAACAAGGGGGTGACCATTAGCTCTCCGCCCATTTCAAAGTATTCAAGTGGACTACACTGAGCTTCCTCTAGTGGGGAAAGTAAAATATTTGTTAGTAATTATAGATCATTTGACAGGATGGATAGAAGCCTTCCCATGTGTTAAAGCAAATGCAAACACTACTTGTAAAATTCTTTTAGAAAACATCCTTCCGAGGTATGAAATTGTAGAAAACATAGATAGCGATTCCAGGACCCACTTCACTGCTAAGATAGTCCAAAGGCTAATGAAGGCTTTAGAAATTAATTGGGATTACCACGCCCCTTGGCACCCAGCCAGTTTGGGAAAAGTAGAATGAGCCAATGCCACAATTAAACAGGTTTTGTCTAAATTAATGTTAGAAACTAAGTTGCCATGGACTAAGTGCCTACCATTAGCCCTCCTAAGGATTTGGACCACACCAAGGAAAGACATGGGAATCTCTCCATATGAAATGATGTTCGGGCTCCCATATTTGGGAAGAACATCGGGGTTCCCTTCAATTGAAACAAAATATGCGATGCTGAGAAACTATATGCTGGGGCTGTCCTCTTCTTTGTCTCACCTCAGGTCGAAAGGACTATTGGCTCAGACACTTCCACTCGATTTTGCAGTCCACTGATACAAACCTGGTGACTGGGTGCTGATCAATGGTTGGCGAGATGAAAAGCTAAGCCCCACTTGGGAGGGGCCCTTCCAGGTCTTACTAACCACTGAAACGCTGTTCGCACCCAAGAGAAAGGTTGGACCCATTACACAAGAATGAAGGGACCGGTGGACAAACCAAGGGAGTGGAAAGTGCAGAGCAATAAAGATCCTTTAAGGTTGGTTCTTCAAAGAGAGCCTAGAGACTAAATGTGTTGGTTCTGCAATTGTAAATGCTGTGAAGACAATTGTTGTTGTTATCATTGTCCAGATTGCTCTCCCATTTGCTTGTGCCCAGAGTGTGATATATATATGATCCAAGAAAATGAGGATTCTTTCTATAATGTTGATTATTCTGCTGTGCCTCCCTCTTAAACAATGTGCCCATCAGCCAAAATGTACAAAGTGTTACCAGAATGTTTGAGTGGGGGGAAGAGTGTACTTATCCTTCCAATCTCACTCACATGTTAATTCAGCTTGCTACAGGCAGGTGACAGAATGTTATGAGAATGGAAAGAAATATGTTATGGCACAGAATTTAGGAAAAAAACGGTGCTTCACTAGGTGTAACCTGCCCTAAGAAGCAGGAGTAGTTGTGTTTTAACTTGGCTGGTCAGTGGGGAATGGGGGAAGACACCATGGAGCAGTTGGTACAGTTGAAACAAGAAAAAGAGACGAGGAAGGCTTTTGTCCCTAAATTAACAACAAAGCTTCTTGCTCCTACTGAACCTATACCAGTTAATCCCTCCTTGTGATGGAATGGTTTGATGAAGGCCATGCTTGGGGAGATAAGCATTTCCTTAGCCCCCAATAGGAGTGTGGGAAGGTTAAGAAGATGAGACTGGCACCACCCTAAGGAATTCACGGTGTTTTCGCTTGCTGGCTTGGGAAGTTTAGATTCAGACTGGACAGATTTCTATCTTTGAGGTGGAAGCTAATAAACGCAACAGAACTGCATCTGTACTGTCTCGTGGAGTTCTTTGGGCTGAACCTGACATCAATCTCTCCAGACTGAATCTAAACTTCCCAAGCCAGCAAGCCAAAACACCGTGAATTCCTTAGGGTGGTCCCAGTCTCATCTTCTTAACTTTCCCACGCTCCTGTTGGGGGCTAAGGAAATGCTTATCTCCCCGAGCGCGGCCTTCATCAAACCATTCCATCACACTCCTTCTATCAAGAGATAAGAACAGAAATTCCCCTTCCCACCCCTGCCACAAATCTGTTTATAGATCTGGCCAAGAAGATCATGTAGGCGCTAAATGTGACTAACTGCTGGGTTTGTGGTGGTTCCTCTATGAGTGAACAATGGCCGTGGGAAGCGAAAGAAATAACCCCTCTTGAAATAGAAGCGTGGAATCTCAATCTAACATTTACCCCGGAACGAGACCAAAAAGGTGGGTTTTACAAACATCTTTCACAGGAGAAACCTGTATTACTAGGTTGTTCTCCCAGAAATACTGTGAGTCAGTGGGAGAAACCCCATGCCATAATGTGCTTATAGTAAATGATACCCAGTCAGAATGGTGGTTTGGTTCAAATTCCACTAACGAAACCAACCCCTTCCAAAATATGGGACTGAAACAGCTTTGGGAAGACCCCAAAAAACATAACCTTAGAATGAGTGGTACCAGATGGACTCTTCTGGCTGTGTGGGAGGTTTGCCTATTCCAGATTGCCCAACCGGTGGTATCGAACTTGGCTGTTGGGCACCATAAGACCTGGATTCTTCTTGTTGCCCCCCTCAACAGGGGAGTCCTTAGGAATACCAGTCTATGATGATCTACGCAGAGTAGAAAGGGACCTAATAGGAGGCACTCAAAATTGGGGTACAGAAGAGTGGTCTCCAGCTAGAATTATTCAATATTATGGGCCCGCCACTTGGGCCGAGGACGGAACCTACGGGTATCGAACCCCCATTTACACGTTAAACCGGATAATATGCCTCCAAGCAGTTTTAGAAATTATCACAAACCAAACTGCCACCACTCTAGAATTATTGGCTAAGCAGCAGACTCAGATGAGGGCAGCTATATACCAAAACCGGTTAGCCCTTGATTATCTTCTTGCAGAAGAGGGAGGTGTGTGTGGAAAATTTAACCTGTCCAATTGTTGTTTAAATATAGATGATAATGGAAAAGCTATCTACAGCATTGCTTCCAATATCCAAAAGGTGGCACGCATTCCCATTCAGACATGGAAAAGTGCCTGGGACATCCAACAGTGGGATAATTTGTTAGGAGGGGCCTGGAGGAAAAAGGTTGGATTTTTCCTTTTATGTGCAGTGACTGGATTGTTATTCCTACCCTGTTTGATTCCTTGCTTTATACGATTAATTGGTAATGTGGTAGAAGGAATGCAACTAACACAGAAAAAGCCCTTAAAGGACAACAGCAAGGAGTCCAGAAAATAATGGTATTAAGGAAAGGAAAGCCAAAGCAAAAAGATAAAAGAATTAACCTAATGATTAAATCTCTAGAAGAAAAGGAAAAAGAAATGGAAGAATTGATGTTACAGCGATTTCAGGAACCCTCCAGAGTGTTAAAAGGTAAAATTGTATAAAATTTTAGAGGGAGGATTGTAAGGAATAGAAATTACCTTTTAACAAAACTTCCTGGTGTTCAACACTTAACAAGGCTTTCCGATACTTAATGTTTAAAGTAATTAGGTTTGGAATTTGAATGTGCTTACAAAAAGGAAGGGGCCACACCAAGGTGAGACATGGGAATGAAAGATAATGAAATAAGTGTTGCCTTTTGTTAGTAAGAATGTGTGAATCAGGGAAGGAAGTAAAATGACACAAAGGGCAGTGATTTAGTGGAGACAGGATGGCCCTCGGCCTTGACACTTATCTCAAGGAAATTATAAACTCTGAATAAGAAAAGGGGGTTTGGGAATAATTGTATAAAAGAAATAATGTATTCGTTTTAGGCGTCTTGGATAGGTTGTGAACTCGGATTAGCCCACCCCAGGGCAAAAACGAGGCAGAACCAATGCGACGTGTGAAGGGGTGGATAAAAACCTTGCTGAAATCTGTAATGACACGCTTCTTGCAGCCTGTGAGCTGAGTAGCATCAGCCTTTGCAAACGCTTGGAAATAAACTTTGCCTTTCCAAATCCAAGGAGGATTATTTGTGCAGCTTTGTTTCTCACATTATGTTATAAAAAAAACAGTTCATGTTTTAAATTAATTGCAGTCTCCTTATTTAGATGTATAGTAAAACTCTTGGAAACTTTGATTTGGTTTGATTTTATGACACTGCTCTGGGAAATGGTATATTGAGAATAAAGACCCTCTGATCTAAAGTAAAAATATTCACAGCCCACAGGTTGTTAACAGGGAGCAGGAAACAGATGAATGTACACTGTTTAAAAATGCATTATTAAGCATTTATATTATCAGCATGATGCAAAAATCTTTATGCTACACTTGTGTTAAAACAGAATCTAGGCAATATCAGCCTCACTGAATTAAGCTTTAGAATTTTTTGACATTAAATCTCAAATGTGTAAATTAATTCCATCAATGAATTCCCATTCCCCTGGCTTCACATTACTCCCAAGAGAAGCTGAGACTTTGTGAAGTCTATTTGTTTAGGAAGCAGGTTTGGTTAATGTGTAATTCACAATTTAAATGGACAGCAAAGTGATTTTTAAAAAAGCTAGATTTATATTAAATTATTATAATTCCCTAAGATATTGAACATAGCCGTAAAATAACTATAAAAATGACATCTCTCCAGCAAGTAATGTTAAAACCATTACACATGAATGCAGGGAAATTACTATCATTAGCTCAGGACATATAGGAGGAAAAATTGCTTTTTACATAGTAAATCAGTGCTCAAGAATTATTCCCCACTCCTGGCCTTTCCACATTCTGTAAAGTCCCAGTGCAATGAGACTTGCTTCTTTGAACATGCGAGCAAAGAACCGTGAATTAGGTAAGGTTGGGCCAAAGCCTGCTAGTACAAGGGAAGCTCATCTCTGCTTGTTTCACAAGTGAGATTAGAACAGTTGGTGCCATTCTTTCAATTTCCTGCTATTCACACGGACACTGTTTGGGGTAAAATGGAGGAATAAGGCAAAGGTTTTGAGGAAGCAGGTCAATGCATACATTTCAAAATCAGAATGTGCAATAGAAAGCATCCTTACCTACGAAGGAGGGTTCAAGTACAGTTTAGTGCATGTGGCTGGGACGAAAACACAACTGACCCCTGGTGAAACTTTTTCTGTTGATCATCTGAATTCCTACACTCAAAAGCCTCACATCCCTCACTATGTGAGAAGAATGACTTCATCTTTCGCAATTTCTTCTATCAAATGAAGAGGCCTTGATATTGCCATATTTGCTGCTACAAAGCTACATGCCGTGCTGCAACTTGCTTTCCTCATCCCTCAAGTTTAAGGAAGGTTTAATGGCCACAAAGGTTGGAACCAACTAAAAATAAATATAATTAAAATCTAGTTTCCCCCTCTGCATGTAGAAGAAAAACGTAAACATGACAAAAGCAGCCCCAAACCCTAGCCAACTTTTAATAGGAATGCACATCAATCAAGTTTTGGCAATTTAGTATATAACCAATCCATAACTTGGGGAAATGTATATGTATGTAAATATAGCTAGCATAACATCTCCATGTTGCCTTCTATCATCCAATGGGGAATGTTTTCTTTCCAAAATGTACAGACAAAAGTAGATAACATGGCTGTAAATGAGGTATAATCTCAAGTCAAAGTAAATAACACATCAAGGAAATAAAGTTTTCTGGAGAGGAAAAAAAGCCAGCTGGAAACCATGAAGGATACATATACTGAAAAATGCAAAAAAAACCCCAATGGTCTCTAGATATGTAGAGACTACAACTCCCCAAATTTACTGCCAGCTTTGGATATGCAGGCTGGAATTTCTGGGAACTGCAGTATCAACATCTGGAGGACATCAGATTAAGAAAAGCTGAACTAGACCTAATACTGGCTTCCACCTCCATTATTTCTCTTGTAATATTAATGTATTTGCTAAGTGGAGATTTTGCAGAAATCAGTGCCTATGGGCTTTAAATTATTCTCCTGAATGCTTTCACATTTAAATCCATAACCAAGTTTCAAAAAAATGAGACAGATGGGGACAAAAGAATTCTTGTAGATGAGAATGAGAGAAAGTATAGGGCATAAGCACCTTGCCAGCTGTCTCCTGAAAGTGCAAGATCTATTTTTTCATCACAGTTTATCTGAGAATGGAAATCTAACATGGACCTCTTACACTTTCACCTATACTTTTAAATGTATCCCTGCAAATGGAAAAGGAATTTTAAAGCAAAAGATATACTTCCTCATCCTAGTGTCTTACAGATGCATTGGATTTTATGCTGGTTAGGAGAGTATGAGAGTTAAAAGTTCAATATGTCTGAATGATATCAGGATGAGGAAGACTAAGGGTGATTCACAGAGTTTTCCTAACATGTAAACAATCACAGATCATCCTCAATAATGTGTCTTGATTTTAGAAAGGCAATTATTTGTATGAACTTTTGTCTGGCCTTTTCACAGACATTGCTGATGGGAATTTCTGCAATGGAGCAGTCTTTTTTTTTTCTTCCATGGCTACTAAAGTAATAGAAATCATTGTAGCTGATTTATGAGCCTGGTCATTGAAATATCCAGGATGGGATACACCTATGTATAGGAAAAAGCTGTGAACATCAATCTGGCCTTTGAGGCCCCAGATCTACATTTAACTAATGAATGACTTAAGTTTAGACGCCCCTAGTTTTAGTGAATTCCTAACTGAACAAAAGCTGATGCAACTCCTGTATGGTACAAAGTTAAACATGATATCTATCTCCAAGTTTGAATTCATACTTATTATTTGTATGCAGTTGTTTACAGATTCAAAATAAGAAAACAATGTACAAGTAGACCTCGTTTAGCGACTGCAATTGTGTCTGGTAATTTTTGGTCACTAAGTGAAAAATGACATGACTGTGACTGTGCTTATGATTTTACTTCAGCTTTCCTTTGTTTTACAGCATCAGAAGAATATGAATATATCTCCCATAGTATCTGTCTGGCCGGTTCGATCTGGTAGGGTGGCATGCTCCTGGTCCCATTGATTAAACAGTGCCACCTATTGGGGCCCTGGAGGTGCACCTTCTCTGTAGCAGCGCCTGTCCTCTGGCATGAAGTTCCCCCTGAGATTTGAATGGCTCCCATCCTGCTGGTGTTTCAAAGGGCCTTAAAGACCTGGCTCCTCACCAAGGCCTTTGGAGAGGATGACTGATGCCTGCCTGCCTGCCTTTCTCTTTCTCTTTCTTCCTTTCTTTTCCCATCTCAGTTTATTTTCTTTGCCAGTTATGTTCTTCTGTCTTGTGCTATTTTTGTGTGGGTGTTTTTTCCCCCCATTGTTCTTTGTTTTTAAATGTTTTAAGGATTGTAAGCCACCCAGGGTTGTTTGGAGTCAGGCAGCATATAAATTTAATAAATTTTTATTATTTATTATTATTATTACCACCCCAAAGAAACAGGTGAGCCCAAACAGTGGGAAAGGTTTCCAGATTTCGTCTCATGAGGCAGCTGGGTAAAAGGGCAAATCTTATAGCCCTTTTTCCTCATTCTCCTGCCTTTTGAAATGGACACTCCAGTGCTGGGATAATTAGCAATAAGAGAATTGATGTTTGTATTTACATTCATTGGAGAGGACAGAATTACAAGAGAGTAAGCAGGCACACGATGGGAAATACACATGGAAAGGAATGCACTAGTGCTAGCTGTTTGCCTAGCTCACTCCTGGCTGTGAGCCAGGATCCACTTAGGAGACAAAAAAAAAGTCTTTAGTGTGAAACTGATTAGGGCCTTGTCAGTTTCAGGCAGCAGCTGCCAGCTGGCTGGAGGGTTGTAATCAACTAATTAAGGTCATAGAGCTGAACTTGTTAAGTTATGGTTAGTACTTTTTAGGGAATAAGAAAAGCAGCTCAGGAAGAGATAACCTGTTTAAACAACCTCTCCACCCTGCAAAGGGACAAAAAAAGGGGGAAAACCAGTCAGGCACAGGACAAGGATACCATACTCATTATATTGGCAGACATGTCACTAAGAGAGAGAGAGAGACATTGCAAAGGATGTAAATGCAGGCACTGGTCACAAAGTTACTTTTTCATCACCTTTGTAACTGAACAGCCACTGTCTGAGGCAGTCGCTAAATGAGGACTACCTGTATACGGCAGATTGCAAAAGTCTAAACTCCCTTTTTAATTAGTACTTTCTAACAATCCCCAGACTTGAATATTATTGAAAATCTGTGGGAAGATCTCAAATGTGCAGTATATGCAAGGTAATTTAAGAATATTTCTGAGCTAGAAGATTTGTGCAAGGAAGAATGGCGAAAAATTTGAAAAGCAAAAATAGACTCTTAGCTGGCTATCAGAAATGTCTGAAACTTATTTCTGTCAAAGGAGGATTACATTATTAAATATATGGTTTGAGACTAATATTAACCACATGTAAATTAAATGAGATCAAATTTAGCTTTTTCTGACCTATTCATTTCTTTTTGGATTGCATCTTTTTGTGTGTCACTAAAATGCCAGTTGGCCTGAAAAAGTTGCATACCTTGATTTACATGATGAAATTAGAAAATAATCATAACAAAATTTGTTTTCAAAAAGGCACTCCACAAGGAAGGCCTACTTAACTATTATATTCCAATGTGTATCTATAAAACCTCCAAATAGACTTTCACATCCAGCTTGAATTGAAGGGATATATACCAGATACAGGTAGTCCTTGCTTAGTGACCACAACTGGAACCAGCAACTGTTGCTAAGCGATGTACTCACTAAGTGAAACATCACATGACTGTGACAGATTTATATCACTTCCCATTCAATTGTTAGGTGAGTCACCACAGGTCGTTAAGCAAGACCATGACTTGTGATTTTACTTCTCCATTGACTCTGCTTGTCAGGAGCTGGTTGTGAAGCACACAGATGGTGATCACATGACCATGGGACGCTGCGATGGTTGTAAATGCCCACTGGTTGTGAAGCATGCAAATGATGATCAGGAGACCACAAGGACGCTGCAACAGTCATAAATGTGAGGACTGATCGTAAACTTAATTTCTCAGCACCGTCATAACTTCAAACAGTTGCTTAGCAGAGCAGTCGTTAAGTGAGGTCTACCTGTAGAGTGATAAACCTGGAAAGTACAGTTCAATATACTGAGTGACCTTTCACCAGACTATCAAGGACAGTCAACTTTCTTTTCAGAAACAGACTGTTATAAAAAAAATAGAAGCAATGTTAACAGTGTTCTACACAATAAGCCATATTTAAGTGCTGTGTGGGTACTTAATCCCACATTCTAGGGTTCAAGTGCTCATAAAATTTAAAGTACTCACTTTTACATATCTGACTTTTAGTAAGATCTCTTTCTGAAGAGGATAGTCTTAGATACTGATGGAAAATAATGTTTTAGGTAGGGCTGTTTCCCCTTCTCCTATCCCCTGTGATGTTCAGAATTCAAAGAGAAGAAAGTACAGAGGATATAGCAATTATTAAGTATCAGCATAGGAACAGAGTCAGTTATGAAAATATAGCATAAAATAGACAAGGTACTTCCATCCATGGAACTCCATAATTAAAGTTTAGACTAGTTTAACATACACTAAAGCAATGGTCAAGAAATGGCCAAACTTGAACAGTTAAGAGTCTGAAACTGAAAAACACAGCTCAGTTGAATAGCTTTCCCCAATTTCATGCCCTCCAGATATATTGGACTTCATAAATTCCCATTTGATCTTGCTGCTTAGAACTGGGAAGTACTACAGAAGTCTGTACTACTTAGAACTGCTGAACACATACACAGCAATAGCCATCATTGCTGCCATTATACAGCTGCTACGACCAAGCTCTGTACTGAAAGGATTCCTTTGATATATGATCAGGAAAACATACTTGTCTGCATGCATTATTGTTCTAGGTGATTTATCCAATGCTTGAATGGGGGAATTGTTAAGTTATCTTGCTGATAGCAGTATATATTCGGAAAAGAACAAAGAGCTATGTTTCTTTCAGTGATAGAAATGATGTAATAAAATTAAAGTTATGTTATGGTTTTGAGCAGAGGTAAAAAATAATCTTGCTGCAGTCCATGAGTCCATTTGGAATTTTTCCTGCCTTCCTGTTTGAACTATACATGACAAAGCAGTTGGATGACTAAATGGTTTAGGCCCAGGAAATCTGTGCTCCTCATCAAGAGTAATGTCATGGGGACAGAACCATTGTCCATGCATCTTTCACTGATCATGGGAGACCAGCTCCAGGATGGGAATGAGAGACTGTATCACATTTTCCCAGAGAATACCTCATATGGTTAATAGTTGTAGACAGGACTTCCATAGAACTTCTGTGTTGTCAAATGAAGTCTGGACAATGTGCAAAACCTTATTCTTTGTTGTATAAATCACCGCCCATCGTGCATGTTCTGAAATGGCAGTTTCTCAGTTCTGACTTTTTGTTATAGCATAGAAAGAGTAATAGCATCATCATTGATGTAGTTAAAGGGGAAGAATTTTTATACAAGCAAATTATTTGTAGTGTGCCATCTGTCACCTTAACTGTACCTTATTTCCTATCCACATACATTATTTTTCAATTGCACACACCCACTTTTTGACACCACATTTTCTCTGCTCAACCAATACAGCAGATATGAGAAAAAAGGTGCAACTAAATTATACTTTCCAGGATTTCTAAAGAGAAAACACAGGCAAAAAAAAAGTTAGAAAAAGTCCC
Source organism: Python bivittatus (assembly GCF_059951505.1). Classification (NCBI taxonomy): domain Eukaryota; kingdom Metazoa; phylum Chordata; class Lepidosauria; order Squamata; family Pythonidae; genus Python; species Python bivittatus. The sequence continues at coordinate 32,917,260 of NW_028277075.1, read as the reverse complement.
CTATTTTTCAACAGTAATTTGGAACTGGATTTTTAGTATACCTCTAGTCCAATTTTGTTCCAGATACTCAAAACTAATGCACTGCCTTTGTGTTCCACACATATTTCAGCAGCACACATCTTCAGCAGTTGGCCCTGTGAACTAGGTAATAAAGAATGAATAAATAGCATTGAAGCAGAACTTTCCTTGCAAGTCAAAACTAAATGAAAGCCCAGTGAAAACTGAAAAAACAGTCTATCCAGGAAAGAGATACGTAAGTTCTATCTGCAAAAATTAGAACTATATTTTAGGAAGGGTAGGGGGAATTATATTAAGATGGATGTAACAGGACCAATGACTGTTGCCAGCAACAGACTAAGGTTTTACCCTTTAAATTCCTCACATCCTATATCAGATGCAGCAATGGTTCCCCAGTTTGAAATAATGGTGGTGATATTTTATTGTCCCCCTGCAATTATGTTTTAGATGTATTTGCTCTCCTTGTACAGAATCTGTGAAAGTGACCTGCTGTTGTATCCCCTTGCTCACTTCAGACAGTTCAACTGGCCCTAACCCTTTCCTCTTAAAACAGAAGGAGTACAGTGCAAAATCCAGTTAGTGCCAATACCCTCTGAGAAAAGGTAACAGGTATCAGGAATGGCTAAGTTCAGAAAACTGGCCACTGAAGATTTGGAGTCTTTGACCAGCTTATGCACAAACCCAGATGAAAGCTCTGTCAGATTCAAGTGGGGAAAAAAAAAGCTGCTGCTGAATTTGATATCACAGCTTCTAGGATGAAGGGGTGTATAAATAAACATGAACTAACAGTGAGTGAAAAGGGTCTCTTAGTTGTGTTCCATCTGCCACAAAGGCACAGTCTAGCCCAAATGCCTCTCCAAAGGCAGTCTCTGGACTCTGTACGACCAAGAGGCTAGTCTCTGATTTTTTCATTGAATAGAAGGCAGGATCCTATTTGATCAATCTGAAGGATGACAGAGAAGAAGGGACAAGTCTCTGCATATGCTTTAGACTTCACTTTCTGTTGAGGGTTTGCGCTGGTGCTTCCAGCCTGTGTCTGGAAGGGAGCCACGACGCTCAGGAGTAGTGGCTGCATTGATGCTGCTGCATTCTGACTGCTCCTCCTTCAACAGTTGCTCAGTTTCAGTGTCACCCAATGAGCCAGAGCTGGCTTGGATAGAGACTGTGTCAGTCTTCATGCAGACATGGTCGCGAAGAATACATCCCCGAGAGCTTCTTATCTGTTTAAGATCATCCCATTCAGACTCATCATTGGACAAGAGGCATATTCCTTCAACAATCTTGATCTTGTCCTTGGTGTAGCTATGATCAGGACCAGTCTACAAACAAATAATACCAAGACATATGTACAGTCAAGTATGAGAAAGCAGAGTACTTTGGAAAGACTAGTTCTTGTCATGTGAATAAAGAAACAATGGACTACAGCCTCCAACTCATAGGGCAGATAATCTTCCCAAAAGATCATCATAGCTCCATCTAAACCAGACTTTCCCAGCTTGGTGCCCTCCAGATATGAAGACTAGTAAAGGCAGGAAATATAGTTTCAAGTGTTGAAGGCTGATCTGAATTAATTCATATTTAAGAGTGTGCTACAAACAAAACAGAAAGCACCTATAGAGGAAATAGCAGTTGATCTAAATAAGTGATTCTAGACAAGAACACTGGCAATATTGGTGGAAAGAAGCAGAAGAAACAGGCAGTTTTTGGAGTTTCTCATTACACCCATGTAACACCACTGCTCCACCAGCTACACTGGTTCCCAGTAAGCTTCCAGGTCCAATTCAAGGTGCTGGTCATCACCTATAAAGCCTTCCATGACATAGGTCCAGGCTACTTGCAGGACCGTCTTTCTCCCATTGTTTCTGGCCACCCCACCAAAACTATAGAGGGGCCATATACTGGGGCCCCTCCATTAAACAATGTCATCTTGTTGGACCTGAGGTGTGCCTTCTCAGCAGCAGCACCTGCCCAATGGAACAGCATTCCGCTCCCCCTCCGAGACTTGTATGGCCCCAACTCTGTTAGCCTACAAGGCATTGAAGACTTGACTATTCCCCCAGACATTTGGCTTAGGGAGTGGAAGAGCTTTGTTGCTGTTGCTGATGAGTAGACTCAATGATTTCCTTGGGCACCGGGGGTTGTTCAGTGGGATTGTTCGATTTAATCCTGTAAACCACCCAGAGTCACTTGTGTGAGATAAACAAACAAACAAACATACATAGTTTCTAGTCAGATTAACTAGAGATAGAAAAACATTTCCTTTGACTCCTAAAATATAATGACGTGGAGCCAAAAAATGAACCAAACTCGCAAAAGCAAAATGTTACTGAGATGCAAGTGCGTACTATGCAAAATGTTATCCTTAACTGTCAAATCTGAAAAAGGAAGCACACATTTGAAGATGATTGATGGAGGGCAAAAAATTTTTGTCCCAGCACGTTATAGCTAAATAACAAATACTGTAATAATGCATTTTGGTAATTTCTCTGACTTATAGCATTCTGCAAGTATGAAATACTATGCAGCCTACCAGCTGTTTTGAGAAATGCCTTTGCAAACTCACCTTTCTTAAGTCATAATAAAAGAAGCAGTGAATATATTGAGACAGCAAGAAGAAAAAATTCAAAAATTACAAGGAACAAAAAATTGAGAAATCACTACTAGAAACAATGACATAACACAATCCTATTAATGTAAGCAATCATTAAACTAGGAGGTAGTTTAAGAACCAACACCAAAATAACAAGTACAGAAGTCTCCTATTAGATAGGTCTTATGGAGCCCTCCTGCCCACAGTTCGGAGGTTTGGTTCTAATGTTCCACTAGAAGAACTGTAGTAAAAATTAAAAATATTGCCAATATCTGACTTATGCAATATTAAAGGTGTCAGAGGAATCTTTACTGAAGTTAAGAGGAATATTACGCAGAGCAATCCATAATTAATTTTAGGATAAAAACAGCACAAGATAATATCTCTCCAAAATAGCAAGATACATATGGGAAGATCTCTCCTGATATTGATACTGATTATTCAAGGTAAGGAAGCTTTTCTCTGAATCATGCTTCACCACTTTCCAAAAGGCCTCCTTTGGGTGATCACATTCTGATTACATGCTAGATGCAAATTTAAAAACAAAACAAAACTCAGGCAGTATAAAATGGCATAACCAGGGCAATTATGAAAGAATTTCCAGTACTTCTTTCTAAGGGCAGAAACAAAACAGTAGTTCAACAACACACACAGAGCAGAAAGTTAGCCAAACAGAAAGGTATATCAGAGAGCATTAGGCCACTCAACATCACAGAAATAAGGGAGGTAGATGTTGCACAAACACAGAGTTGTGATACCTGATGTGAGGCTGTGGGCAGGTCAAAAGAGGAATGGTGAAAGGCTATCAGAGGGGTGAGAAAGATGCTAAGGAAGAAAGACAGAGGAGACTTCAGCACCATCAGAAACCATCACTAAATGCCCTTTATCATCAGTAACCCAAAACGGGCCTGTTATCAAGTAAAACTATTATTGGTTTCCTTCAACCATAATATTAATTGGTAGTGAAGCACAATGGATACAAGGCACTAAGAATGCCTGAGAAGGTCAACATCAGATCTACTGGACCAAATCAAAGTGGAAGACTTAAACATTATAAGGTCCTAAGATTAAAGCAGCAAAGAATATAGTTGGCTAACTAAAACAAGCCATTTCAATTTTCTGACTGCCTAAGGCAGCTAAGGATTCCAATAATGCAAATAAATTAAGCTATTACAATTCTGTTTTTAATACCATAGCACCACAGCAGATTAATATCTTAAGTTCTGAAAACAGCTCTTTACCTCCTTCTTAAAGCAGAGCTGATTATATATGGCTGGCTTGGGGACTGTTTCAATCTTCACTTCTTGGGTAGATGTCCGGTACGAGGGGTTACTGTAGGTCAGATTACTCAGATTAGGATCTGTGAATTTGGACTTCTTATGCCTGAAGGAACACAACAATCAACAAGAAAAAACATTTGCCTGTTTATTAGATTCTAATCTCCAGGAGCTCAAGACTGCTACCATGAGGTTCTCCCTTCATTTTATCCCAATATCAACAACCCTGTAAGATAGGCTAGGGTGAGGTGTGACTAGTCCAAGATCACTCTCTGAGTCTCAATGTATGAAAGTCCTAGTCCATTACTTTAATCACACTAACTCCTACAAAGTTCTACAGCCAAAGCCTCATCCCTGCACCAAAAGCCCCATAAGGAAATTCAAATTAAAGTTTATTTCATCAGATCTCTTTGATTAATTGTACAGTCAGTGTATTTTATTTCATCCTGGCAAAATAATAATAAGCAATGCCATTGACAAACAAGATAAATATTCATCAAATATGAAAGGTTTAAACCGAAGTATATGTAATATTCCACTACATTCCTATTTATGATTACCAGGCAGCATATATAGATAATAGAGGAGCCAATCCTTTTTACAAGAGGAAAAGGAATGTGAAATTCTGTTACCACTCATCCTAATTTTCTTGAATTCTGCAGAGATATATGAAGAGGAAAGTTTCCCTACAAATTAAGTTCTGTAAATAAACAAGCATCTGAACTTTATTTATCTTGCTTCTTAACACAGTTATCATGTAAGAATACTACACTGTCATATCTATTACCTTTGCAAGCTAAAATGGTAAGTCTCCGTAGAATTTACTGCACTGAGGTCAAAAAAAAAAAACAACCTGGAATGTGCTGGAAGTATTCTGACTGAAACATGAATTCAGAAAGACAGATGGAAGGAGGATGGAGAATTACCTGTAAATAATCACAGCGCCAATCAGCAGCAGAATGCTCAGTATACTGAGAAGGCCTCCAGTGATGTAACTGACATGTAGCCCTTCTCCTGAAAGAAAATGGATAACTAGATTAAGGATGATGCTCTCATGCTATAGATATATATTTAAGTTAGTAAAAATCTGTGTGCCCTAGATTGTAAGTATTTATTTACATTTTATTAGCTATTAGATCATGAGGAACAAAACGAGATTAATCTAGTGTATCTGGAATCACTATGAGTGATCTGCAGTGGTTTCATTCAACATTAGCATCTTAGCACCAACCAAGATTTACTAGGCAAAGCTTTGAAAAGCTGCAAACTAGAACAGCTGATATGCAAGTTAGCAAACTAAACACATTACTCTTTTGTCAGCCTACATAATTTCATCCAATGGCCCCAATTTAATTAAAATGATAGTTGGTCATTTTTGTTATACCTGAATCCCCAAGATTCTGCAGAAAATGAAAAACTCACCTGCAGTTGCCAATATTGCTTCATTTGCTCGGTTGCACAGTCCTTGACCAGCTTTCTTGTCAGAGCAGCTATATAACAACAAGAAAAAGTAGATGCTGAACTTCAAATCAAGCTATCTTCCTATTAGAAACTGTGTTAAACTGAACTGAGATGAAGCAGAAAAATTAGATAAAAAGGAAAATGGTCTTCTTTATAACCTTCTTTATACTGCTGCTGTTATTTTTAGAAAAAATCTTCATTTAATATATTGCAAAGAATGCGGTCACTTTCTGTCTCACTATAAGGGAAGAAGAATGCAGTACTGTAGCAGAACGGTTTGCATTAACAGACTAACTGTAATCCCCTATAATCCTATAAAGAAGTATACAACTTTTCTTTATGGTATTCAGGATTTGGCAGTGTTTTTTTTAATTAGGTGGGGAAAAGAGTCTATTAAAAAGAGAGGTTGGACCCCACTCTTCCCCTCAATCACTTTCAATCAACAGAGCCACTCACTTTCCCTCTATTGTTTCCACAGAAATATGGGGCTTGGTGGTTGGAGTTTTAAATCTGTCAGTAGAAGTCTGGCTCCATTTGCTTGTACGAGTTGTCTCAGGCTTTGGAGGCCCCATGCTAGGAACTAGGCAGAAGAGAAAGGAAAATAACCTGAGACAAGGGAGACAATTAAGCCTCACAACATTTTTCAGAAATGGGAACACAAACATTTTTGTTATCCAAGATATAGTAGAAGGGTATAAGATTCCTCTTGTAATGCAATACGTAGTGTTCTACATAAAAATGAGAACAAGCATTTCTAGTTTGCCGGGCATCTAGAACTTGTGTAGAAGCAATGGAGAACAAATACTAAAAAGGTCTTATTTTATCTGTCAATGACTGATCCCTCAATTACATTTAATATTATATGCAGGAAAATGTTTGAAGTCACTACACACAAATTCCCAGTGAAATATAAACAACTGTTCTGAACTGTACTGTATTCGAAGATGCAGAGCATTAAAGAATGCATATATGGGACATCTGGAAGATAGAAGGATCATCTCAAGAAAAAATACTTCACATTTTTAAGGAAACAGTGCAAAAAATACAAAATACTACCCCCTTGTCCCTAGGCTTTGCCAAAGAGATATTTTATAGCTGTTGCTTGTTTAAGTGCATGAAGTAATTTTTCTCAAACCAGCCTTTAGTAAGAGAGAACATGGGCTATGATTCATGCTGGGAGGTGTACCATACAAACAACTTACCATTGGAGCAAGGCCGTCCATCTGGTTCATCGGGACATGCACAAACAAAGTCGGAAGTCCTGGCGAAGCAGAGGTGGGTACAGCCTCCATTATTCACTCCACAAATGTTTGTGCCTAGAAGATACAGACCAGATATTTTACAAAAGATATCATTTTCTTCTCCCCAGCATAAGACTTCATGTTCTCTTACCCAAAATATATTGGGGTATGGTGAAAGGTAGATCCCCTGACCAAAGTGCCAATATCTTAAATGAATGTTCTCCTTACCAGTACCTATCTATATCACAGAACCTGAAACATCATGCTTTCCCCAAGTCCCAAAGGAATAAACACTTTAGAGAAAAACAACACAGAAATTTCCCATCTTTTTAAAAGTTGAATGCTTGTCATGATGACATGTGAAGTGTGTTAGGTCTATATTTTGCTGGCAGCCTGACAATACATGAATATATCTCCTCAAGCTCTGCAGATAGGGTATCTTTGATCTACACATGGAATCCTTTTAGCAGAAGCCAGGATGCTGAACAACAGGAATAACTGGCATGCTTGTGACCTCATTTTCAAATCCAGCAGTTTGCTGTAATTCCTATTGAAATGAATAACAGCAATTTGCTAGTATAGGAGTTAAGAAATGAATTGGAACATAGCAGCAACAATACTAGGATTCAAAAAGAGGTGTAGGTTTTGTTTTTGTTTTCCTGCTGCATTGTAGATGAGATGTTAATTTGCTATACCCCTTAATACTGAAAGGGACCCTTGAAAATTGAGCCCTTTTTGAGAGAGATATATATCTCTAAATCTCTTTATTTATATATATATAAATTAAAAAAATACATTGTTTGTAAGATGGAATATAGTAACTGTTTTTTCATATACAGATACTATTATTATTTAAATATCTTTTTACAGGTATGCAGTATTCAGATTGAAGTAGGCAAGGGTGTTTGGATCTGGCATGGACATCTTTGCTATACCTGTAAGTTACTCCTTCAACAAGCTTTGCTCTTCTGGGCTCACACAGTAGGTGGGCATACTCAGAAAAAGTTCAGAAGGCATACCAGAAGTGGTGATGGGGTATGACCACTTGTTGCCATCCTGCCACCACTTCCTTAATGCTTTGGATCAAAATGTTGCACTTCTATACAGCTGATTTGTATTTCCCCTAGAATGGTTTAGGGCATAAGCAACAAGGGAGGTGCAGTTTTCCTCACATACTTCTAACCTAACTCAATATTTGGACCAGCCTGAGTTTTGTTTAATCAATGTGGGCTAACAGTAGCTAACTGCCAAAGCTAAAAGACAGATTTATTCCTATACCTTGTATGATAAAGCCATCATCCCAGCCTTTGTGTCTGAAAGGAACTCAGACAATTCACAGATAATCCTAAATCCAAATAGCCTTCCATAATGATATGATTTCAACTACTTTCTTCAACTGAATCCCCACAGAGGCAATAGAGACACATCAAAAGAACTCATTGAGAGGAAAAACAAAAAAGAGGTTCTCTCCATTTTGATTATTACAGCCCCCAATTTCTCCAGCCACATCTCATGGCCATACTGGATCAATTGATGAGAGTTGTAGACCAGCCATTTTGTGAGTACTAGATTGCAGAACACTGGTTTACAGAAAATACCACTCATTCATCTATTTGATGTAATAAATTAATGAATAAACCCAGATGACTGCATATACCTGTTTGCCTTTGAGGAGAAACCACAATAATATCCATAAGCCCTTCTACGTTGGCTAACACGGTCTCCTTATTGCGACCAGAGTATTTGTCCACACGCTGGATAGATTTTGTTTGCCAGTCTGTCCAATATAGCCACCTGTCCTGCTGCTCAGAAAATAAACAGACGTAGGATTAAGATACTATATAATAAGCTTAGAGGAACAATATGGGAGTGTGTAAACTTAAAACTTATTCTTCTTTTCTATCATGAAGGAACCTGTTTCCAACTAGCTGCACTTCAGCTTTACTGTACTACATTACCCCTCTTTAAATGATTATAGCATCATTTAACAGACTGATATACAGGAGGAAAAACATCCCCATACAAACATTGTCCACTGTGCAAAAAGTAAACAATCTATTTGCTTAGAAGCTCTGATAAGTGACATTTCAGCATTTACCACCACCTTCCTTTGTACCTGTGTCAAGGCAAAGGGATGTGACACTTGACTGATCAGCACTTGGCGTAATTTCCCATTAAGATCAGCACTCTCTATGCGGTCCAGGTGAGCATCTACCCAATAAATCCTAGATGGACAGAAAGAATGGAAGTTAGACTAGTATCTCATTTCTGAAACTTACTTTTTTTCTCCCAGTTACAGTTCCTGTTTCTAAGGTAGCCTGGGGGTGAGAAGTCCTAGGCTGCCTTAAAAAAAGAAAAGCCTTTAAAAACCAGGATAAGCACACCGGTTCTATAGTCAATAATTTTGAAATGCAATGTTATACTAACCTTCTGATGTCATAATCTAAGGTCAGTCCATTGGGCCAGCCTAAATCAGTATTGATCAATATCTTTCGTTCAGAACCATCCAGATTTGCACGCTCAATTTTAGCAACGTGTCCCCAGTCAGTCCAGAAGAGGTATCTGGAAGAAAAGAAACCAAATGCAAAATGATACATGTCAGGTAGCTGTTTCCTAGAAATGGAGGGACAAGATTCTGTCACTATTCTTTGCAGAGCAAGTAGCAAAGACCACAGGCTTGGATTCTTGGTATACCCTTGAGGGCATTCATTTGCTTTTTGAAAAACAGCTACAGGTAATCAGTCATCTGCCTAAAAAAAGATTGTCTTCCAGTGTCAGATCACAGTCTTATCTGACCTTAGCTTAGCACTGCCCAGATGTAAGTAGAACCATAGACAGGAGGGGCTGTTGAAATGCTATTATTGACTGGCTAGAAAGATGGCCTGTCCACCAAAGAAATCCATTCTCCTGCTTGCCCAAGGCAGATCTCCCACGATGGGCAATGCTGTCCCTTTCTCTTTCCTGTTCATTTTATCCCTTCCTCAACCTGGCATCCTCCAGGTATATTAGATTATAGTTCCCTCCCAGGTAACATAACCAGTGAGAACAGTAGTCCAAAATATCTTGAGGGTACCCTTGGGAAAGTTGCTCTATACTTACCATTTCAGCTAATGCAATAGTTTGTTTAAATAAATATTTTTGCTAATACTGGCCTTTCAGTCACTTACCCTTTTCTAGGAAAGACAGCAATTGCCCGTGGTTCATCCAGACTGTTGTTTATCAGGACTTTCCTGCAGCTTCCATCCAGCCTTGCAGCTTCAATTGTGTTGCGGCCAGTGTCTGTCCAATATAGATTTCGAGCTACCCAGTCCACAGCCAAACCATCTGTTCTCTTCAGCCCTTGGCCAATAACAGTTTCCATATTACTGCCATCTAGATTTGCTCTCCTGGAAGGAAGAAGATATCATAGAGAATAAAGAGAATATTCTAACTGAACTTTTTTCCACAGGGCAGATCCCTTTAGACAAAGACCAATTATGTAATTAATTAACATACAACCAGGAATTTTGGAGGTACCTACCTGATGACATCTAAGATGACGTCTGTGTAGTAAACCTTGCCATCTACACTGTCATAGTCCAAGGAGATTACATTGTTCAGCTCTGGGACAGGGACATAAACATCAATGTGATCGCTAGTATCCAGTGAGATTCTCCTGATGGAGCCCCGGCTAGAGAAGAGCAGGTAGGTTTCAGGAGAAGGATCGCAAGACCTCTCATCAATCTTCAACTGAATTCCAGTAGGGCAGGCACATGAGAAGCCTTCAGGGCTTGGGAGGCAGAGATCGGAGCAACCACCATTTTTTATGCCACATTTGTTAGCACCTTAGGAGAAATGGATCATCTCTGAGATTACCAGCAAAAAGGCTAACATTACTTCAGTACAGCTTTCCCCAGGCTGATGCCCTCAAGTTATAATTGGGCTTCAGATTTCATAACTCCCAGGCAACAAGGCCTAAAGAATTATGCTTGAGCAGTAAGAATAAACAACGGAGCAAGATCTATAGAAAATGTCTGGAGGCCAAAAGCATGCTGTTTTTGAAAAAAAATTACATAGGTGATTTTCAAGAATTAAAGCATGCCCATGAAAATTCCGGAAATCTGGCTTGAAGAAAATACGAAAACTTACCAAGAAGTCGCCCTCTGTCAATGGCCTGGATGTCCATTAATCCAGGTAGGTTTGTTCTCACCAAGATGACATTAGCACCAGTGTTCTTATCAGCTCTGTGAATGCTTCTTGTTTGCCAATCAGTCCAATAGATATAAGAATCCAATAAAGTTAGGCCATAAGGGTGCTGCACTGGGGACAGCAGGGTGCGGCGGTTTACACCATTTAGATCTGCAGCCTCAATACGCTGAAAAGAACAGAATATTGGACCATCAAGGAACTTATTAGGGTGGAACAGAGACATCCAATAAGGAGTAACTTCTCCTATTCCCAAGAACCCAAGGTAGTGTAATCTAGAATTTTATTTCTAGCATTCTGCTAAACTATTTCAGTTTCACCCAAGGTTGCCATAAGACAGAAAAGAGAGGCCTAACGCAGAAGAAACAAAGTCAGCAATGCATATCTTGACTCCCCAGCTATGCTATATAGCGAATCAACCACTGATTGGCTGGGTTTCCATAACATTCTAGTCTAGGCTAAAATAGGAGTCAACCCAGTTGTCATTATGTTGTGTTAATCAGTCCATCTTATGTGTTTGGATCAGCAGGTGACGAGAACATAGGAATTGTATTTTGCTATTCTGGGTTTAGGATTTAATGCATTGTATGAACCCAGCTATCGACAATGCTGTCAGTTGGGTGCCTCCATCACGGCAAACCTTTAGGAAAATCAACAGTCAATTTCAGTGCTCCATTTTCACTTTGAAAAGGAGACATCTATTGACAGCATGTACCCAAGCTACATATAAGGCTAAAAGGACAGTGGCTGCAATTCTGAGGAAAATCATGTTGTAGTCCTCCTTTCCCAAAGGACTGCCAACTTATAAGCAAAATGTTCAGTATTTAGGGAAGGTGCTAAATGTGGTCTGCAGAGCAGCCCTACACATGTCTGTAAGTAGTGCATTTGGGGGCAAAGCTGTAAGTGTAGATGCTGCTTTTCTACAATGACCAATGAGATGGAGGGTTTTAGGCAGGTTTTCAGCTTCATCTGCTGTGGCAACAGATGCTTTTTACATCATCTGGAAAAGAGTACAGGTGGAATCTCTTTTTGTTAAGGTTAGGGTTAAAAGATGTCAATGTGCCTTAAGGACTGTATCTATACATCTTCAGCCTTCAGTGCACATTGAACATACCTACAATTCCTGCCTTGTGAGACAGAAATGTGAGTAAACTCATCATCCCAAACTTTTTTCTCAGAGACAAACATATATAAAAGATTGAACCCAGTCACAGAAAGCTTTGGCTCCAAGCTACCATATCTAAATTCTAAAATCTGACTATCTTCACCTCTTAGTTGTGACACATTAGACAGCAACATACAAATAGACTCAAGTGAAACATAGAAGTTGAGGCAATGTCAACGAATATGAAAGTTTAACCAATAATGTTTGATTGTTTATGGGTGTTTCAGACCCGCAAGTCATCCAATAGTGTTACAGTCCCAGAGTGATGAACATGCATATAAAAATTTACTCTTAGCCTCTTAGATCTCATACTCATCTTTACATTCCATTGCTTCACTTTGAGGCAACTTTCTACACCAAACATTTAAAATCACAGACTGCCCTTCATGTCAGTTCTAACCTCAGTATGTGCATCGGCCCAGAATAGTTGTGATCCAGCTTTATCCACAGCTAGACCATTAGGCCATCCCAGGTTGTTGTTAATAAGCACCATGCGGTTAGAGCCATCCATCCCTGCTCGTTCCAGCTTAGCATTTTCACCCCAGTCTGTCCAATACATATACCTAAAGAAAAGAAGGAGCATATAAACTATCAATTGAAAAGTCAACATATTACTTATTTTCATGTGTTCCCCCCCCCACAGACTTTCCCTTGATAGCAAGAGAATCCATTGCTAGCACTCACCCCATTTCATGATATAATGCAATTGCCCGTGGGCTGTCTAGATTTTCCCACACCAAAACTTTTCTCATTGCCCCATCCAGGTTAGCCACTTCAATTCTGTTTGTTCCTGTATCAGTCCAATATACTTTGCGGCCAATAGCATCCACAGCTAATCCATCTGTGGTCTGCAACCCTAAGTAAAAAGCAATATATTATTGTCATAGTATCAGTAACAGATATATATTATCCCTTCTCCTCAAAATATCCACTGGATATTCAAGGCAACCTTCACACTAGAGCTTTAGAAGTTCCATTAGGAGGAGATAATGCTAAAAAAAATGTTCACCTCATTGAAAAGAATTCATCTCTGAAAGAGCCTGGAGGAGATATGCAATATTTACCAAACCATCCATTACCTGTAGTAATGATATCTTCATACTGAGAACCATCCAGGGAAGCTCTGCTGATCTTCCTCAGTGTGCTGTCTGACCAATAAACCTTTCCTGTTGAGAAAACATAAGAACATTAGTATCATTTATTTAAATAAAATTTCCTTGTTAGTCCATAAATATCTAAGATTACTTCAGTGAAAAGCAATACTGTACAAGTGTGTCTTCGGAATCTGGTACAATTCAGCATCATAGGAAAGGGAGATATTCATTTATTACATTCATTTTCTCCATCTTCCCCAAGCATAGCAAATTCTTTCTTTTACTGAAATAGCTTTGTAATAGTATAAAAAATGAATCCCCTTCTAAACTTAGACAGGAAGAACCTACAAGTAATTATTGCTAGAAAAAGGATTTCCAAGGATGGAGGAAAGTGAGGAAGAAAGTGTGTATCTCAGTAACATCTGGTTCCCTCTGTCAAGAAAAGCAAGAACAGCAGCAATTCACTTATGAGCATACCATGTGGAATTTAATGAAGACACACATCATCAATATAATATTAATATATTTTATTATTCCCACAATATTTTTTTAAAAAATAACCCTCTACACCATTGTGTGGACTTTAATTTCCATAATTCCCCAGCCAGCATTCTGGGAATTGAAGTCCACACATCTTAAAGTTGCCAAGGTTGAAAAACACTGCACCACATGATCCACTCTTAGGGCAGAACCCATGTGGAATACAACTGCCTTGAAAATTATTTGGGGAAAAAAAAGACCGTTTTTTGAATATGAATAGGGGCATTAAAAATGCTTTTTTTTTTTGCGGGGGGGGGATTATTTTCAGCTACCTTCAAAAATAGCCTTCTTCAATCTGGTGTCTTGTAGATGTTGGGACTATAGCTCCCAGAATGTTCAGCCAACATGGCCAATAGGAATTCTGAAAGTTGTATCCTAAGATGTTTGGAGCCATACTAGTTTGGGAAAGGCTCCTTTAATAAGACTTAGAGCATTTTTTAAAAATCAGCTTTTTTTGCAATGATTTCATAAACACGGGAATGTATTGTCCAATATGAATCATACCACTTATTGAAGAGGTTGTATTTCATTTATTGATAAATCTACTCTGTCCCTGAACTCTTCCACACCTAAAATGGTTAAATCACATATTGCAAACCTTCTTCAGGATCAACTCCAATGGCAATAGTGTTTTTCATGGTAATGTTGACTGAGACAACTACATCAGCAAAATATGGAATGTCAAGTGAAACCAGACGAATGTCTGATCTTCTTGCAAAGATCAGGAAGGTAGTCATTCCTGCAGAGTTGAAAATGGAGCAATATTATGGACAGGAAATGCAGTTCAATGAATAAATTCCAGGAATTCCTTTGCATAAATGTCCCCCTTCTTACTGCAACAAAAATTTCATCTGGACAAAAGTGATCTTGGCAATGAATGAAGCCACCAAGTTATTCAGGACCATAAATGTATGGCCATAAATGTGATGAAAGACCACAAGAAATATTGAATGTGGTTCTTCAACTACGTACTAATTATTTTTTTAAGCATATGCTTAAAAAAAAATTATTATTCAAAATAATGTATCTTACAAAATAATGTATCTTACTACATGCAACCCAATTAAAATTTTATCATGATAATCAGGATCACAGCTAGCGATATCCAGTATTTAAAACAAAAATTATTTGTATCTTTGGACTATGCATATATTAAACCAATATAAGAATTATGTATTTATCATATTCAACAGATGATACGTTACTGGTTTCCAACAAATCTTAGTGATATCCTCATGTGTCATTAAACTGTTGTATGTTTACAGTTTAAATTAATGTTATTAAAATCAGTAAAACAAAATATTACATACTATTGGAAAGCAACACAATCTTCACATTATGGTTTGTTAGAAGAAAATATAGAAATTAGATTGCTTCAAAAATTAATCTATTTTGCTGGGGGTCATTTGAACTAAGATAATTATATTTTTATACAAAATATTATTATAAACTTTTGGAGTGGTAAGTTTCAGGACAGGATCTACCTTATGTTCTTATATTGCACACCACACAAGTGTACAAACTTTCCTCGGTCTGATACACTATGATAGCTTTACAAATGAGGCATGTACACTCACTCAGTTACGATATTTGAGCTCAGCATGGAGTTGGAGAAGGATAAATTCAGGCAGGGATTCTACAAATATAACTGCTCCACTTTACCAAGATATCTCTTAATGAATTTATGTCTCCTACATCTCCACAAAGCACAGCGCTTCCTCCAAATTTTATCTACTTTAGTAACTGATCAGACATAATTTATATAGGACCCAACTTTTATGTAGACATTTCATCATCATGGCCATTATTACTTTTGGCTGACTATAGTGCAACACACATATGGTCCTAAACAGAAAATGCGTTCACGTAAGTAACAAACTTCTTGCATTTTGCAAACTGTAATCTGAATATATAACTCTTCTAGGGGGCAGAATGTGGGGTTTAGGAGGCCTTACTATCTTACAGGGACTAACAGAACCAGGACCATTCAGAAGATGGAAACCCACCAGATAAACATGTTCTGCCATCTGGTTGTAGGTTGATACCAGTAGGACAAGAACAGCTATAGCCTTTAGGAAGAGGAGCCAAAAGACAAAGATGACTGCATCCACCATTATTAATCTGGCATTGTGTGTGTACTGAAAGAGAAAGTAATGAAACCATGTATCAGAAGGAAGTGATTAGGAATAACTGCAGCTTACAAAACTCTATAGGCATAAATATATATCTGAACTGGGTAAGGAAGCACTTTCCATAAAAACAAACTCTAAATTAGAGATGCACACACTGTGGCTTCAGGGCCCCAAATCTTTCAGTAAAATCCCCAAAAGCTCATTAAAAGTTCATACCAATTTATAATTTTTAATTTAACAGAAGGGGAGTGATGGATAATATTTCTGTTAACTGAATTAAATTAACTTAATTGCCATTCTAATGTAATTTAATCTGTAAACAAAACGAAATCTAGCGTGATTCTAACCCTTTTTACCTCTGCACATGTCTACTTTTAAAATGTTTAAAAATAACATTAGAAATAAAAATGGGGGGGGGGTCAGTGGGTGCCATCTAATGGTACTGTAAGCATTATGGCACTGTCAGAATATGTGATAATGAAAAACCTGAACATCTTTCTATCTGTAGCACAGAGAAATGTGCAACTTCCCATCTTGATGCAGAAGTCCTCCATACCTGCAGGTCTCTGCCGATGAAAGACATGGATGTCCATAAGGTTTTCTAGGTTGTCCTGTAGAGTCTCACGATCCTGCCCTGTCCTTTTGTCAGCACTCTGGATGCTTTTGGCCTGCCAGTCTGTCCAGTAGATCCGAGCCCCATAAAGAGTGAGCCCAAATGGGTGAGGCAAGTTGCTCCCGATCAATATCTGTCAATCCCAAAAGCAAATCAGCCAACTGCCAGGAACAAAGCAGGTTTTTAAAAAAATGCACAGCTGCCTAGAAGCAGCAGTAGAATATACAAACTGTAGAGCAACTTTTCCCAACCTGATCCCTTTCAGATACGCTGGACCTTCAGGGATCTGGCTGAGATTATTAGGGGACACCAGGGGAAAAGTCTAAGGCTGTAAACAATGCAGCCCAGTTTCTCCATACTTTTCACTATCTACGGTCTTCACTCAGAAGTCGTTTGTTTGTCCCTTCAGAGGAGCAGCTGAACTCCTCTGGAGATCAGAACAGGGCATATTGGGTCAAAAGGAATACATGTATGTTTTCTGCAAATAAACATAGTATGTTTCCTATTTATCCTTTCCCAGAAGTCTTCAGTTCAACTTGGCTATCTTACCTTCCTATCACTGCCATCCAGGCCTGCGTACTCAATTGTCTTCATGCCAGCATCTGCCCAGTATAGGCGCTGAGACTCATAGTCAATAGCCAGTCCATTGGGCCAGGTCAGGTTGGAAGAGATGATCACCAAGCGATTAGAAGCATCCATTCCTGCACGCTCAATCTTTGGATTAGCTCCCCAGTCAGTCCAGTACATGAACCTGCATATAAATGCCCAGAATGGTATATAACTCTTGTTCTTTGTTAATCTGACCATTTTTATTTAACTGCATTAGGAAAATAAAGAACAGAAAAGAAAACCCTACACAGGTGAAGGCTTTCCACTTTTGCATTGGCTATTTTAGACCAGCATCTGCATCTCCTAGTTTATCCATATTTATAGTCAGGAAATAACTTAAAGGATGAGGTCAGACTGGGTGAAGATCACTGTGTATTTTTATATTTCATGGCACTGCCCATGACCCCATTTCCTTGCCCAAAGTATTTGCTTACATTTGTCTACATGGCAGCAGCCTTCCACATGGTGTTGAATTACAAATTCCAGCAGCCAACATAGCCAAAAGTGAGGAATGCAGAGAGTTGTAATTAATAGCATCTTACATGTTAGTCAAAAAGGTTCCATGTTACTCATCCCTATTCTGAAGATAACTTTAATATGGCCCTTCCTGCTTATTCTCTGTGGCATATTAATGGTTGTTTGCAAGAGATAACCCAAAAGTAGGCCACTCTGTGCCCTTTAAAAGATTTTCACTCAACCCCATTAGCTATAGCTACCATGACCAATGACAAATGTTTGCATAACTTGTGGTCCAAAACTCAGTACTAGATTGTCTATCCCTGAGCTAATCTTTTAAGGATATTGGGCATACAGGATACTTATGGCTGGATCTCTTTTAGTCTTGTTGTTTTATGAATACCGTAAGTATTAGCACATAAGAGTTAACTCAACAGATCTTTCAAAAATTATAAGTAATTATAACAGCAAACTCTCAGGGATAGCACTGTAATGAAGAATCAAAATGCAGTGACATACTAGAATTGCAGCTATGCAGTCTTAAGAAAAAAGTTCTCACCCTCCAACAGGGTCCACCACAATATCTCTCGGTCTGTCTAAGTTTTCCCATATTAGAACAGTCCTCATGGTCCCATCTATGTTAGATACCTCTATCCGGTCTGTTCCTGCATTGAATAGAAAAGAGAGAGAGAGAAAAATAATCAGCCTTAAGAACCAGAAAAAAAATCATAAAAGAACATAATCCATACTGAAGTGTAATTTCTATTGCTATTCACACTATATCACAAAGAGAACCATCAGGACAGATCAACGAAATAAATTCCTCAGCCACCCTACAAAGTATCCTCAGTTTAGAATAATCACTCCTGACCTCTACAAACTCTTTTTTAATTAATTTGATCGGCATATCTAGCCACCCTTAGTCAGAAACTATTGGTTCTATTAAAACCAGTAAAACATAGGATCAATTTACCAAAACCTTTCCTTTACTATAACCTTTCGGACTACAGGTGTGAATGCTGTTCCATGTTCCTTTGTCCGTAAGAAAAACAAATTTACTTAGAAAGATAGGCTGAGAGTTCTGGCTACGAGAATATTCCAGTTTGGAAATTCAAAACCACAACCTTCAGTCAATTATTTCATTGATATAATACAAAGCAAGCTTTTACATTTGCATCTGCCAATGATATTGACAAACCAAGTACAGGTAATCCTCGAGTTACAACTGCAATTGGGACCAGGATTGCTGTCACTAAGTGATGTGGTTGTAAAAAGTGACATCGTGACCTTATTGCTTAGCAACAGCAATCCAGGTAGTCCCAGTTGTCATTGTAACCCAAGACACGGAGGTCACTAAGTGGGAAGTGGAGGGAGACCCAGGTAAGGAGTGCAGGGGTGCTGCAGGGGGGTGGAGGAGGCCCCGGGAGGCCCAGCACAGGCCATGCACAAGTCAGGGTGGGAGTGCTCGGTGCAGTGTGAGCTCAGAAAGGCCAGGGAATGAGGGCATGGGGTGCATGTGATTGCAGGGAGGCAGAGGAAAGAGGGTGCAGGGTGTGTGCAACTGCAGGGAAGCCGTGGAAAGAGGCTGTGGGATGGATGCATCCGTGTGTGCAATTGCAGGGAGGCCATGGAAAGAGGGCATGGGGTACATGTGTGTGTGATCACAGGGAGGCCATGAAAAGAAGGCGCGGGGTATGTGTGTATGATCGCAGGGAGGCTGTGGAAAGATGGCGCGGCATGCATACATGTGATCAGAGGGAGGCTGTAGGAAGAGGGTGAAGGATGTGTGCAAGTAAAGAAAGGCTGGAAGGGGACTTACCTTAGCAACTTGTGACCTTCCTTTGCCAGCTTCCCATTGACTTTGCTTGGGGGTAGCCAGCAGGGAAAGTTGCAAACGGCGATAATGTGATCGCAGGGCACTTGGCAACCAGTCGTGTGAATGGGTTCCCAAGCACCCAGATCATGATCACATGATCGCGGGAGTGCTGGGACGGCCACAACTTCGAAGACTGGTCGTAAGTCTCCTTTTTCAGCACTATTGTAATTTTGAATGGTCACTGAACGAATGGTCATAACTCAAGGACTACATGTACATCAGTATAAGATGCCTGACACATTTCAAATAAAGTGGCACACAGGGACATTTCTGCAGGAATAAATTGATATACTAGAGATTTTCCTATTTCAGAATATCCCTTTCTTAAATTACAGAAAATGAGTTCATATTCCCTGAATTTCTATGCAACCTGTCCACAGGAAGGTGGAATGCTATTAAAACCATAATGATCATAAGGTTTGAAAGAGTCTTATTCATATGTCTAAATATATTTATTAGGGATGGACCAGTTAAGAATTTGGAAGGCAATTTTTCAGTGAGTCATTAGCTTTTAGCATAGCAAATGAACTCTTGTACAGGGCAGTGGGCTTCAGTACCTGCATCCGTCCAGTACAACTTGTTGGTGACCCAATCAACCGCAAGACCAGCTGGGCTTTCAAGACTGCTGTCCGCCACAATCTAGCAAGAAACAAAGACAAGAAAGAACCTTAGAGGGCAGTATTCCTCTGATGTGAAGCACTGCCTGACTTTTCTTGGACTATCAACATTCAGTTGTGGGGGGGGGGGACTGTCAAAATAGACATCTGGAATTAATCCACTTTAAGACATATGCATAGAATACATTCACAAAAAATAGAAGCATTCGAGCTGGTTTGTTGAAAAACTCTGGAAAAACACAGTAATGTGTAAAATGGCTTCACACATTATACCAAGACATAGTTTAATCTGGTCTACTGAATGAACCCAAAATGGTTCATTCAAGCCAAAATCAAACAAACCACATTATGCCTTTGTACAATGAGGGAGCCTAGCTGAAAGATGGTTTAAGAAAAATAGTTTGTTTTTTAAAGATCAGTATTGATTTTACTATATAGACTTTATTATTATTTTTGTCTAATCATTTAATTGCTATTTTATTTTATATTTACACTCCTTACTTGTTTTATTTTGTATCTGTATAACTATCCATCTTTGAACAAAGGTAATGCAATCTTCAATCAATTATCGAAACAAGAACATCAGAGTCACAGAGCAAACTAGTGAAATCAAGATAATTAAACAGCTAAAAACAGCTGTTTTTTCCTCAAATAATTGAAAAAATAAAATTTAAGATTTAGATATTTAGATATTTAGAATGAGCCAAAATGGGTGTAACAAAACAAAAACCAAGAAGACAAGTAACTTGTGAACTTCCACTGAGCTTCTGTTTTAAAAAGAATATTACCTCCTGGCCTGTTCCATTCCATTTTGCCCGACTAATGGAATCAGTGCTAACATCTGTCCAGTAGACATAGTCACCCTGTGCATCCCAGTCCAGAGCCACAGCACTGCGCACATCTGCCAAGGGGATGACAACATCAGACAGGTCTTCTGTGTCGAAGCTGATACGACGGATGTCCATCCTTCGGGCAAAAAGCAGGAACTTGTCAAGACCTGATCAAAGGTCGAAAGGTCTTCTTTTAATATCTCTAACAGAAAATTATGGTAACAAACACAAAAAGTGATCTTGGCACATCTAAGTTCTATTACATCCATGCCCTCTACATGGATGTAGAAGTCCAATCCATAATCCAGGCCAGACCTGAGCTAACTAGCAAATAGGTACAAAGCAGAAAGAAGTGCGTATATAATGTTGGAAGAGGGATTTTCGGATTAGAAGAAAGAAGGACATGTTCCTAGATAAAACATCCCTGTATGAGGCAAAGGACATGACAAAGCAAAGTTAATTGGCAGTTCTGTCATTCTAAATATTAGGAAGAAGAATATGAACCTTGTTGGATCAGACCCAGGGCCCATTTATGTTACTTCCAACATTGGCCAGTCAGGTGTCTTTAGAAAGCCCAGAAAGAGAAAATAAAGCAAAAGTTGCCCTTCATTAATGCTTCTAGCCACTGACTTTCTGAGGTACACTGCCTCTGAACTTCCAGGCTCAATGTAATTATTATAGTGTTAGCAGCTGAACCCATCTTCCATTAATAAGCTAACTTTAAAAAACAGTTGAGCCACAGGCTGTCACTGCCTCTAGTGACAAACAATTCTACAAACTATGCATTGTATGGAAAAGCAATTGGTTGTGAACTGACGAATTATTTCATTGAGTTCTAATACTGCCTCATTCCAATTTCTCTCTACCATGTATTCTCAACATTACAGTGGAACCTCAGGTTACGAACGCTTCTGTTAACGAACTTTTCGGGTTACGACCAGCTCTGGCCGCAAAATTTTGCTTCGGTTTGCGAACTCCGCCTCGGGGTACGAACAGGATACGCGGCCATTTTCCCTTCTGTGACACAGTCTGCGGCCATTTTTCTGCCCCTGACACGTGGTCTGCGGCCATTTTCCACCCCTGACACATGGTCCACGGCCATTTCTCCGCCCCTGACACGTTATCCGTGGCCATTTTTCCGCCCCTGACACGTGGTTGTAGGGAGGGGGACTCTCCCTCCAAGCAATAGCCGTCTCCCTGTCCTCCACGCCAGAACGGATTAACGGTAATTACATTGAACCTTATGGGGAAATTTGCTTCGGGTTGCGACCAATTTGGGTTGCGGCCAGAATCACGGAACGAATTAAGTTCGTAAACCGAGGTTCCACTGTATTTTATAAACTTCCATAATCTTCCTATGCCAGCAATCTTTTTAGTTGTTTGAGACACTTATACCATATTTTCCAGTTTAGCAAGAAGCCATATCAAACTAAGAAACGTAAGTATTATTCCCCCAAGGCAAGAATTCCGTCCTGCCTTGCATGGAAGATACTCCGAATCCTTCATTATGCCACTGGTGCTTTTCTGCAGCTGAAGTTTTTGTTTGTTTCTTTTATTTGTAAGTGGAACAACAGCAACGAAAAAATCCAAATGCCATCGATTTCATAAACAGATTATAATACTGGCAATCTATGGTCAACCCTTTCTCCACAACCCCTTCACGTGAAATTTATTGTTCCATTTAAATGTAATTTAGCTAAAATTCTTTAATCTCTCTTGTGCACGTGTGCACACACATTCTATGAATACATAAACCCTTTATCGCACTTACTCTGGGCGCAAGTATGGCCGCTAGTCTTCCGAAAACCTGTGGGGCAGGCACAGGTATAACCTTTGTTATTTGGTAAACAGAGATGAGTGCAGCCACCATTGTTGGTTCCACAGCGATTTCTCCCTGCTCAAATAGCCAAAAAGAAATATAAATATAAATACACACACACACAAGAAGAACAAAGCCATGACCAACACAGGAAAAAGAGCCAGAGACAAAAGGAAGCCTACTCTATTCTGGAACGGCTACTTAATTTATTTTGCATTTGTATTTGTGTATTCCTAAAATAGAAATATTCACCACTGACATCTAAAGGATATAGCTGAATACTTTTCATACTTTCAAATTATTTTTGTCCTACAACAAGTAAACGTATTGATATGCCATAGGCCACTGGTAATGGTCTTAGGCCAATGGTAATTTTTATTATATTGTTGACTTTAATACTACTAGGATAGTAAAGTATGAATAAAATTAATGAGGATATTTATTGCAATCCAACATTTCTTGACAATAGTAGAGGCGGGTTAATTAATAGTCAAAGCATATCTTAAAAAACCTTTCTCCGGATACAGAGAGATATGCCAACAACAATAGTAGTAGTAATATAACGACAACAATAACGGAAGATTATCATGTTATACCATCATTTATAAATTTCTGTGGGCAGCTGTTTGGCCATTGCTGCTAAGAACCCATTGAGGCTGTGCTCCCTTTTACCTGGGAATATGTCTTTGGAAATCCTGCATGTTTCCTGAATGCACTAAACATGCAGGTTTGAACTGACTGAACAATTTGATTTGAATCACTAAGACCATGTTCATATTCTGCATCGAATGACAGATTCAGGGAGTGTGCGCTTGTCGGTGTCCTGTGG
Organism: Python bivittatus; assembly: GCF_059951505.1. Taxonomy (NCBI): domain Eukaryota; kingdom Metazoa; phylum Chordata; class Lepidosauria; order Squamata; family Pythonidae; genus Python; species Python bivittatus. The sequence goes on along the minus strand of NW_028277075.1, from coordinate 32,893,908 downwards.
CAGAACGCGTGTCTTTCAGCAACATCCTTGCCTCTCTCTCTGCAGTTACCTGCTGGTTGGCGCTGGGGATGCAGAGTGTGGATATCCATGGGGAAGTGAAGCTTGTTGCGGATGATCTCCTGATTTTTTCCAGTAAATTTGTTGGCACTGTTTATACTCTTGGTGTGCCAGTCTGTCCAGTACAGGCTATCTTCAAATACAGTGATAGCAAATGGATGTGGAAGGCCTGCGGACAGAAGAGCCCAGTATAAGAACGTGGAAAGGTTAAGGTCACCCGTTGCTGTTTATATAGGCTGCTTCTATCTCTGAGCCAAGAAGGGTCCCTTTCTTTTCATAACACCTCCCAAACTAAGCAAATCTGCTGCTTAGTGCTCCACAGTGCTAGTTCTACTGGAGATATAGACAATGGCTGGCATCAGAATGCAATTTGCTACTTTGTTTGCTTGTTTGTTTGTTTATTAAATTTGTATGCTGCCCATCTCCCCCAATGGGTGACTCTGGGTATGTCCCGGCCATGGAGATTTTAAAACTCATTTATGGATTAGTGGATGTTAACCACCAGATATAGTTTGGAGAGGACTGCTGGCAATAGGTTGGTGGCAAAACAGATATGGGTCCAGAGCAAATGACTGATGATCATAACTTCCGCACCAATAATCTGATTTGCTACATAGCATGTGAGTCAGCCAGAACATCCCTTAGTACTGCTGCTGATCTAGTAGCCAACAGTCCCAATTTCCTTATCTCACCTTGACTAATAACAGCCTTCCTGTTCTTTCCATCCAAATCAGCCCTCTCAATAACATGATGTTTGGCATCTACCCAGTACATCCGATGCCCTGCATAGTCAATAGTTAGCCCATTTGGCCAAAAGAGATGAGTGTCAGCAATAATGCGGCGATTGGAGCCATCCATGTTAGAGTATTCAATGCGAGGAGTATTTCCCCAATCTGTCCAGTAGATGGTACTATTGGAAAAGAGAAAAAATGCAAATAGTGGAAGTTCCCTGAACAGATAACTGACTTTGCTCACCAAAACAGCCATTAGTTTAGCAATCTAAAGCTAAAGACATAACTGGAGTTGATGAAAGCAAGCAAGGATAACAGATTCACACTATGATTATGCAAGACCATAATCTTTGTCAATCAACTATTAACTAGAATCCTTTGTCTTCACAAATGAAAGCTTATAATGGCCTTCTTCAAACTGAGTATCCTTCAGATCAGTATTTTTCAACCTTGGCAACTTTAAGACATGTGGACTGAACTCCCAGAATTCCCCAGAAGTATGCTGGCTGGGGAATTCTGGGAGTGAAGTCCATATATTTTAAAGTTGCAAAGGTTGAGAAACACTGCTCCAGATGGATGAAGTTAATTTTCCAGAATTTCTCAGCTAGCAGGGTAATTGCTCAGAATTTTGGAAGTTAGTTCACACAATTGGAGAGTAATATATCTGAAAAAGACTGATCTATACTAACACAGCTTTAATTATAAAACACAGGAGAACCCCAAGGATATTAAAAGAGTTCATTAAGTCCCAGTAAGTGGAATTCCATTACAGGATGCTCCAACTTGAGTGTGTAGAGAAGGTGATTTTTGCAGATTCCTTCTTCTACCCGCAAATCCTCTAAAATGGGGAATGAGGTGTCATAAGGTACAATAAGCAAGAAAAATAACAGGTTTGTAAAAATCACCAACTCCCCCTTTCCCCTCTAGTGGAAACCGTCACTAGTTCTCATGGTATTTTACAAATGGAAGGTGTTATTTCATTTGTAGAATGGCAACCCTAGATTTGGCCCCATAAAAGTGGGGTCTTCAAATTCAGCATGTTTCATCTGATAAATTAAGACAGCAAGCTGTGACTATCTTGTACTCACCCCTCCATGGGGTGAAGAGCAATTGCACGAGGTTTTTCTAGGTTCTTCCAAAGAAGCACCTTCCTATGCGTTCCATCCAAATTTGCCACTTCAATGCGAGATGTCCCTGAGTCTGTCCAATATAACTTGTCATGGATCCAGTCAATGGCCAGCCCACCTAGGACCCAGAGGAAGGAAGCCTGTGATAAGTAATGGTTGTGCAAAAATAGTCCCACTGAGCTGTGGCTAAGGGTATCCTGATCCATAAAAGGAATATGGAAACAAGGTTCTTAAACAAGGTCACATAAATCACTAAAATATTTAGGTTACTATTTGAAATATCCATTATGCCCAACTCCCAATCTATTATAGCATACCACAATATATGCAGATATATTTTTAGGCCATGGGCCACACTTAATTTTTGGATGGCTTGGTGCACTCCAAAACCCAAGTGGAGATAGGAGAAAGACTAGCATACGTTTGATTTACACTTAAACTTAATTGAAGATTAAATTAAATACAATTCATTTTATTAAATCCTATGTGTGTAATGTTGTTGTTGTTGTTGTTCAGTCGTTAAGTCATGTCTGACTCTTCGTGACCCCATGAATCATATCACACCAGGCCTTCCTGTCCTTCACTGCCTCCTGGAGTTTGCTCAGTTTCATGTTCATTGCTTCAGTGATGCTATCTAACCATCTCATCCTCTGCCGTCCTCTTCTCCTTTTGCCTTCAATCTTTCCCAGCATCAGGGTCTTTTCCAGAGTCCTCTCTTCGCATTAGGTGACCAAAGTATCTGAGCTTGAGCTTCATTATCAATCCTTCCAATGAGCAATCGGGGTTGATTTCCTTTAAGATTGACTGGTTTGACCTCCTAGCAGTCCAGGGGACTCTTAAGAGTCTTCTCCAGCACCACAGTTCAAAGGCATCAATTCTTCGGCGCTCAGCCTTCTTCATGGTCCAGCTCTCACAGCCATACATTACTACTGGAAAAACCATAGCTTTGACTATGCGGATCTTTGTCAGCAAGGTGATGTGATGTGTATAATAGGATATAATAAAATGACTTGTATTTAATTCATTTTTAATTTGAATTTAATTCAAAATTGAGAGCCAGTTTGGTATAGTGGTTAAAGCATCAAGCTAGAAACCAGGAGGCTGTGAGTTCTAGTCCCATTTTAGGCACAAAGCCAGCTGGGTGACCTTAGGCCAGTCACTCTCGCTCAGTCCTAGGAAGGAGGCAATGGCAAACCACTTCTGAAAAACATTGCCAAGAAAACTGCAGGGACTTGTCCAGGCAGTCTCCAAGAATCAGACACGATTGAACAGATTTTTTAAAAAATGTAATTCCTCTTCATCCCCACTAAAATGTATGATTCAGTGGTTACTTTGGGGGAGCTCTGGGGGCTTTAGCAAGACTTTGGAGGGTCACACACTACCCCGGAGGCTCATTTTTTGCAATTTTACTACATACAGAGCTGCCGTTTTTACTTCTGAAGCCACTGAAGACATTTACCTGGACTCTCCAGTCCTGTAGATACCACTTCCTCCACATTGCTACCATTCAGATTGGCCCTCATGATGCGGTCCAATGTGACATCAGACCAGAATACTAATTCCTTGTTATGGTGGAAATCCAGTGCAATAGCATTTTCAAGGTTGTTCAGAAGCAAAGTGTACTCGGAGCGGTGGGGTAAGACCTGCCGGATATCAATCCGATTGGCAAAAAGCAGCACAGGTTCTGGCCCTGAAGGATACACGCAAAGAGAGTGAGAAGACTGGGATGGCTGCACACCAATGAGATTATAATGGCAGCACAGAATCAGCTCATGGATAAAAAAAAAAAAAAACAGAAACATTATTTGCATGCATATTCACACCATTTAGAATATATACCGTATTTTTCCGACTATAAGACGATACTTTTTTCTAAAATCCTTACCCTAAAAATTGAAGGGCGTCTTATTCAAGGAAGTCAGCCAAGAATCGCGTGGTTGCAAAACTGCCCATACTTTGTTTCTGCAGAGAGACTTCCTCCTATTGCTAGCCTCCAATCACGAGTGAAATAGCTTGTCTCCCAAACAGACTTCCTCCAATCACGAGCCTTATGTAACGGATGTCAGCTGATGCTGAACAAACCAATTGGAGGAAGGCTGTTTGCAGAGACAAGCTATTGGCAGTTTCACTCGTGCTTGAATGTAATCAGTTATGCAAAAGAGCCTGGAAATAGAGCTGCAGAGAGACGATTTGGACCTCCTCCCACCGAGTGTATCAGGTAGATGTTAACTAATTACTAAATAAAAATGTGTTCTGCACTATCTTTAAAATATTGATTTCTTAATTTTGGGTTGGAAAAGTGGGGGTCGTCTTGTACATGGGGGCATCTTATTGACAGAAAAATATGGTACCTACATAGCTCCCTCCACTGTATTTTATTTGGCTATTCAGTAGTTTGTTAGAAATGTGGGAACCAGCATCCATGCAAGGCTGTCCATAAAAGCCAGATCTTTCCAACTTTCTGGAAAGCCATACAAATGCCATCCTCACATAATATGACTTCCCAAAAACCACATAATTCCATATCAGAGATGTATAAAAAGCTCTGTCATAGAACATTCCTGGCACAGGAAAGGGCCTGTTCACAGTCAGATCACTTCTAGAATACCAGGAAACAGCCCATTCCAGGGCTGGAATATTCTATGACAGAAAGTTTGGAATACCAATGCACTGGACGCCACAAAAAAAACCTTGTGACAACATGCCTGTTATTTGGCTGAGAAGCCTCAAAGCCTTTTACAAATGAATTTTTGCTGAAGTTTAAACACACATTTTTTCCAGGGGTCTTACCTGATACGCTAGGACAGGGATAGGAAATCTGTGCAATGACTGCTGAACTACAATGTTGGGAGTTCTAGTTTGGTAACATCTAGAGGGCCACTGATCACTCACCCTTGTACCAGTACCAACCAAAATGACAGTAATATATCTAGAGAGAATCATTATTATCACATTTTCTATTTTCAAAAGGAGCATGCTTTTGGAAAAAAAAAAAACACAAAACACAAGTCCAGCTTTTTCCAACCTAATCCTGTCCAAAAGTGTTGGTCTATAATTCCCATTAAATCTAGTTAACACATCACAAAACTTATTGTCAAGAAATAATGGAAGCTATATTCCAGTCCAGCTAAAGTCACATCAGTCTGAGGAAAAGTAGATCAGTCTGTTAGGCAAGCAGCAATTGAAAATTAAACACCATGGAGAAACTGAAGCCATGAACTAAGCCAGCAGTCTTTCATCAGGCATAGCTGATGGATTCTAAGCACTGAACGTTCCTCAGTGCCTGGAGCTGAAGATTCTTTCTTACCCAGTGCTTTGCAGCTGCGCTTGTCTGGGCGAAGCTCATAGCCTTGTTCACACCAGCACTGAAAACCACCCTCACTGTTGGTGCATCCCTGACTGCAATAACCTTCCTCTGCGCATTCATTCACGTCTGGAATGAAAAAAGGATAAAGGGTATGAAGCTAAAGAGAAAAGGATAAAGAGTTTGGTTTTGGATTCCATACTTTGGTACATATTTATTTATTTTAAAGATCTATATGGCCACCTATCTTGTAAAAAAACAACTCTGGGCAGCTCACAACGATAATAAAACCAAAACAGTAAAAAAAAAAAGAAAAAGACAACCCAGAAAACCAAGCACCTAACCCATCATCTCCAGTCCATCAATCTACACAATTCATACGTATTATGAATGTCACAGAACAAAGAAAAAAAGAATTCAGCCAGATTAGCAAATTTTCTACTCTAGGTGCTTCAAAACAAAACCATTATATGCAGTTACTGGTTTCAATCATAATTTTTTCAGAAATTAAGAAAATTCTCTTTCCACTGGAGTCTTCCCCATTTTTCTATCGATTCTACCTTCCTTTTTTAAAAATGACTATTAAGACAGAGTTGATAAGGAGTCTTTGATTGGTAGCGCTAGGATCAACTGTTTGGAAGCTCCAATACCAATCAAAAAGTCCCAAATAATTCTACAGTTAAACTTGGTTAATGCCAAGCAAGGACAATTCCATTCCTAGTCATACCTACAGAGGCACTAAATTTTGAGGATGCTTACCGTGACATGATCTACCATCCTCCAAAAGTCTGTAACCTGTGTGGCAGGTACACTGTACTACCCCACGAACCATCTGGCACTTCTGGGCACAGTCCCCATTGTTGACATTACAGTTTTCCTCTCCAGTTCGAGGACCTGTGAAATGATGAGAGGTGGAAAGTAATTGTAACGCAACCATTCTTTTAGAATTTTCCTCTTATCTAGGACAAATTATGAAAAATGCCCAATGTAGTAGTCAGGAGGGAAAAAAGACTTTTGCTGTTCTCAAGTGGAAAAAGAGATCCCATATTTCACACAAAGAACTGCTCCTAATTTGTCAAGAAAGAAATAATTCCTATATCTTAGCTGAAGCCTAGCTTGGCTCTTCAATATACATCTGGAAGGCCATATTCTTCCACAAACAGTCTGCTCTCTTATGTCCATAAAAACAACCCAGAAAGAACAGACTCAGGTTTGATAAGATAATATAGGAAGGAAAATCTCTTGAGTGAGATGGGCAGTGAATAAATTTGAAAAACAAACAAAAAAACAAATAAAATTTCTGAGGCCAATAGTAAGGCTCTTTCTGATCCTCTTATCTTCTGTTCACCTCTCCTAGAGTTTCTTCCCTTGTTGCTTTACTGCTTTTTTTCTCCCAGCAGTCCTCCACCACTCCCTGATCTCTTAATTCCTTTCCTTCCCTGAAAATATTGGACTCTTAATCAATTCCAATGAAAACGGACACAGGTCAGTTGCTCTATGGCCACCTTGCCTTCCCTCTTGTCCTTTGATTACTTAGCAACAAGTCCATACTGGCAAGGAGTGAAAATACCACAGGTTAGGTCAGAGTAGTACCCCAACTTCCAGAATATTCTTACTTGCCACTTTGCTCTTGAGAGCCGTACCTAAAGATGCACAACTGGCTACTTCAGAATGCACTATCCAAGAAAAGAAGAGTTTTCTTTTCACAGTTGTACATCTCGCTCACATTAGCTCATCTCCACAGAAAATGGGATCAAGACCCTCCTTTTTTTACCTTGTATATGTTGATGAGCACTATCCCTACAATTACACCCTGTGGTCTCTAGAATTAACTTGCACATCAATTGTGAGCACACATACTGGTGCTGGTGCTGACTTTAAAGCCCTTCATGGCATGAGACCAGGTTATTTGAGGGACTGCCTCTCCCCAATTTCATCTACCTGTCCCACTAAATCTAGCAGAGTGGGTATGTTACGGGCTCCGTTGTCTAGGGAGCTACATTTTGCGGGCCCTCAGCGGTGGGCCTTTTCTGCTGTGGTGCCCACATTGTGGAACCTTCTCCCCCAGAGATGAGATCGGCCTCATCACTCCTCAGTTTTCAAAGGTCCCTCAACACCTGGTTGTGCCAGCAGGCCTGGGGACCCCAGGGGACAGGTGAACTAATGAGGTGGCTCTATTAGTAACATCCCTTTGCCTATTACAGTGGTACCTCGGGTTACGAACACCTCTGCTTACGAACTTTTCGGGTTACGGCCAGCTCCGGCCGCAAAAAAATTACCTCGGTTTGCGAACTCTGCCTCGGGGTACGAACCGGATCCGCGGCCATTTTCCGCCGTGACACGTGGTCCGTGGCCATTTTTCCGCCCGTGCCACGTGGTCCGCAGCCATTTTTCTGCCCGTGCCACGTGGTCCGCGGCCGTTTTTCCGCCCTGCTGTGCGGTCCGCGGCCGTTTTTCCGCCCTGCCGCGCAGTCCGCGGCTGTTTTTCCACCCTTGACCCGTGGTCCGTGGACGCCGGAACGGATTAACGGTAATTACATCGAACCTTATGGGAAAATTTGCTTCGGGTTGCGAATAAATCGGGTTGCGACCGGAGTCATGGAATGGATTAAATTCGTAACCCAAGGTACCACTGTATTTTCCTTTTCTGTTTTAGTTCTGTTTTTGTAGTTTTTAATGTTTTTAATAATTACTATATATAGTATGTACATTTTTATGTAATGATTGTTTATATATTTATTGTTTTATTGGATTGTTGTACGCCCCCCAGAGTCACTTCTTATGAGATGGGCAGCCATAAAGATTTGATTAATTAATAAATAAATAAAATAAAATAAAATAAAATAAAATAAAATAAAATAAAATAAAATAAAATAAAATAAATACTGAAGTTAGTCCGGGGGGGACTTACGGCAGTTTTGGACAGGGCTTTCATCACTGCCATCTCCACAGTCGTTGACACCATTACACAGCTTCCGTTGGCCAATGCAGCGCCCATTTCCGCACAGAAATTGGTCAGGGGAACATTGTGGGATTCCTGAAGGGGGAATTTTCAAAATTATAAAATTGACAGCTGAGCTTAACACAGATACTAGCGCAATAAAAGGCATTCAGTTTCAGGGTTTTTACCCGAGTCCTCACAGTCTTCCTCATCGCTGTAATCAGAGCAGTCACCCTCCCCATCACAGCGCCAAGACAGGCGGACACAGCGACCAGATTTACAGCGGAACTGGTCAGTTGTGCACATAGAGGTAGCTGAGGAAATAAACATGAGAAGGAATTTCAAAATGGTTTCGCCACTCGCTTTTCTATTGTCCCATTGGCTGCCCCTAGGCTGGACCTGATTAACAAGTCTCAGGGTACTCACTGCAGTTTTTCTCATCCGACTGGTCATCGCAGTCAAAGTCACCATCACATCTCCAGCCAGCATTAATGCACAAGCCACTGTTGCACATGAACTCTCCAGAGCGGCAAGGCTGGTGGGAGGCTACAGAGATAAAGTAGCATGTGGTAATTCACCTTCTGCTGAGCCCAAATTAAGCCCACAAGATTCAGTTTGCTATCTGGAGGGAAAGCTGAAAAGCTTCTGTTTTGAACACTGGAATGATAGTTGTCCATCACAAACTTTTTCTTACCAATTTTACTATGAGGCACATCTGACCAGAAAACAGCACAGCTTTATTCACTGCTACTAATCACAATAGATAATATTTTATATTTATTTATTTATTTATTTATGCAATTTCTGTAGCCACCCATTTCAATCCAAGTGACTCTTTTTATTTATATTTTTATCCCACCTTTTATTTATGGGCACACACACACACAGGGTATGTTTGCTGTCTTGAGTTGATCAGTATATTATAATTTTATCCTACCTGCATACACGTGTGTGTGTGTGTGTGTAGAGACAGACAGAAAGAGAAAGAGAGAGGGAGGGAGGGAGGGAAATAAATTAATATAATATAATATAATATAATATAATATAATATAATATAATATAATATAATATAATATATACTGGTCAATTCAAGGCAACAAACATACTTAATACTCCTGCCTCCTATTTTCCCCACAACAACAACCCTGTGAAGTGGGATAGGGTGGGCGAGAATGACCGGCCCAAAGTCACCCAGCTGGCTTTCATACCTAAGGGAAGTCTCAGTCTGTCTCCTGGTTTCTAGGTCAGCACCTTCACCACTTCACCAAACTTGCCTTCTTGCAGTTCCAATATTTAAACAGCATCCTATCATCTATCCCTTAATTTCCAACTGAGCAAGCAAGATTGTGAAGAAAGCGGCTCTCCAACAAGCAGGCCTAAGGGCAATTCTGACTCTCTTCAGTCCAATCCTAGCCAGGGTTAAGGTCAGAAAGGGCCCAGCAGGATCCATCCCAGATTGTTATACCCAGGAAGTGTTTTTCAAGCAAGCATTCTCCTCTGCACCTTTGGATGACACTGCCTTATGGCACTGTCTTATCATCCAACCAATTTTTGTGAATGGATAGGCAGAAAAAGCTCAGTGCTGTCTTCGTATAAACATCTGGATGATCATCAAAAGAGGCCGAGGCCCTGGAAAGAGTGCAGAGAAGGGCAACAAAGATGTTAAGGGGTCTGGAGGCTGAATCCTATGAAGAACTAAAGGAACTAGGTATGTTTAGCTTAACAAAGAGAAGACTGAGGGGAGACATGATAGCAGTCTTCCAATACTTGAAGGGCCACCACAGGAAAGAGGGCGTTGATTTATTCTCCATAGCACCTGAGGAGGACAAGAAGCAATAGGTGGAAGCTCGTCAGAGGGAGATCCAAAAAGGAAATAAGGAGGAATTTCCTGACAGTGAGAACTATTAAGTAGTGGAACAGCTTGCCTCCCAGAGTTGTGGGTGCTCCATTGCTGGGGGTTTTCAAGAAAAGATTGGACAACCATTTGTCCAAGATGGTTTGAGGACTCCTGCCTTAGGCAGGGGGTTGGACTAGAAGCTCTCCAAGGTCCCTTCCAATCCTATGATTCTATGATTCTATACAGCGAATTTAACTAATTTCCCAAAGTCTTCTTGGTCATCCTCTAGCAGCAGTAGATGGACTGCTTCCCCATCCAAGCTAGGAGAGGCTCTTATGTGCCAGCTCTGTGGCTGGAAGGATTTAGGATCATCTCTTTACTTGTCCAAATGGATAAGTATGAATTTAAAAATGCTTTTCATGAACAACAGAAATTTTGTGTGGTTGATGTCAAAAGGCCTCTGTTGCAAATAAAAATATTATGAAGTCTAAAGTTTTCTACTTGATAAATTATTGGGTAAAATACCCTAATCTGACAATTCAAGAAAATTGTTTAACACTCTGCTATAGTCAATCCATCATTAGTAAGTGATGCCAACAAAATATTTGGAAAAAATGTATGTAATCTTCAGTGACAACAAAGAGTGTAATTACCTTATTTTCTTTCCTTAATGTTATATTACTTGAGTGGACAGAATAATCTTCCAAAGTGCCCAACAATCAGTTTTCAAATTATAGGTGGTAGTGGTGGGAGATAAAGGGTTCTTAATGAAATTGATAAGCCCCAGCTCTGATTCTTTCCCATTTTTAGCCAAATCATAGTTTTAGGCCTCCTTACAAATTTAGTGAAAGGGCTGTCATCAAAGGAAAGAAAGCCATCCAGACCTCTTCTGCCCCTTCTGTGATTCAGCCATTGAATGTGAATGGATCTGGAACACAGTTGGAGACAAAATGAGTTGGAGAGCAGTCTGCCCAATTTAGCCAGGCACCTAGCTATAAAAAGATCCAAGAAAATTGAGAGGGGTGCTTGAATAGTGGAAGGGGCCAAATCTTGCCTGCCCTGAGCCTTCTAAAACAATGAGTAAAGGGAGCCACTATAATATATAGGGATTTTAGGTCAGAACTTTCTTGTTCACCCACTTGATACTGGTATGGGACACAAAGTATGTCTACAAACTAATATTTCCTAATACCTGCAACAAAATTTGATGTCTTGAAAACATTTAATATCGCTAACAAAAAATATTCTCTAGCCATCAAGCTAGCAGACTTCTGGCTGAAGATATGCAATCACTTTCTGTCATATACTCTTACTGGAAACCTGGGTCAAGGATATCAGTAGCTGAGTAAAAAAAAAAAAAAGTCTCACCCAAGGTTTAAATTTCTATCCTCCTCCAATTCCTTAATGTTTATACAAACCCACACTTCACTCCTTTCTTGTCTTCTTAATTCTAAGAAAATCCAGACTGGTAAACAAAACTCCTAGAAGCAAATTTATGCACTTTCTGGTTTTATATCATTTGATCTGAGTCTGCTGGCCCTTGCCCCAAGTAACTTACAACAATCAGATTCATCAGACCAATCCCCACAGTCATCATCTCCATCACAGTGGTAAATGTCCAGGATACAACGCCCATAAGCACACTGGAATTCCTCCAGGCTACATGTTGCTACTGGAACGTCTGATGCTAAAAAGGGAGTGAAGAAAAAGTAAGGTTAACAAGAGATTCTTTGGACTATTATGTGATTCTGGTGATGCACAAAATAGAAAGCCAAGTAGACAGAGAAGTAAGCATCATGCACAAGTTTCCCCCTCTCCCCTCCAAAAAAAAAAAGCCTGCTGGGAGAAATTTTGGTTTTTGAACAGAACATTCATTGCTTCATCTGCAATAAGATTTTCCACCATTCTTTAAGATTACTCCATGTTACAGCCTAGGAAATATAAATCAGGAAGTTCTTACATATTCAAGATGCTTATATTGAGTGGCATAGATCTTATGTCTTATCATATCCCCATTAGGACATTTGATTGGTTTATAACAGGCAGTGGCCTATGGCCACTTATCAAGCAGTATCTGATACTAGGCAGTTTTACCCATCAAGATGGCATCATGCATAGAATTAGCACATTGAAAGTTGATGGGGGCATACACAAGGTTCTCTCTATACACTGAAGTGCAACAGGGAATATGCAATTGAAAAGGAGCATTTATGAATATGAATGCACGCCTTTATGAATATGGACAGTATCAAAATCCACTGAGCAAATCTACATAGGCACTTTCATAATAAACACAAAAATAGCACATGTCAGTAGATTTAACACATATTCAGTTCCACCTCTGATTTTATCATATGTTTATTGCAATTATTATGTATGCACTCTAATGTGAAGACTCATTTGTGACTGACCACAAGCATTCCAATGGCTTTTCTTGTGTTCAAGGGAATGAGGGCATGGTGTTCTCCCAAAGCCTAAACAGCAAGCTAACCTCCAAGATAGCTTCCAGGCATTACAGAGCTATAATTTTCTCTATCTCTGGAGATGACTATGTAAAGGTTTGCAATTAGCCAAGTTGTATGATTGAACAGAGGAACTGTTCATTTGAGGATTTCGTTCTACCAATGCTCTTAAGCAGAAGTCACCATGAATTGCTGTGGCAAGCCTTTGAATAGTACCGTTTATCTCAAAATGATGCCAGGACAAACATCTCTCTCTCTCTCTCCCTGTTTTGTATAGGAATTCTTCCTAGGCGCATATAACATGAGTGCAAAACTCAGTATAATTTAAGACAAAAGATTTACCCTTTCTCCAAGGCAATGAAGCCCAGAGAACAGAATTCTCAGTGTTGGATTGTCAAATATCAACAGACTACAAGATTCAAGGTTTTGAAAAATCAATACTGCAACAGAAAGGAGGCTTTGGAAGGATGTCCAAGCAGTATGACCCCAGCAAAAACATTCAGGTACAAATGACTCTAACAGCTTTCTGGCTCTGCATCTGCTTTCAATTACAAACAGTAAGAAGCAGGGGACAGAGAAGAGCACAAGAGGTGGTAAAGTACATCTGAAATCAGAACTCTAGGAGTTATTAGCTACCTTGACTGCCCTCTAGTTAGAACTATGGGATATACATCAAACTGACAGTAATTGTAATAATAGTCCAGCATATGTAGAGAGCACGATGTTGGAGAAGGCTGGTTTAAATTGAGGGAAAATTCCTAATTTGTTTCTGTGAGGTTCTTTTTTTTTTTGAAGGAAGCATTAGACTTTTAGAAATATATAGAACTATAAGACCCTGTTAATCTCACTAAACTCATGCCCCTAACACAGCTAGGTTCCTGAAGAAAATACATATTTTAATAACCAGCAGAAAAAGTACAGCCAATGGAAAGGGTAGAGTGAAATTGGCTTCCTCTCCAAGACCTTCCTGGCTCTGAAATCTTTATAGCTCTGGCTGTTTGCCAGCTCTCATTATCTGTGAAGATTGTCTTTCCCACCCCACCCTCACCCCAGTATTCCCCACCCTTGCCCTTCAGGAGCTGGACGCTTTTATTGTCCTCCCTCTCCAAACCTTTTGAAGTTTCCTCCTATCTAGAACTTATTATGAAAAATGCCCTTGAGACATGAGTGGGGGAGGAGGAGAGTTTGCCTGTCTGCTGAGAATCCAGTTACTTCTCAGACATGGAAGGAAGGGCAGAAAGAGAAAACCCAGTAAAAATGTGAGGTGATCTGTAAAGGGAGCAATTCACAAAGGCTGGAGCTGGCTTCCCTAATATTCTCGCAACAAATATTTAAAAAATAAGTAAAGGGGTGTTTGAAATGGATGGTTCAAGTGCATCCAGACTGTGGGAGAGGCAACAAAGAGTCCTGGAAGTCATCCATCAAAATAACTTCCTCCGATGTTGGGTGGGGGTTGCCTAAATTGAACGATGTCCTCTCTCATCATTTACTTTATTATAGCCACTTCGTTAAGCAGACTCAAGGTCTGGTTCAAAGTCCTAATAATCAGAAAACAAATAGAACTCTCTTAATCTATCTGAAGATACTGCATGGCTACAAAACAAAACAAAAAAACATAATAGCCTTCACAAGATAGTTCCAATATGAAAATGCTTGCAGAGTACTTTGTTCCTATTTCCTCTCCTTTGAACAAAATATTATTTCCAACATAACTCTGTTTCTGCGTGGTTTTGGATTAAGAATATGAATGGAAATTGTGATACGGTCAACTGCTTTCTAGGCCCTATTTAAGACACTCATTATCACACATAAAATCTTGTGTGTTTTATACCTAAATCACCTGCAGGACTACCATCTGAAATTTAAGTTCTTTTATCTTTTATCCTAGGTTGCTCCACCTCAGTTGATGGAAGATGACTACCAAATCAAGACTTCACTCAAAAGGAAAATAAATTTAAAATGTGAACAGGCAAACTGGAACAAACAATGGGCAAACTTGTGACTATCAACAGAAAAATAATGGAAGCACGATTAAAAAAAACAAACATAAATTTAAAGGAAAAATATATGAATAATAGAATTATGGATCAAATGAAGCAATTCCAGTGCAACTACATAAACTCATAATAAACAGTAAATAAAAAACAAATAAAAATAATCAATGGTAAAATGAATATTAGTATAGATCAGGAAAAAGTATATAAAATTCTAATCCTTGCTAACCCGGCTTCAAGTATAAGCATACTTTAGCATTCCAAATATTTAAGCATAAAGGAAAACACTATCTATCATCCCAAAGGACTCAAAATCTTTTGACAGTGTTCGGGGACAAATAAAAATGCCAAGAGTTCAGTTCCAAAAGTTAGAAAAGTTCAGAAATGAACAAGCTCTAAAGAGGATTTTTTTCCTATCACCTAAGCAACATCAAAGAATAGAATAGCCTGTTTCCCCATCTTGGGAAGGCGGCTAAAAGGTTAGAGTTAGAAGGAATTCAGGAATCTGTCCCCAGTCATCCAAAAGGAATTTTGTCTTTTATCTGTATCATCACTTTCATTCACTCTTATCACTTAGTGATAAAAGATTGGCTACTGCGCATCTGTTCTCCTCCTCCCTCCACCGCCCAAATTTACTGGTTGCTGTTTTTTTTTATATTCATTGGTTGTTCATTACATCCTAGGGCCTACCAATTAAAAGTGACACTATATTGATGGATTGTTAGACCAAAACATTACAAATTTCTTTCATCCTTGCCTCCTTGATTAGACTTCCAACACCTGGACTCTCCTATCGGTAACAAAATCATAAAATCCGCCAGCTCCTAATTTTCTGTTCTTGGAACCCTCCCCATTCCTCCACTTACTTGATTATCTACAAATTGTCAAACTGAAGCTTTTACTTAGTGTCAGAAACCTTCTGTATAAGGCAAAACTTAGAAACAAAATAGAGATAAGTCTATAATATGCCAACAAAGCAGAATAAAATATACCTCTCAGTTGATATATATACTGATTCTCATTGATACACAGTAAAAGTAATCAAAACTGATGCTAAAGTGCAAAGTTACTGAAGCCTGTTAAAAACAGTCTTGTGTTAAAATAACATTTGTTTGCCATGTCAAACTATTGCATCATAACAGAGTTACATGAGAAAAGTATTGATTTTACAACAATTAAACAACATTAAATGTATTTAAGCAACCCTAATGTAAATCAGAGTATGTGATAAATAACTTCTTAAATAAATAGATAAGAAAAATCACAACTGAAAACGATGTAGGTTTCTTTTTAAAACGGGATTTAAAATTCTTGAACTTTTTAGCGGGGATTCTGCAATGAAAAATCTGTAAGAGTTTTCCATCCCGGTATAACTTCTTCCATTTACCAAAATCAATCTAAAAAAGCATTACTGTGCGAAAAGATGTTACTCTTGAAAGAGAGAAATAAAAGAACAGCATTAACAGCTGTAGTAACTGATACTCATGATCATTTCAAAGCTTAGAAGCAGATGCTTTTATCAAACGAAGGAAGGGTGATGTCATTGCAAGTAGTGCTTTTGTCGGAGAAGTGAGATTTTGGCAAAATGCCTGCAGAGATTTGCATTACTAGGCTAAATTTTTTTAATCCTACACAGCAAGGCTAAGGCACAGTAGGTGCTTACATAATGAAAGAAAACACTGGCACATATTCACAGAAGCAGAACATGGAGCTTAACCGCAAGAGGCAACAAGAAAAGGAGGGCACTTACGGCAGTTCTCTTCATCGGAGCCGTCCTTGCAGTCAGTATCACCATCACAGAACCAGTGCTCAGCTATGCAGCTACTGTCACTGCAGCGGAACTCTTTGTCTGAACACTTCCTCATATCTGCAGCAGAAAGAATAGTTTATGGGAAAGCTCATTTCCTTCCTTCCTTCCTTCCTTCCTTCCTTCCTTCCTTCCTTCCTTCCTTCCTTCCTTCCTTCCTTCCTTCCTTCCTTCCTTCCTTCCTTCCTATCAGCTCACACAGCTGCAAGTGAAAGTTCTTTAAAATCTATCTCATTCCCAAATCTTCCAATATGGCAACTGCACAGAAAACTTACTGTTAGCTTAGTGTGGATTTTTACAAAGGCCTAGGTAAACTGAGGTTCTACTACAATATAGTTTGATGTGGTATGGAAGAGATGCAACACAACCTCCAAACTCCCCAATTTCTCAAGCAAGCTAAATATCTCAACTTTTTCCTCTGAGCCTGCAGCCTAGATATATCCTAATTTCATTTTTTCCCATAGCCCTCAAAGCCCGTAGAAACTGCAGCACAAAATTACAGTTTCAAATGATCAAGAATGGGAAAGGAATTAAAAATGTATCTTTTAGGCATACTACAACAAATCTCTCCCCCTCAAATCTTGGCCACTACAGTGACATCACCATCTTGTTGCTTCAGCTGCAAGCGGGCTTTCGCCTTGGGTCTGAGAACTGCAATTAGCCTCTTGCACGGATGGCATCATAGTCTTCATATAAGAACAGGGAAATAGATGATCTTCAGCCTACCATGTTATAACTAAAACCCATGCAAACTCTTTTCTAATCATCTGTGCTGCAAACATTTTTCTCATGTAATTTGCGGTCCAAAATGCTAGATCTTGGACCTATCACAACCAGGTTACTAACCACACTGCTCATCGCTGTTGTCTCCACAGTCATTGTCACCATCGCAGTGCCATAGGCTGCGTATGCAGTATCCATTCTGACATGAGAACTCATCCTCCTCACATTCTCGTGGAGCTGTAGGAACACAACCCATAAAAAGAAAACATGCCAAACTCAACATTGTGGTTTGCTTAGCCAACAGAAGTCTGTATATTGCCAGACATTTTGGGAACACCTATTAATTTACTTCTTCATTATACTGTAAATTTAATCTGCTCATTTGGGTTCTCTGAACAGATTGTAAGACTATTTAAAAACTAAAATGAAACAAGAAAATACATTAATAGTCCATGTCATTGAGAATACAACTGTTGGTAAACTTATTGAATAAATAGCACAGGAAATGTATAAGATTTATAAAAGCTTGATCTCAGTGTAATGCAAGTTTCAAAACATCTTTTGATAAGAGATACACACCTGTGGTTGGAACTCACTAATTAGGAGAAAGGCAGCACAAGAATACAACTTTCAAGAGTTTGAAGAAGTGTGTCCCACCTACCAAAAGTCAAGTTTTGCAGTACACCAGGGAAGACCACAATGTCTAAATTACTGGGATTGGAGCAAAACCCACGTATCTAAGATACACCATCTATTCTGAAAGCTACTCTACTGCTTAACCATCTACAAATGCCAACTACAGATCCACCAGTGGCATTCTATTTGCTCTCACAAAATGATTCTGCATCTAACGTACGGCAGTCCTGCTCATCAGAATCATCCTCGCAATCATTGTCTCCATCACAGACCCATGAACGACGGATACATTTGCCATTGTCGCAGTGAAAATCCAAGGATGAGCAAGTAGGCAGCACTGGAATGCAAGAAGGAAAAAAAGAAACAACTAAGAACATTCAATATGTTGCAGTACATTTACTTTTTAAATCTTAAATGCATGTGCCAAGGACATAACAGTAGTATTACTAATAATTATCGTTATATTTAGTCATAATATATAATTTAGTAATAATTATAATGAGTACAGTAGTATTAATAATAAGTAGAAAGGGATGGGAAATACTGTCATATTAGTAACTTCTCCAACTTCTTTAATATGCATTTTATTTCTTCTTAAAATCAGTTTCTACCCTGAATAACAACTTGGTGATATCACTGAAAGTAAGTTAAAATTATCCTAAAAGAACAGCCAAGTTCCCTTTTCTGTGCCAGATAATATTGTCGTAGAGATTACTGAAAGTTATCACAACAGGCATAGAAGTAGTCAGATCAATTTTAGCCTATTATATGGGAAGAAGCAGTCAGTCTCTCTCAATATAGTGATCATTTGAAATTGTGGTGGATTTAAAAAGGCATGAATTTTCAAAGTAGGAACACAGGCTCTGGCCAACGTCCTACACTTATGTTTTATTTTGTCCACTCATACAGCAATACAAAAGGGCAACTTCTCTGTATCTGTTAATTACTTCAGTCCTGAAGATCCGCCCCTCTGTCATTCTGCTCTGAACACTAGTCCACTTCTTCAAACAAAACCAAAAATACATTCATTTCTCCCTATCGTGTTATATCAAAACAACTTCTGAGTTCTCTAGCGCCAGCAAAAGAGCACAAAGCAGGAATGTCAGATTTTCCATTTCAACACTTCCAAACAATAGTGCCACAGAATACTGGGAACAGATATATCCAGTTTTCAGTGATCTGCACTCCAAAGCACAGAATGGGAAAAGTCTTATATCTGAATCCTTAGAGTCTTCCCCACCTCAAAGAGGATGAAAAAGGGCTGCATCAAAATGCTGCCACTGAAATGTTTCTGTTTGATGTGCCCCTACATGATGCTCTATCCAATTCCCCCATCCATTGGTTAATAGCATTCCATGGTCACTGGATATCTACAGGCCACCCTGAACTGCTTTGGAAGTTCCTCCCACTTCACATTTTTAAAAATGTAAATTTATTTTATTCTGGTGCATCCTTTGAAATTTCCCGCTTTGCATATGCAATACTGTAGAACTCTTTTTTCTCTGAAGACAAAATACAAAAGGAATAACAACACATATAACCTTGACACATGGAAGTGAGAAACAAAACATTACTGTATTTATCACATGAACACCTCCAAAATTCTTGATATTTTTAAAAACCCTTGACAAGATTGTAAAAAAACCCTGATCCTCAACTTGCCATCTTTCTGCTTATCCTAGTGCTTTTTTTTTTTTTTTGGATAGCTGGTATCTTCTCCACCACTGCAAACCCAGAGTATCCACACCACAGGTTTTTATTCCCCAGTATTTCCCAAATCTTGCAGCCTGTGCCAAATGAGGAGGCATCTCTCCTAAGTGCTCATACAATCCAAAGGCACCAAAGTTAGTTTCTAACTCCAGATCTTCCTTTTACATCTTCTTCATAGCTGTTGTCATTTTCATTCAATCAAATATTAAGCAGACCAGGATAGTCACCTCCTTACTGAAAATGGGCTTGACTTATTTCTACATGATTGGCATCTCTCTCTCTCTCTCAAAGCTAGAAAGGAAGATAATCTTTCTGGTTGCTTGCTGAAAATTCTTTTTCAGCATTTTGGGAGAAAATTCTGGAAGAAAAATAAACATACCGATTATATGGCTAAGCCACCTAAACATTCACATCCTGATCTAGAAGTCTCTGCAGCAAATGCTTCAGAAGGGCTAGAGAATCTTACCCCATTTAATTTAAGTGGAGAAGTTAAAAGGAAAATCTATGCAGTATATTTTATATAATTCAAAGAAAATCATTTTTCTTTGTGATTAAGCAAGAGATGATGTGTGGGTTTTGCACAAGTGTTGAGCAACATGTGCACATTTTTTGCTCTATAAACTATTCATCTGGAAAGGCCTTCAATGTACACAAGTAATTTCTGCAATGAGAATGTATATACTATTGAATTAGACCAACATCTACATTCTCCTATCTTAAAACATACACACTCACACAAACAAAATCTCTTAGAAAGGTGAATGCCATTCCTAAAGGCTTCCTCTTCGGGTTGTAATAAATTATCAACCTTGAGTCTATGTTTTCAAGGGCTGTCAACTATTCCTAGAAGAAGAAGAAGAAGAAGAAGAAGAAGAAGAAGAAGAAGAAGAAGAAGAAGAAGAAGAAGAAGAAGAAGAAGAAGAAGAAGAAGAAGAAGAAGAAGAAGAAGAAGAAGAAGAAGAAGAAGAAGAAGAAGAAGAAGAAGAAGAAGAAGAAGAAGAAGAAGAAGAAGAAGAAGAAGAAGAAGAAGAAGAAGAAGAAGAAGAAAGGATTTTATACCTGGCAGCTGTGTTTTCCAAAGGAACAGAGTTTTCTTCAACTCAACAAGCAAGCAACGAAGAGAAACCCTTTCATCTCTCCCCAGTCTGCTGATACTATCTTACAGCTGTCATCATCTGCAGCAGTAACCCAATAAACAGGAAGAAAGCTGGTTTCTTTGCAGACTAGGAATGGCCATTTGGATAGTTAGTCTTTCCAGTTTCCCAATATTCTTACCACCTGGAATTGCAGCCAGAGTCTATCTCTGCAAAACTACTTTGGGTTTTGTTTTAATGATGAAAAGCAGGTTTTAAAAATTATAAACAAACATGCTAACCATGGTTAACCCCACTGCCACGTTTTAATCATACTGGCTGGGATTGTACAATATTTTGAGGCACAAACTAGTTAACCACTAATCAACCAAATGCTTCCAGACAAGTTATCTACAGCCTCCACCATCCTGAGTCAACATGTCCAATAGTGAGAATGGTTTAACCTACAATTAGCTATACAGATGCTCTTTTTTTCTGTTCCATAATAACCTGGCTCATTCATCTTGGTGCTGTAATTAAAGCAAAATCCTGACCTTAAATCTCACCTGTACCTCAAGATCCCATCAGGCTTGCACCAATCTGGTTCCCTCCAAAGATGCTGGGACTAAATTCTCAGAATTTCCAGCTAGTATGACAATCAAAAGCTTCAACATTCCAAAGAACAACCAACACTATGTCTACCAACACAGCTAGAGTCAGGTTGTGTTTCAATTACATCAAGCAGCTGCAGCTAACACAGGAAATGCTCCATGTGGATTGTTCATTACCTCACAAAGGAACCTCGAATGGTAAATCCACATCAGGCACTACTAGAATATCTAGAGATGGTTATAGTACAAACATTATTGGGTACATACTCCATGGACAATCTTCATACGTCACAGTATAGTGTCATTCTCTTGAACATCAATGACATCTCAATAGGCAGCAGTACCTGGGCAACTTCATCTGGGCTCAGAAGCTGGCTGGTTAGTACTTCAATGGGAGATTACCCAACAGAGACATCAATACTAGAATGGGATGTTGAAAAAAAAATCTTACAAGAAGGCAGTGGCCAACAACTTCCATTTTGTGGTCAAGAAAACTACATGGATGTGTTCATGTAGTCACCAGGATTCAAGCTTGAAGGAGGTTTTGCTTTTTTGCTGAGCACAGTTAAATGGAGGATTAGTACAATGTAGACCCCATTAACTCAGAAATTATTGGGGAACACAGACACAGACTAGAGAATACAGGTTTGTAGGTGTTAATGGCAGTCTAATGATAATTCTAAATTGAATTGAACTGCTCCTGTCTGTGCTCCTGCACTCTGAAGATGCCGGTCACAGGTGCTGGCGAAACGTTAGGAAACAAAACTTCAAGAACATGGCCACACAGCCCAGAAGACCCACACCAGCCATCTAAATTGATTATTTCTAGCAATCAAAATAATTGAGCAGCTGGGGCCATTCTCTTATGAGGAAATGATGCATATTTTCTTGTTGTCAATTTCAGTTTAGGGGGGAAAAAATAAGTAAAGGAAGGCATGACAGAGGTGTATATAAGTATGTATGGTATAGTAAAGGTATCTACAAAATAGGTTTTTCGCTAGAGCCCAGGGTCATCCAGTGAATCTGGATGATGGAAAGATTATAATGTATGAGGCATCACAATTGGCCTTGACAGTAATTACAGATCCCCAGACACTTAATCCTTAATTTACCCCTTGGTTAAATTCGGCAGAAGACTTCCAGACACAGTTTGGTTAGTTTTAAATCTTTGTTGTAGACAGGAATGAAGTCTTGAACACAACAGTTGATTTCCCACTGTAGAGCAAAGAATTCAGAGCGCGTTCTCTCTCTCTCCCCCCCCCCCCAAATTTAAAATCTTGGCTTCTTCCTCCTGCCTTTCTAAGTGGACAGATATTTGGTGATTCCCTTAGTGGCCTTGGATGGTTGAGAAATGCTTATATAACAGTTCCCTCTAGCCTGGGAACTATTGGTTCTTGCCTCACTAGCATCAGCCTTTACAGGACAAACAGGAAGAAACACTTCTCACTGTGCCCAGTTAAATGGTAGAATATACCTCCTCAAGATGTGGCGTGGTTCTCAACTTAGTTTCAAAATGAATTAAACAGAATCAAGACCTGCAATAGATAAGATCAGAAATATGACCAAAATACCAGAAACAGCAGTAGGAGCAGCATTTTCCCTTAATTATATATTGCTTGCAGACTTCCACCAACACCAGGTTGTTTACTTGAAAATCAGGTCAATGGACAAGATGGGCTATTGGTCCGATCCAGCAAGGCTCTTCTTAGGACTCAAAACTAACAACAGCAACAAAATCCATCTTGTTACATATGTGTGTGGAAACAGGCTCTCTGCAGAATGAGTCCTTCACAAAAATGGATATTCTGTACATTGAAAAGCCCCACTCATAGCAAACCAGTTTGTTACAACACTTTCCAAAGAGAGAATCCTGTGCAATTTCAAAGAGTTAATCTACCACAAAACTGCAGCGGTAACACCTACCAGAAATATTGTTCTAACATCGATGACTTGCCTTGAGGTTACTGCTTTTTAATTACCCTACAAATATTAATTAATCTATCATGTCAGGATATTTATGTGCATTGCTTTGTGATAATCACTGTAATTAATACTGTCTTAAATGTATTTAAAGTTTAATATAGCTAATACTGCTTGTACTTTTTGCATTTCATCTTCCTTTTACATTAGTGTGCATTTTCATAGGTGTTAAAATCTGAACAATAAGGATCACATTCTACACACATGATGCTTACTGTTAAACAAACCACAAAGGTCCCACCAATAACACAGATCAGGAAGAGACCTGAGCTAAGCTGCTGTTCTTCCCTCTTCTCTGCCCTGCGACAAAGTTATGTTTAGATAACAATGATTGTTTTAACACTGATTATATTTGATATTCTGTTTTGTTGCTATAGTTAGTACCTCTGAGATTTTTTAACATACTTAGCTATTAAAGGAATGAGTCTCTTTTTTTTTCCAAACAGAGGAAACATGCACAATAGCCCACTGTTTTGTGCACATAAAGATGGAATAAAGCAAGCATTATTTTAAAATAAGGCCTGCCCAAATATTTCCATCTTTTTATATAGGATCTGGAAACTTAACACCAATATGCCTTACAATTTTTTGTAAGGCAATTTTTTTTAGAACTCAATCAATTAATTTCAGTTGTTGGGAATTTGTTTATATAGTAACTTATATGAGCTACATATAATCCTGCTAAATGAGCCCAAGAGCCACTAAGTGGCTAGGGTCCATATCATCACTAACCTGTCATTAGTGCATATCCTTGCCCCCAAATCCTATTGCAATACCGAGGAGTAGCAGTATCAGCTACTCTTTTTTAAATGGGTTGAAAAGCTTAGAGATGGCCTATATAAGTAATCACAGTACCTCTTCTAGTTAAAATAGTTTTAAAAATTAAGAGCAATAAAGCTTATGTCCAGAACGCACGGACTTTTGTTCTGACAACTTTCCTCACTTTGTCCTCTGTTACAGATTCTTCCTTGTATCTGAATTGTTGTTACCATTTCATTATATTTATATTCCCCCCTTCCACCAGGAGCTCAATGCAACATACATAGCACTCCCTCTTCCAATTCTTCCCTGCAAACCTATAGCTGGGATGAGTAAAATAAATACTTTTTGCACCATTCCATCTCTGAACTTTTGATGGCAAACTAGTCTGAAGTTGATGACTATTACAAAGTTATCACTGTTAGCCTAGTCTTCCCCAAACAGGATTGGGTGAGATGTTTGGGGCATAACTCCCATGTTCCCTGATAACTGGCTTGGATATACAAACTTGGATTAATGGAAAATGTAGCCCAACACTTCCAAAAGGACCTAGGCTTGGGAAGGTTGATGTAACTCAAGATCAGTATTTGCCCATCTAGATAGTCTGAATCACAAGCTTTTTGAATATTATTTTCCCCCAATAAGAGATCTTAAATGCTTTTATACTCTTCCCTTTGCTGTCTCCCCATTGAGAGTGGTGAATGTTCAACCTGGGGTAATGCAGTATTGAATGCATGGCCCCTGCTGCTCCCAGAAATTAAATTTACATCTGCAATTCAGGTAACATTATTGTTATATGATGATGAAGAGTAGGGATAGAAATTCCACAAACCTAAGACTGACTTCCAAACTCTCACTGGAGAGAAAATTGTATTCATTCATACCAGCACATGGACAACTTAAAGCTGTGGAAAGTACTGTAGATATAATTCATTTGTGTCTATACTTTTTCCAGCTTGAAGACAGACAGGTACCCAAATTTGAAGCATTTTTAAAAACTCAATAAAGATATGCACATACAGTGACTGCTACTTTCCTGAATCACACACACACAAAAAAAGCCGAAGTAAAATTCAATATATTTTTCTTTAGATATGAAGTAAACTAAGCTAGTTTTATCACCCCAGCTAGTATAAATCAAGTTTCATTATTAATCATGCAAAACAATGTCTTTAGTTAGGGTACTAGTCCTTAACTCTTAAGAGAGTCTGAACAGATTTTTTTTCCATAATAATCTCCTATGATTATTTAAAAAATGAAAAAATATCTAGGAGGAAAAAATGGCAGAAAAAATGGCAGAAAAAAAATGTCTAGGAGTAAAAACAAATTTCACACCAATTTCTCTCACTAGACTGTCACCAAAATCACATTTATCTTTTGCAAATACCTTAGACAAATCTTGAAACAAAAATGATGGGTGTGAAAACCTTTCTTTTCCCTTTCCCCCACCTGCATTGACAAGTCCAAATGCGTTAGATTGTATTTCCCATCCTTCCCGGGCATCAACACATTTGGAAGGTGCATGACAGCAAGACCGGTCTAAATGATAGGGAAAAACCTCCTAGTATTTTGTGTCAAGATCCACATACAGAATTGTCTTCCGGATAAGCAGAGTTTGAGAATACATGCTTACAGTACTGGGAAGGACGCAATTCAGTCAACAGACAAGTAAATATTTGCTTCATGTGTTTGCTGAACACATAGTGACCTCCCTATTTAATGGAGAACATGTCTCAACTCAGCTATGCTCAGAAATCTTATCACAGCACTAGGAAACCTGGGCCGTGTGCCTGAATAGCCATTATTCAGGAAAAAGGCTTCCAAGGCCCCCCACTACGATCAAAAGTCTCTTTACAGACTTTGCAAATGTCACACTCTTTCAGAACACCCATCCTCCTTCTGATGTTTCTGGCTTCTGTAAGAAAGCTTTACCAAATTTATAAACCTGACTAACCAACGCTGATCAAATTAAACACCACGTCCACTTACATAGTATATGCATGTGATCCTGGGAATATTTTGCTGTTATTTTGCCCTGTATGATTCTACTTGATGAGACTCTAAGAGCAGGCTTCAGTCTCCTTCATTTCCTCTCCACTGCATCCCGCTGATATGCAGGACTTCTGAAGGATCTCTCTGCGTGTAAGATCTTTTCCAATCTAACAAAACTAAATTCCTATTTTAAAGCACTCATTTAATCAGAAGTCTCCTTTTGCAGGGATTAGGGAGGAGATAAAGTTGACATAGCTTACCTGGCTTGCAAGAATTTGGATGACCATTAGATAGGAGCAAAAAATTAAAAGTTATCTCTATCTCTGTGCTGCCATTTAGTGGCCATCCATATTTTAACAGCCCATATATGGCATTCCTAGATAAGAGAAGGCTTTAAATGGGAATTCTAAAAAGTCCTGTTTATATTACCACCCTTGTCAGAATAGAAAACATAAATGAACTGCAAAAATGTGCATATGAAATCTAATACCATGTAAGTGGGACATGTGTAGTGATTCTTGACATATAAACAGACTACTTTTGAATTACTAATGAGGGGGGAAAAGGAGATTTAGGAGAAATATGAAAAATAAGGAGACATATTTCCTGAAAGCAGAAGTCAATTCAGTGTTCTTCTGCTCTCAACTTAGGTGAGAGACTTAGGAGACAGACAGCAACTGAGGTGCAGGCTGACTTGGACATGAGACTGCCAAAACCTATCTGCGCTGATAGGTCTCGGGAAGACTGCTATAAAGGCAATAATTGTATTTGTAAAGTAACCAAATAAAGCAGTTCATTGGGAAGTTAAGCAAAGAGAGAAAAAGCTACATTTCCTATCAACTGAAATCTCCACTACTAACAAATAAACCTGTATTTCCACCTCAGTGATAAATATAACTGTCCCTCAAGACAGGGGATGACTCTAGGAAATCAGACACTCTGAAGCAAGGAAGTTAAATAAATGAGAACAACACTTCAAGGAAGTAAGACTGGGAGAAGAAGATGCCAGGAGAAAACAGATGCTAAATTCAAAGACAAAGAGTAAATAAATCAGGGAATTGATCATGGCATTCAACAATCAAAACCAACATCTAATAATTTAATCTTTTACTCAGAAGTAAGTCCTATTCAATGGGGCTTGTTCTCAGATAATCATTATATACTGTTGGTTGCTCACTCCAACCTTTTGATTCTCTAAATAGTCTAGACGTCATGCCAAGTACCGCCCAGGACACTGAATTTCCATTTATATGTCAGAGTCACATAGGGACCATAAGGCATATATAATGAATGTCTCCAATCAGTGAGAAATCTCCTTTTAATAGACTATCTAGTGCTAATTCCAGTTTCTGGAAGGTCTGTCTAGTAGGCAAGGTTTCCTCATAATTTAGGCAAAGGTTCATGCTTGAAATTCCATCAAAGAATTACTTGCAACACCCAACGTGCAAGACTGAACTGGTTACATGTTTACTATTGTTCTTTTCTTCTGTTGGGGAAACCCCAAAATTATTATTTACAAAATCTCTACTTATTAAAGTGTTTGGAGCTAGTTCACTGCCATTCCAGATTTTTGAGGACTGGTTGCCGAAAAAGCCCTCAAATACAAAGGCTGCTAAGTATAAGATTATTTCCTATCCCCTACTTTTCTATACATATCTCTTCTTTCCTAGTTCACCTATTAGCACATCTAATTAATTTCTCTCTGTCATGCTATCATTCTCCTTTCCAGCTTTGAAGAGGTTATGCAAGTGGCCACCACATTCATTAATCCATTGTGTAGCAATGATGAATCTTAATTTCTAAACCCAAGGATGGATGAATCTTAATTTCTAAACACAAGGATGGATGCCACCTCAGTTTAGGACTGGCAGCTGCAGAAAAGTAGGCAGACCAATATAGAGCAGTTTCTCTCTAGTAGGAAGTAGCATTTCTTACAGGAGACCGGCAAGAGGATTTATCAGAGAAACCAAGCACTGCAAATGAGGTGTTTTGCTGTGGCTGAGATTAGTAGAGAGCTACATATACAGGGGTTTTAAAGAATCACTAGAGGAAACAGAATTTAAGGTTCATTAAAGAAAGCACAGCTAGGTGAATCTTATATAGCAGCACTTAAAGAGATTGTACTAAAAACACGACAGGGAACTGGCTGGGAGCCGCCAAAGTGAAAATTAAGTGATACCATCAAATGTATAACACCATGTCCAGCAGTGTGCTTCCTGCTCTTTGTGTCTGAGAATCCTCCTTGCTCATTTACTTCTACATAGTCCTTCCATAAAGTTGGTTTACATAATTATGTATATTCTTTCCAATGTAATTTCCTTGCCCTCTCTTTGCTCCTCCAAATTCAAAGTACTGTTTTCCCCTAACACCTTTTACATAAAAGAGTGGGCTTGTTCCTTCTCTTTACTGAACCTCACCCACCCATCCCTGGTCTTAAAAAGCAAGTCAGTTATTTGAACCATAACTTGAACCTGAGTGGAGGAAGAAAACATCTCAAGAGAAAATCAAGCTGATCCAGGGGTGGGAAGTGTTGGCAAAATGCTGGTATACTGGGGAGGTATACTGGGAAGCAGATACAAGGAACTTAGTTGACTTCAATTTTCTTATTTCAGTTTGTTCTTTTTCTTTGCCTTATATGCCTTCTGGAAAAGATAATTCTATTTTGCCCATGTACAATTGCTGTAATCTGATCTGAGCATGAAATTTCCCCTCAGGCTCTTCTGTATCCTTTTCTATTTCAAGCATCATCAGCTCTGCAAAGCTCTGTCTGCTCAGTTTGTATGGAGCTTCCCCATAACTGTTAAAACTGTCAGTCTAAAATTTCCCAATTTTAGACAACTGGAGCTTGCTGCAGGGCATCCCAAGGGGATGATTAAGGCACAGGGTTTTTGTTTTATTTTTTTACTGTTTTATGATTGTTTTATAGTTATTGGTTTTATTGTTGTTGTGAGCCACCCAGAGTTGTTCAAGATGGGCGGCCATATAAATCTTTTAAATAAAATAAATAAATAAATAAGAATAGTGGGAAAGGCTGTCTTTTTGAGGCAGGGAGTGGGGAAGATTCAGGGTTTTAAAGGGACCAAACAGAAACCCTCATCTTAGGGTTACAGTGGCTATACCCATTTTTTCTCCTTAACCCCCCCCCCAAAAAAAACCCTGGAAAAATCAGGTCAAAGTTGTGTGCGTATGTGCAGTTTTTAAGAAGTGAAGTAAGCATTCTAACAGCTCTGCAAGTACTGTTAAGACAATAATTTTGCCCCTTCAGTTCCAACAAATTACCCCTCCAATGCATTTTTAAAAAGCTAGAATTTTCAGCTGAGCTCATTCTGCAGTGCTCTAGAAGCTACATATAGGAGGCTGGAGGTCACATTCACAACCTACCAATTCCTAGCTTAGCACAATGTGTGAACTTAGCAGTTGTGTCTAGTAAACAAAATAGGGACAAACAAGTCATAGCATAAACCATTACATATGAATAAGATCACTGAAACAGGCAGGGTTACAGCCCTACTGCTTCAACGGTCCTTATTTCTTATCTAAGGCTAGGACACGTCCAATTTTTCCAGTAACCTAAACATTATATACAATTATCATTTCCATTTTAAAAAAAAGATCACAAAAACTGTTTTAAAAAGCAAAATATCCTCTCTTAGTTATTACGGCTCTGCAGTGCTTCATATTTGATTCCAGAATGGAGCTTCAGAGAACATGTGGGTACAAACACTGCATCATTCTTCTGTGTTCTGCAGCTGCCCTTTGTACCTCTTTGAAATCAAATATGAAGCATGCACAGACCTGCTGGTTATTTAAAAAATGATCAGGCCAAAGAAAAGGTCACTAAAAACATGCAAACACTTGAGGTTTACAACTCTCTTCACTAGATAAGATTTACAAAAGACTGATAAGGAAAGGAAAGGAAAGGAAAGGAAAGGAAAGGAAAGGAAAGGAAAGGAAAGGAAAGGAAAGGAAAGGAAAGGAAAGGAAAGGAAAGGAAAGGAAAGGAAAGGAAAGGATACTGTCATTGTAGCAAAACTATAATAAAGAGGATATCCCACTTTTCTCTGCATTCACTGTAATGAAGGTTCTTCAGCAGGTGGATGGTTTATTTGTAAATGTCAAATCTAGGAACTACATTTACTCCAAAAGAGAGTCTCTAAGGGAAACCCTCATTTTTCTACTTTCCTAAAATCCATTTAGATGGGAGAAAGTTGGAAATCCCAAGGCTGTGGTTTGGACTAAGCTTTTTTTTAAAAAAATCCTTTAAAAAGTCAGTAGCAAATAACTTCTAAATTTTTGCTAAGAAAGCAACATGGATGTACCTGGGTAGCCAATAGGAGCTGAGCCTAACCTAAG
This sequence comes from Python bivittatus, assembly GCF_059951505.1. Lineage (NCBI taxonomy): Eukaryota > Metazoa > Chordata > Lepidosauria > Squamata > Pythonidae > Python > Python bivittatus. The sequence continues at coordinate 32,863,811 of NW_028277075.1, read as the reverse complement.
AGAAACTTCATTTGATTTATACCCCAACTTTATTTTGTACAGCTCAAGATGACATGCATAATGCTCCTTCCTCTTTACTTATTTTAAAGTGCAATCTTTAAAGAACACACATGCTTTTGCAAAGTATATATGAAATAAATGAGTATCTCACTTCTTTCATAATAGCCACCTCTTTAGATAACAGCTGTAATTTATCTGTCATTTCAGTAATGATACTTACTCAGTGCATATAGGGTTATGTGTTGTTGTTTTACAAAATAAAAATATGCATTTGGAGAAAACTTGGGAAAGAGGCTGCTCTTCAGTTTAATATGGTATAGGTTCTACCATCACAGGTATATATACTGTTTGGCCCCCATTTCAGTTTTTTTGGGGAGTTCAATTTTATCTATATATATCGCATGCAAAATCAGTTGTCAGACAATCCTACAAAAGTGACCATAGAAATAATTGCATAAATGACAAAGAAAATTAGCATCCAAGATCTGCCACCACTACTGGCTTCTTTCAGAAGGTATCACAGCAGTAGAAATGCTGAATACTGTCTCCTTCCTGACTCTCCTGTGGCCATGCTTCCCACTATGTCCTTCCTCTGTCTCCAATCCACTTTGTCTCCTCTCCCAATCTTCCTCATTCCCAACTTATGAGTGTATTTAAAAGTCTCCAAGATATCTATCAGCCATACTTTCTTCTACCACCAGCTGCAGTTGTAAACTGTCTGCAATTGCCAGTCAGCGAGGGGTGATCCCAGAATATGTAACAGATCAGAGTTGACTTCACAACTTACACTTATTTTATAATTATGTGATAGTGGAGGTGAGTCCCTATTAGGTCCTAAAGTAATGCAACACACACAAACACACACAATGCAAACTCTATTTTAGTTCTGTTAGCTCTATCTAAGGGGCACACAAGAGGATGTAACAAAACCCTGCCTCTCCTAGCTCCCAAGAAGGTCAAAGAAAGTGGTTGGAGAGTGGACGGGTTTCAGCATTTCATAATTTAGCAACATGCATTCATCTTCTGGACTCTAATAATAGACTTAAAGTGACCCTTTAGGAAAAATAAGCCACGTGCCTTTTTTTAAGTACCAAATACAAAAGCATAAAAACATTTGGAAGTCTTCTTCAGCCTCAATCCCTCCCTCCTAAATCATGGATTATTTTCTTACTGCAGCCGTCTTCATCACTGTGGTCCCCACAGTCATTGTCGCCATCGCACTGCCACTGAGCAGGGATACAGGTGCATTCACCAAAGGCACTAACAGCACAGGTGAAATGGTTGCGGCCACAGGAACATTCAGAGCTGCTGCTAGCTGCGCCTGCAGGAAGAAAATAATTGGCGTTACCTTAGAGAAGAGTCTAGAAAGATCAGGATACAGAAAAGCATTCATACAAAGCAGACTTGCAAAGTATTTTCCAATTTACAGTATGTCATACAGTATATTCTACTACAGCTAACTGGGTACAATAACTGAATGCAACCAAACTGAGCCTATGAGTGTGCATATTATCAGGAAATGCATCCACTGTGCTGAATAAACAAGTCGCATAATTAAATTTCTACTTTCAGACCAATATATGAATTAAAAATGTTATCCTATGAAAATTATATTTCTCTGAAGATTTGTGATGCAATTCTATGATTAAAAATTACAAAGTGTGGAGAAAAATATGTATACAGTATATCATTTATTAATTTTACCATGTTCATATGCACAAGAAGAAACTCCATCTTTAGCTATACATAGCAATATATGCAATTTGTGGTCATTTTATATGTTCTAATGATACTTTTATTTAATGCTTTTTGGTTATCTTTATGCCTTTGGGGCAGAAAGAAAAATGTAAATCAAACAAATAATTATTACCACACACACTTCTGCACAACAGCTAAACAGAAAGATAACATAAAAATCAGATGAAAATGTCCAGTCTTCAGATTCATTGTGTAATGTCACTTTACCTCTATTTCATAAACCAGCAGCATCCAGTGTGTGCCATTTCTTCATATTTCTGTCTTTTTTATAATCTCAAAGTAGCTCACAAAAATATAATAATATTCTACCTGCAATAGGAATTATATTTACTTTTTTTGTGGCGATACTTAGCTATATTACAGGAGAAAAGAAAGGAGAAAGAAGATAGTAGATTTGAGAAAGCCAAATTCCTTTCAAGTGAATGCTATCTCTAAAAACAGGACATGTGTTTTTGTACCAAAGGGTTTCAGAAATCTAGAAGATTCATGCCTCTGAATATGACTCCGTCTCCACCTTGCATTCCAACCCTGGTCAGCCGAGGAGATCCGGAAATGCTTTGGAAGTCAGGGCACCTGACTACTGGCACGCAAAGCAGTTATTTAGGGAATAAAATATACTCTTCTCATCATTGTATCAGAATGGCCCTGATGCTGTTAATAGTACTTCAGATTCTAAATCACAAATAGCCATGGGATCTCTTCTTTTACTGAGAAACATTTCTCTATTTTCAAGTTGGCAGAAGATAGGACAATAAGGAATGGTTATGAATCACTTCCCCTTTCTAAGAGTAGTAGTGGGCACGCACTTCAGGCTTGGATGCCTTGCATGTATGTGTGTGAGACAGAGGGAATCCCAAATCCTTCCAACCTGAATCTGCTGCAAAACTAGGAACTCAAATTGGTGGGACAAATGCTCAGCATTAAAAACAAGGAGCTGCAAAGCATATGCTCGGCCCAAGAATTTGTGATCACTCCCAGAACCAATCTCACAAATCCTTTCACACGCAATTATGCTCTTGGTTTTTCCCACAAGTATTCTTTTTCAGCAAAGCTTCTTAGTTGTTTCTATAGAGAGAAAATTAGGAGGCAGAAACACCTACAATATAATGCAAATACCCAGAATCTGCTCTGATCTACCTTCTAGTCATTCCCACTCTATTCCAAACATTGTTTTATAGGAAGTCCAGTTTTTTTCTTTCTCCCTCCCCTCGCCCGAGTCTCCAATTGCATGATTAATCAATTGCCTTTATAGTGAGGAAACATTGATTACAAGGCAGCGGGGTACTACTTGCCTTGGAGAACTGCCAAACAGCAACTATTTCTCTACTTCTCTCTTAAGAAACTGATTTGATCCTCAAGTGGCAATTCTTCAGTGAAAGAAAGTACAGTTAATCCTGTTTAAATGGAGGGATTTGTTGACCCGTTGTTTAAATAGAGAATTCTTCTGACAGAAACTAAGAAAGCCACTTTGCATTCATACATTCTATTATGGAAGAAACAGCACTCACTTAGAGAGGCCATCCAGTTGTGTTAACAGCAGAAGAGGCAGAATTAATTTCAGCTCGAGTCCTTCGGCTCCAGTTAGAATGAAAGCTTTACAGAGCAACACAACATACAGCTGTTTGCAGACACTCACCAATATTGTGCTCCATAATAGCTCTGGGAGATGGCCGGTGATTGTAATGTATACAGAGGAACAGGGCAAAACGTCTTAACTCATACTTTCTGAAATATTCCATGACAATATGAATTATCTGAAGCCAAATAATGTTAAAAATCAAGCTTCTTCCAAATTCAGCTATTGGGCCATTCATAAAATCTTAGACCGATATATTAATATCTGTTAGGCATATGTGATCATAAAAAAATAAAGTCTGAATTAATTCTGACAACAGATTAATTGCCTCCCTCGTTGCACCAATGGCTTGCTAGAGCCTTCAACACCTTTTTCTTCATCTTCACTGAATATAATGAGGCTTACACAGAAAACTTTGACACTGAGAAGTCTCCTTTTCATTCTCAAGAAGCCATGAATGATGTACCAGACAAATGCAGCAGGTTTGATTTACAAACACAAGGAAAAAAATACAAGTCTCTACAGGTCAGATAAGGTTTATGACTTGGGTAAGCACAAATACCAGCTATCACCCATCCTGTAAAGATTAACTGGAACCTGGGGAAAGTATTGGGGAAGTATGTTACTGCTATAAAAGAATGGAGCACAAAAGCAATAAATCTCAGAATAGTCAATTAAAGAGTGAAGAGGAAATGAAAAAGGATGGCTCCCAGAAATCTGCCTTGAAAGCAAGTAGCTGAAGTCATTTTTTTCTGACTCCTATTGAAAAATTCTGACAGTTTTCAACAATGGTTCTTATTTGTTGCTATACAGACAAACAACTAGGAACCAAAAATACCATCATTATAGTGCAAATTTTCAGAAGTCTACTCTGATCTATTTCCTGCCCACCCCTACTTTAGAAGCAAGAGAAAAGATCTTGCCTCTGAAGATCTAGAGCTAAGCATTAAGTATCAAATTTCTTTTGTTAAGGAAAACATTGTACAGAATTCATACTGAAAACAATGCGTTTCACACCTTACATTATATGCAAAGCAACAAAGGCCCACAAAACTGCAAAATAAGGTAATCTAATAAAATGAAATTAGGATTGAAATAATGCCCATTCATTAGGAAGCAAACTAACAGAAATATATGAAGAGAAAAATAAATATGTACACTTTCAACCTGATTCTGAAATGTCTCACTGAGTTCAACTGGACTTACTCCCAAATACTTAAGGTAAAGTTACGAGATTACTTAAAGGGAAACTGAGCTTCAGGAATCCTTCATTAAGTGATTTGCAGACACTTTTCCCAGAATAATTGCCAGTATTTCAAGCTGACAGCAGTCTGTTTACCTTCTCGGTCAGATGGAAGACATTGTTCTTATCTCCTGTCTCCCAGAAATCCTAGAGTGTTGTCACTTAATAGTTTTTAATACCCATCCAAGCATTGCTCTTTCCTATGTTTATTGGTAAAACACCTCTTGATATTCTACTCACAACTTATTTAAACCACTCCTATCTTTCTTTCCTGGCTCTTTGCTTCCATCATCCCTCTCCTTCAAACAAATCAGAAGGCTAAGACTAATCCCCTTTCCCACTACTAGAATTGTGATATTCCTTTCTTCAAGCCTCTACACCAGTGTTTCTCAACCTTGGCAACTTTAAGGCCTGTGGGATTCAACTCCCAGAATTCCCCAGCCAGCAAGGCTAGCTGGGGAATTCTAGGAGTAGAAGTCCACAGGCCTTAAAGTTGCCAAAGCTGAGAAACACTGCTCTACACTGATCCCAGAAAAGTTCTCGATAGCATTATTTTCTGTACTTCACACTTGAACTATCAGTTAAATTTATTGATGTAGTGGTTTATCACAACTTTCCCAATGAGGTAGCCTTTGGGTATGTTGCCCATGCTGGTGGGATTTCAAGTAACTGTTGTTCAATCAATTTATAGGGGACCAGGTTGGGGGAAGCTAAAGTAAAGATATCATTCATCCAGAATTCAGTAGAATCTGTGTAGTAAAGTTGGTCCTATATAAGAATATGTACTGATTTTAAAAAGAAATCTTAACAGCATAGTTGTATGAATCATCTTGTTCTTGGAGAAAAGGTTAAGCTGCACAGCTCTATGCTTTTAAAATATATTCAAGATCAGGACCTCTAAAGATAGTTTAGACAAAAATCCTGGTTTTAAGATCTAAACTGCTCTTAGCTAGCTGGTTTGTTGGGATAGTCAGTTGATGAAAGATAGACTTTTTGACCATTGGTGACTGGACAGGCATCATCTTTATGTAAATTTCAATTAATAGCTATTGAGCTTCCAATGCATTCCAAAAGAGTCCTTGATGATACCCACTCTCCCCTTTCTTACCTGAAGCCACAACAATCTGCCAAAACTCTGATATTTTGATACTTCCATGGCACTAGCTTCAATCCATCCCCTTAGTATAATATATCATAACTACATACCTGTCCTAATCCACAGAGGTCAGATTCATCCTCATTGCTCAATTTGTTGTAGACAGGATATAGAGTTCCAGGTGGTAGAGACGCTATGCTTCCTGTTCTTGACAAATGCATTTCCTAATATTAGAAGTGTATATGGGTACGTTCTAAAATTTCATCTTAAATGTAGTCTCACAATATCACATTGCAAGCTACCTAGTAACTCTCCAGTAGAGGGGGGGGGGAACACAACACATTTAATCTTCAGATGGTATTTTATGTTTATTTTTTGAGCTTTAGATGAGAATGCATCTCTAAAACCAATATTTCTCAGGGCACAAATTCCCTACAAAGAATGGTTTGGGGACTTTTTAGCTCATTCAAACAATGAATGAGGAATGATGAATATATGTAAAATGATAAAAATATGGAAGAAAGGATATTTTTAATAGTAATTATATTAAAGATTATAATTACAACAGTAAAACTAATATAAACTAAAAAAAGAGTAGAAGGTGAAGAAAAGAAGAAAAAAAGAAAAAGAGAAAGAGAAAAAGAGAAAGTAAACTAAGAATATAGCAAAGAAAAAGAAAATAAAAATATAAAGAAGTGACTTCCCATCTTTATCACAAGTATAAACAATTTTAGTAACTCATAACCTCCTCTTAATATACAACAAATGCTCTCTTCTTCCCATATCCCATCTCTCATCTATAAAGAAATCCATAAAGCATTGTCACTTCAGTCAGGGTGTCAGCAAAAGTCCATTACGTGTCACCAGAAATAACAACATATTTATTTTAACCTTGATCAAATAAACCAACTTTATATTCCTTCCTTTTACTTCTAACAATCTTAATCTTTAATCCATTCAAATAATGTCATAGAACTTGATTTCTTTTCATTTTTCTTTGTCCCTTCTCATAAGATTGTTCAAAACTTTAATAAGCCTCTTTTGTAAGTCCAATATAGGAAACTTATCCAGGTCACTTCCCTTGGTTTATTATTTGTATATTGTTTTTATATCCCTCTTAATTATTATGACATCGGCCAGGGATATTATACGTGAAAGTTTTCCTCCCTCTTTCAAAATATTCAGGATCATTGAAATAAAACAAATAGTGGGACACTCAGAACAGAAAAAGGTAGTATTCCTTGCATGTCTGTAGTTAATCTATTAAATTTACCACTATTATTTCAAGGTGACTTGGCCTTTAAAGGGTATTAGACAAATGCAAAGACAGGGAACTAGATATCAATGAATGATAATAGTTTGGTATTAACTCTTGTTTCATAGGTTGTATGTCTCTCAGGGGCACTTGCTGGGGAACATGCAAAATGCATGGTGATATAAATATATGCAAATATATATTTTAGCTTCCTGCTAAAAATTCCAGTAAACATGCAATGGGCTTTCCTTAAATCAACTAAAAATTACTGAAAGAGAACTTTTTTGTCTCCCACTGAACGAAGGCACATGGTCCATATCATTGGCATCAGAATTAAATCAAGTAGCCAGGGTCCCTTTACATACAGGTTCTTCAGCTTAAGGATTAGTAACAAATAAAAGTTAGGGGCAACCAAAGATGTCCCCAGGGATGGGGCAAATATCAAAAGCAGTGTTGTACCATAAGTTCCGCCCCTTTTGTATATGCACTGTGACATGCATAAACATATGAAAGGGGCAGAGCTTGCATTGCAACACTGCTTTTATCCTTTGGACAAGAGCATCGAATTCTGCAGGAGGAGCCCATCTGACAGAAAGAACTCTCAATCTGCCATTCAAGGGAAAACCATTCATCCATCTTCATTTTTCCTGACCTGTATGAAACTGATGTTATGTGTTTCTGCAGAATTTTCAAAATCTGTGCAGTTCAAGGACCCTCCAAAAGCCAAAGGGTTGAAAACAGCTATTATAACTCTTACCTGCATTTCCCTAGGAATCTACTCTTAAATCAAGCAGTTCATAACTGATCTCTCTCACTCCTGTGCCTGACAACATTCTATAGGTACAAGTTTTAGCACTCTGTTTCACATTATTAGTAACCAACTTCCTTAAGATCTGATTAGCTTGCATCAAGTATGTTGATTAGCTCTGTTTAGAACTAGTTCATACTAAAGGGTCTGGTCTCTGCCATATATCCAGAGGCCAGTGAGTTTGCAATATTTGCAATTTAGCAGTGTGGAAGGTTCAATATTCCCTTCTCTTTCTATTTATGTTCCTAAACTACCCTCCCACAATATGTTAAAATATGTGTTTATACCAACTCCTCTTCTGTGCTATTAGGCTAAGAATCCTATTCACTAATGGGGCTATAATTTTCCAGCCCTAGAGCATGGGAAGGAAATAAGAGTTTGTTTCTACATCAGATTTCTGAGGACTGTAATCTGACTCTTTTCAGGACTGTGGTGTGATTTGCAGAATTTGAACCAGAACTCTTCTGTTAAAGCAGATTTCCCCAAAGTGACACACTCCAGATGTGTTGGACCACAACCCCATCATCTTCAACTTCCTCAGCTAATGACTTGGGAGGGAAGCAGTTGCAGTCCAACGTATCAGAATGGCACCAACCTGGGAAGCACTTTATGAAAAGGTCAGCAAATGAGTTACTTTGGTGTAATCTTTTCCTTGTAATAGTGGACCATCTATGCAATGCAGCTTCCCTGTCACTATTTGATGTTCCACCAGAGGCTGGGAAAGCAAGCCACAGCAGCTTAGTTTTGCAAAAGAAGGTCTCTAGGGAAGGAGAAGATGGTAAATGTGGCTTTGTGGCAAGAATGAGGTAGAAACTTCTATTCTGCAATCCATAAGCAGAGAAGCTTCAAAAGCAGAACCACAAGATAAATGTAGCTATCTTGGGAGAAAGACAACTTTTTAAACACGTAACAAAAACACATATAGTATTAGGTTTCCCTCAGAGAATGAGCAAAATAGGAAGACTTATTAACTGCCAGACTGAGCTGACTATGGCAGAACTAGACCAAGCTCATCAAGTAAGGAGTACCATACAACCACAATGTCATCACAGATCCCCCACTGCTTACCAGAAAACTAAAAGAAATTCAGACTTGAAAGTAAAAGGAACCTTGGCCATTATTTTACGGGATGAGGGAAAACCAACAATGATAAATACTTTTTATGGGTTCATATGGGGCTAGACATTTCCAGTAGTGTTGCCAGAAGGAAAACAAGATGTTCAGTGGTGAAGTTACAACAGAGCAGCCATCCAAGCAGGAAAGTTGACCCTGTACAGCCCACCCACATCTCGCGTACTTTCAAAGAGGTTCATGAACTGTTGTGTTTCAGCTCTTGCTATTCTTGTGCTTCAGCCTCCTCTACTGAAAAGGAATTTCCTTAGCTTCTTAAGAACAAAAACTCTCTCTAACCCTTCCCAAGATCTGGTTGTTGGACCTATTCATTTGTCAGCTTATAATCAATTCCTATACTTAGTAGTAAGATTTCATCTGTAAGTTGGAGTTACCAAGACTATGACCTTAATGAAAGCCAAAGCAAGAGACCAGGGAGAAAACAAACTACTTCAGCAATTGCAATTCTCTACCAGAAATTATCTAGGTTTATTTTGTGCTTTATTACTTCAGAGGCAATGAACCACCAATTGCCTGATACACATCAGCAAGTATTAGATATTCATCACTTAACTTCAATGCATACGCTACACTTGTTGATTTATTACTTCACTCCAGACTCCAGAATAGAGCTAGACACTGAAAGAAGGCATTTTTCAGTTGGTTCCAAATGTAAGTCACAATGTAATTTTTCTTTCTCTCTATCCTCATTCATCTCATCTGCCACTAGACCAGCTTTGGCCAACAAACTGCTGATTGAATATGTGGAAATTACAATTCCCAGAATTTCCAACCAGCATGGCCACTGACCAGGCTGACCAAGATGTGGCATCTGGAATCTATATCTCAAACACAATGAAGGGCACCAAGTTGGGGAAGGTTGCATTAGACACATCATTAAGCAAACCCTATGGAAACCAATTTAGTGTCACGCTTATGTGCCAGGATTTCCGTTCTTCAACTCAGGAAATAAAAATAAAGCCTTATGCTCCACTTCAGCAATCAAAGTGCAGCCCTTCTCTCTCACTCCCCCATCCATCTCTGCCCTGAACGAAGTGCAATTGGTATTCTGTGTTACCAAAAAACAAAGCCCAGTTAGACTCTAGGGACATTTGATGTAGGTACTAGTTTTTAGATTACTCAAAAGTCTAATCTTAAGTAGGAAAAGCCAACTCCAAAGCAACTATTGACACTGGAATTAGATTGCCAGGCTCTTGGCAGAATCCCAAAACTTAAATGCTACTGTTATTCAGAGTTCTGAATTAGTTTTGGATTTGGGAAGTTTGTGTTGACCAAGAGCCAAAAGTAACAAGAAGACTGGAGAGAAATTTGTCAAATGTTGATAAAACCATAGAAGGAAAAAGTCAGCGATGCTACCAAGAAATGCAAAGAAATTTAAAATATGCACAATAGAAAAGAGAGAACTTGAGGAAAACCTTTAATCTAAATGGGAAAGTATTGTTCTTTACAGAGATAGCTGTGGCAGACCCACCAGACCAACTTTCTCCAACCTGATCTCATCTACTTGTACTGAATTACAGTTTCCTTATCACATAGCAATTAGCCATGTTGGCTTGCAAGCTGCAAACTAACCCGTCTGCAGGGTATCAATTTGGGAAAGGTTGGCTGGGACAAATGAACCTCATTCGAATATGCACATTCTTCTGAGAACCTGGGAAACAGTGGCTTTTTGATTCATTAAAAAAAAAAGTACTATGTCCCACAGTGTGTTCCAGCTGAAAACACTGCACCAACTTCATTGCAACAGTCAGCTCTAGAATTTGGTTGTGTGTACAGAATGCATCATTTAAAAAAGGGGGGGAGGGAGATGTGCATAAAATTATACAGCGCTTATTCTAGATGAATATAATATATACAGTGCAAGACACAGAATTCAAGTTTTTCATGGCCAGACATCAGAACACGTTGTTACAAAACAATCTTTGTGTACTCACATACAGATTATACCCAGCATTGATATTTCTTCTTATTAGATGGATTGACTCAGACTCCAGAGAACCCCCTTATCCTTGAACTAGTTTAATGAATGCATCAAAGTACAAATTCTAACTCCCAGCAAAGAGTTAGTGGCAATTACATGTACACACATCCAAGTATGTAGACCAAGTTGCCACATCCCTATGTACCTACAACTGTTGTACAAAATTCAGCTGATCTTTTAGCACTGCTCACCTGCAGCTACATACATTGTTTAGTTGGGGAAAACAATGAACAGAAAGAAACATAAAATATCCTTACAGGAGATCCTCAAATATACACAGTGTTTTCTGTACTTCAGTGTTCCTGGAATCCTGCAGCAATTTAATTTTGCAACTGGTGAAATTTAGGAACAAAAAGCTACAGTAGCAATCAAGTAACAAGAATAATGAGAGAGAGAGTAGGATGGCATGATGGTTGGATGACAGCAATTTCAAAGCTTTAATGCCACGTGGTGAGCAAATAATGCATGATTCATTCTATTGCAGCTTAAGGACAGGGTTCTCTTTTTTGTGTGTGTTCAGCATAAGCTGTTTGGCTTTAACAAGCAAAAATGGAGCAGAAACATCCACTCCAGTAAAAATCAGCCTCAGCCAGTCTGGGAACTCTTCAGATGTACGGCAGAATTCTCAGCAATGATCGTGCTAGTTGAGAATTCTAGGCATTGTTGAAGAAAGTTGGGATAAACTAAGACTCTAGGAAATAGATGAATAGCAAGTATCAGATTCCACGGTTAAGATTTTTAAAACCTATCCCACACAAATATAATTAGCAATGTATATTAACATTTCTTATATGTACATTATTATTTATTGAATGCTTTCTATAACTGCTCAAAGTACTTCACGTACCTTAATCTTTTCAAAAATTTAGGAAGGTGGCCCACTATCATCATAAAATAGTGACAAAGACTAAAGATCTGGAGGATTTTTAGCTCCTCTCATATGTTCTTAACCTGCATGCTAGAACCCTCCAATAGCTTTAATCAAATAGCATTATTTAGTGGATTGATTGATTGATTGATTGATTCAATGGATTTATATGGCCACCAATCTCACATACATGACTCTGGGCAGCTAACAGTATTAAAAATGATAAAAACATATACAAAAAGTATAAAACCCATAGCAGTCATAAAGAAAATTACAAAGCCACAATTGAACACTCAACCAAGCAACAGGCTCTGTCCCACACCCAGGGCCCTGGGCTCAAGCACAGAGCCACATCTTCAAGGCCTTATAGAAGGCCAACAGGGATGGGGTGAATCTGATCTCTGGAGGGATGATATTCCAGAGGGCATGTGCCACAACAGAAAAAGCTCTCCTCCTGGGTCCCACCAACTGACACTCCTTAGCCAACAGGACCCAGAACATGCCCCTTCTACCGGACCAGATGGGATGGGTAGAAACAACCAGGGAGAAATGGGCCCATAAGTAACCCGGCCCCAAGCCATGAAGGGGTTTAAAGGCGACTACCAGCATCTTGAATTGCATCCAGAATTATGACAGGCAATACCCTCCTATTTAAGGTCAGATCACAGTGGAAAGGCTTTCCATTTCAGCAGGAAGACTTTTTACATAAACCAGAAGTAGGAATTTTTTTTCTTAAAAAATATTCAAAGTTCATGGACCACCAGTCCACTTGCTATGTTGCCCCTTATTTGAAATCACATGTAGTTCTGGATTCTATGTTAAATAGGCAATCAAATATACCTATATAGTTTATGATGAAGGCATTCCTTCAATTTTTGCTCCTTTCCCTGCTTGAAAACAAGAGTCATTAATGGACTGCTATCTATATGACCTCAATGAGGAACAATCAGCAGCCCCCTCTTCCTAGCAGAAACATGCAATATCTCCCATTTCAAAAGCATGTGTCTATACTTATAATTTCCCATCCTCCTCAAATGTGCACTGGACAATGTACAAACCCAGTAAGAATATTCCTGAAGACATATAAAGGACCTTTGTTCTCCTTCCAATTGTGTCTTACGGAAATATTTCCAAGCCAGTGGTCACTCATGTGTAAGTGTGAGGGAGTCCTTCGCAAGGCCTAAGGAAGTGCCAAATAGCTGGGGAAAGGTTTCCTCTCATTAAAGTACTCCCACCCCCAGCTGTATTTTCATTCTGAAAACTGGACACTCTTAAGGAGGGGAGGGAGGGAGAAGGACAAGCATGGCTTCTCCCCAAACCTTCTTCACAGCACACACACCCTCCCCTTTTCACAGGGCTCTAGTGGCTTTAACACATTAAACAAGCGAGGGAGCAGAGGGCATGGATCAGGCAGTCTCCAGACATAGTGGCAGTTCACTAACGAACTGTTCAGACACAACAGAAAGACAAATAAAACAAACGGGAGAGAGACACGGACAAGCAAGCTCCTCACTCCTATTCTAGCTATCATTTTTCTCATTCAGATGAAGACTGAAACAATTCAGACTCCTCAAGCTTAACTACCCTTTCCCAAGAATCTGTAAATGCCCCAATGTTTTACTTACAGTAGAAGGAAACACTATGACCCCAGCATTATTCAGGATTGGCAAATAAATGCACAGACAACAATTTGGGTGAAAAGCTAGAACAAGTAGATGAATTTGCACCTTCATGTTTCCTAAAGCCAGGGGCAAGAATGGAGGAATTTTAAGACATGCCAATACTGCTAGAAAGGCGGTGGGTAGCATATGGTCTGTTGTGAGAAATCGGTTGAAAGAAGAGAAAGTGGCTGTGTATAAGAGTATGCGTTTGCCCACTTTGTTATATGAAAGAGTTGGATATGTCAACAGAATCATAAAAGTTTAATGCAGTTGTTCTGGGGTACATATATTAAGAACTGTGTGGTAAAACAAGAAGAAAGAGGATCAAGAATGTAGGGGTGCCAAATGAATCAGTTGAATTCAATTCAATGAATTCAAATAGCTACATTTCTTTTTTATTTCTTTTTTATTATTGAGGAGAAAAAAACACATAGAAAGTGCTTTAACAAAAAAGTGACAGAAATCCAACAAAGAAAAAGAAACATGTTATTTATTTGTTTATTTAGTTATTTTTCAAATTTATATATGCCACCCATCTCACTATACAAGTGGCTGTAGAGATTATTTTTATCATTACAGATAAAAAACTAGAAAATCCTAGAAAAAATAAAAAGGTTAAAAAACTATAAAAGGTTAAAATTAAGCTAAAAAGTTAAGACTACAGTGCAAACTAAAAAAGCAGAGACAGCATCCTCAGGCTACCAGCCACCCCCAGTGCTGTGAGTGTTAACCCCCAGTGTTAGAGGTGCCTATATTGTCTAGACAATGGGAGAGTATTTTAACTTCTATAGCAAGAGTGTCAATGGATCTCAAATAACAACTTATACAACAAAAAATAATATTTAGAATTTATTGGACTCGATTATGTTTTTATAGAACAGGATTGTCAAAAACAGCATTTTATTGGAGATGTAAGAAGGATAATGCTTCTTTAAAGCATATGTTTCTACAATGTCCTATACTTACCAAGTTTTGGGAGAAAGTAGTGGACTATATAAATATGATTGTGCGACAAAAGCTAAAATTTTTAGAGGATAATATTCTTTTGAACTATATATCTAGTACATGGAACTTGACAACTGGACAATGTAAATGGATTCTCCATGCCCTTACTATGGCCAAAAGACTGATATTGCAGCATTGAAAAGATAAATGTATGGCCCCATTTATTCAATGGATTGAAGACCTGATTACACTTGCCACCTATGAGTGGATTGCCTATAGACGTAGACTTTGTATGGACATGTATAATGAAATATGGGACTCATTTATACAAAATATACTAGGTTAAAAAAAAACATGATAGTCATGTAAATGTATTAGAAATATATACATATCTGAATAATATTTGCATTAGATAAGTATATACAAAATTGTAATTGTTTACTGTTAAAATGACATTAACTTTTTTTTTCTTTGTTGCATTTCTTTTACTTTTTTGCTAAATAAATACATTTCTTTGGCTTATTGTATCTTACTCCTTTTCTGAACACCGCATAACACTGCTTATCCTGAAAGGGAATAGCATGATGGGTATATATTTATTTTATGTATTTATTAAATCAATTTATATAGCCACCCATCTCACCATAGGCGACTCTGGGCAGCGTACAACAAAGCTAAACACAGTAAGATACATTAAAAAATATGTATACAAAAATACATATACGTACTGTATGTGTGCATGTGTAGATGCTGGACTTTTTAGATGCTTCCATGACAAAAGCAAACATAGTTGGAGGGGTTGTCTCAGGACTTTTCAAGTAAGAAGTTTACGTAAGAATAGCTGTACATATATACTTCCTTATTAAATAGAATTAAAACATTTTAAAATAAAAATGTGTGGCATAAAGATACGCTGTACTATCAGAAGCTGTTCATCGTTACCTCTTGCACCATTTCAGTCAAAGTTCTGCCACACACTTTCCTAAGCTACCTTAACAAACTAACCCATTTCTGCATTTACCCTTCTTATCTTTCCTTTGGCAGAGGAGAATAATAATGGCATTTTTCCAATTGTCAGGCCCATACTGAGATCCTACAACCCTGCAGTTCATACTATCTACACTAATTGTAAAAACCCAAGGCATTTCTCTCAGATTTTCAAAAGAATGCCTTCCTAGGTGAGGTCAAGGTTTAGCTGGTCCACCATCCTATTCCAAGCAGTGATCAATCAAGTATCCTCAGATGTGCTTACAGCAGGGCATGACCGCTAATCACCTTCTCCAGAACACTGTTTTTAACACTTCATACTCAGATGTATATTCCTCCTGTATGTACAGTTTCCATTCAGCTGCCATGTCCAATAGCTGTTGATGTAAGCCAGCCATTGCTCTCCCTGGGCCCTCCAGATATACTGGGAGTTATACAGCTTTTAAAATTCCTAGCCAGCACTGACAATTGTTGCCCTATTATTATTTAGACCTACCTCAATAGAAGAAGCTGCTATAAAATCCTCCATGGGTTCACACCAAAGAAGTGCGTACAAGTGGGAATATTACACTGAAGAAGTATATATATAGTAAGGGCAGGCTACCATTTTAACATAAAAGTATGTCTCACTTCTATGCAGCGGTTTCCAGGGAGGGCAGTAGATGATAAGACACACTGACTTTTAGATCATCTGATAGAGACTACATATTCCATGAATTAAACTTCTCTGTTAGTTGACTACTGGGGTATTAATATCCTAAAAATATATATTTGCTCCTGACTATCCTAGAGCTGCTTGGATGCTGCCACACAGAGTGCTGGCATGACTGCATATGACAGTGACAACTCCTACAGTTGTTGGTCAGCTGGTCCAGAATGCAGTGGCACGTGCAGCATTGGGTGACACAGTATGCTCATAACATTGCTGTTTTGTGAACTGCATTGACTCTCGGTAGGCTTCCAGGTACAATTCAAGGTGCTGGGTGTTGCCTTTGAAGTCACACATAGCATGGGGACAGGTGACTTGTAGGACCACCCATCGCCAATGGTCTCCATTTGTCCCACCAGATCTGGCAAGTAGGCATGCTCTGAGTCCCCTTGGTGAAGCAGCGTCACCTGGTATGTCCTAGGAAATATGCCTTCAGACAGCCCTGATCCTACTGGCCCTTGAGAAGACTGTGAAGACTTGAATCTTTCCCCAGGCATTAGGACGTTAGTTATGGGGCCTCTGGCATAGGCATACACTATGTGCATTATTTATGATCTGAGATTTTCATGAGGAGCCTTGACTTTGTTTTTTTTGGTTTCTTTTGGGGGTTCTATAGATTAATTGTATTTTTATTCTATTCACCACTCAGACTTTCATTGAAAATATAAATTCGCCAGACTTTCATTGGCCACAGACACTTGACTAACAAACAAACAAACAAACAACTCCTTACAAAGGGTTAAAACTTGGTTATCACATGCCAGTAGCTTGCCAGTAAGTTTCCCAGTTTTGTGTCTGCAATAATCTATGGTAGTTTCAGATTGTTCCTTTAATCAAGTGAAGTTGCAATTAATCAATGGGCTACTATAAAATAATACCCTACATGAACTAAATGGACAGAAATCTATTCAGCTCAGCTCAATCTGGCCAGCCAAATCTCATGACCAGCTGGGATGCCCCTTTCCTTGCTTGCTCAGCAGGATGCCCCAAAATGGCGTGTGAACAGTTCCCTCTGCTTCTGCTGCAGCATTAAAATGAAACAGTGTCATTCATCTCCTCCTGTTGCCAAGCTGCTTTGTTCTTTCTTGTCCCCTTTCACCTTACAGGGAGGGGTTTTTAGGAGCCCAACTGTTTGGCTGCAATACAAGCCGTACATAATTTTTAAGGAAAGATTATTATTATTATTATTATTATTATTATTATTATTATTATTATTATTATTATTATGGCAAAATTAGGAGACAAGCGCAGGCCTCCTTCCATTGCATGGCACACAGAAGACAGAACCTGCTAAAGTTCTCAGGCCCCAGTTGACCTGTTCCATTCCACAACTGGTCTTTCTCTTCAAGGGAGTGCAGGGTTTGCAGGAGAGTGAGGGTCATGGGAGAACAAAACTCTTTTCTTCTTTAGGAAGTGGGGGCTACAATTACTAAGAGGCAGTTTCCTGGTGGAAATCAACATGGATACTAGCTCCTACTTGTTCTGCCTGCAGGCAAGTGGCCTTTCATCCTCTCCCTCTCATTCATTTTAGATCATTGAGAGGGAAGCAGGACATAAGGACCATACCATCCACAGTTCAATGGCACTCCACTCCTACCAAGTGGCTCAAATAAAAAGGCAGTTGCTACAACACAAAACTAAGCAGGAGGGGCATTCCAATAGGACTGCAGAAGTAAAACATTCAAACCTGACCCTCTGCAAACAGCCATAAGAATGGGAGGTATCAGCTGTTGTTACAGGGCACATCATCTCTTTGGCTGAAACTGCACTTTCCCAGCTCAGTCTACATTTTCCAGGTCAAAACCTATCTCTCTTCTTAGCTTCTCCACACCCCCCTCTCCATTCTTTCCCTTAGCAAAGTCAACTTAACTCCAAGGATGAGTAGCAGTAACAAAAACAAGCCCTTTCAGTTGGTCACTGGCTGGATTCACAGACCATGCCAAACCACTATTTGTTTAACCATGGTTTACTGAAGTCACAATGGGTTAGGATCCTATGAGGCTGTAAACAACAATTGCTGTTTCACACATCCTGCTAAGCCAAAAAAACACCAACTCCACCTTATGGTTCAACATAATGCATGGATCTACCCATTATGTAACTGTGCTAGCTGTCTCAAGAAAGAGATGTGTTGAATACCACTTTTTAGAACCTAAATACTACATGTGAATTTGTATAAATGTAATGGCTCTTCCACTCTGGTAGCTGTCAGCATCTAGCCAAACTTGGCTACATCTAGTTAGTATTTTGAGAGGAGACCCTCAGGGTAGCTCAAGGGTAGATGCTAGTCTAGTAAGTCAAAATAACATCCAAGAAGACAATGGCAATCACTTCCATGTTGTTGCTAAGAAACCAATATGTATTTCCATTTTAAGTAGAGAAGCAAAGGGATGTCGAACTGTGCTCCATTCACCACTGCTTGATTGCTTACAATGCTTACAGTTCTACCCTTTGATTTCACTGTAGAACATACTGGAATCAGTAGAAAAGTGCAACCTCAGTCAGACGAAATATTGACATAGAGCTAGTATTTTTAAATTAAATACTTTTCACAAAATAACAGGATTTTTCCCTCTCTGGCATATATGAATTCATTCAGGTGTGTACAAATTTTAAATTAGGCATCTGCTGTTTCTGAGTGGCAGATGACAAGAACTAAAAAGAGAATATGGGAAGTGTGTATGCAGAAGATTAACCTGATGTTGAAAATCAAGTTTTCCCAGTCAGAATTACAGCACCCATAAAAAACAGTGCATATATTTATACACCATACTGACATGTGAACTGGGGCATATGACTTAGTTGCTGCAGTTTGTTAAGGTTATTACTTCTTGTGATACCCCACTTGGTCAGTCAAGAAAGAGGAAAAACAAGTGCTTTGCTGGTACAATGTCTTCTTAGTGCTTTCCCTTGCCCCTGAGCTACAGCTCTCCCCAGCTACGTTTCCATTATAATCTTAGCTCCAACCATATTCTATTTTTGCCTAAAATGGCACAGGTACAAGTTAGTTTAAAGTGGTCCTTTTCCGTAATAAAAACAAAGTGTTCCAAATGTATGGCCATTGCTTTGCAACTAAAGAACCAGCGTTTCTCAATAGCCCATAAACAGTGATCCAGTTGTTAAGCATTCCAGGTGGTATTTCCAAGATACTTGCACTCCTTCTACATGTAGCATCATTCTATTATGTTCTAGCTTCTCAGATTTCCATGACTGCATGGTGTTCATTATTAGCACTGTTAATTTAGGGACAGGACATCATGGAAACATTTTTTAATTTAAAAATTAAAAAACAAAATAAAAGCAGGCCAGCCAATCAACTAAAAGAGAGGAGGGGAAAAGCGAGGGCCCCATCCCAAAGAAAGAGGTTCCATTACTTTGGCGACACAGTTCTGTTGAAGCTCTACAGGTACTCCTTGCTTACCAACCACAAGTGGGACCGGCAACTCCATCGCTAAGCACCACGGTCGCTAAGCAAAAAACCACAGGACTGCACCAATCTTAAGACATCACTTCCACTTCCATTGTTAAGCGAATCACCAGTCGTCAAGTGAAACATCACACGACTGCAACTTGCAATTTCACTTCTGCGTTCTCCATTAATTCTGTTTATTGGAAGCCTGTCACAAAGCGTCCAAATGGTGATCACATGACTGTGGGATGCTGTGACGGCTGTAAATGTGAGGATTGGTTGCAAAGCTGTTTTTTTTCAACCATTATAACTTTGAACAATTGTTAAACAAGGCTTTCAGTAAGCAAGGACTACCTGTATTCCACAGAGTCATCCAAAGTCCTTCAGAAGGAGGTGAACATATGAAACAAGGCCTCCAGAGAAGAGTATAAGTGAATTGGCCCACATCAGAAAAATCCAAAAGTCCTATATGCGAACATTTTAGGATTTTAAAAGTCAACTCCAGTACTTGCGATTGAGTTCAGAATCCTACTGGTGTAATTGGCTTAATATGTTCCAAAATAGCCAGCACTTGTTAACCAACTGGCAGTAACCTTCCATACCAGCTGCAGTTTTCAAGTACTTCTGTAGTTGTATTTTATTTACTGACTGATTGATTACAAATGGTTCTGTGCCACTTCAATAATGCAACTCTAAGTGGCTATGTTTGCCTGTGGACTCCAATTTCCATCATCCCCAGTCAGCATGACAAATAGTCAAGAATGACAGAAGTTGTAGGCCAATGTTCATGTTTCTTACCTTTGGTCTATTTTGACTTCAACAATTTCCCAGACACCCAAGCAGAGAATTTTTTAACCATTTACTACCTAATGCTTTAAACTGAGGTTCTGGGAATTAAATTTGGGCTAGTCTCTGACTTTTAGCATTGTGGACCTCCATATTATTGAAGATATCTAGAGTCAGTCATGGTCAACAGTAACAAAGAACTAGGGAAGACTTTAAACTTTTGTTTGTTTGTTTGGTACCTGACTTATTTTATCCTGTCTTCTAGCCTGGCCTAGGATTCTAGAATGTTCAATATTTCCGTTTAAACAGACTTATCTTTACTTCAGGGAATGCAATTCACAATTAACTATCATTACATATGGGCTAGTCTTGTCAATTACATGCATTTCTCTTGATAACCAATACATTGGAGAATACAAAAGAGCAGCAGAAATTGAAAAACTGATGGCAAGACTGATGGCAAGGCCTCTTTATATGCATGCCACCAATGCATCTTTTTCTTCAAACTATAGATCACCTGGCTCAAATAGCACAAGATCAGGAGGCTGCAAAACCAGGAAGTACTTTTTGCAAGTTCTCAGCCCTGTTACAATAAGAGGCAGAAGCATCAGCTATAGGTAAGTTTATAGACTCTTAAACTTTGTTCAGACATAACTGTTAACCATGCTGACTTAGTACTATGGGAATGAAAATGTATCAGAATCCCCCAAGGTGAACAGGAACTAGGCAGTAACTGCTAGTGACTTGGGATGAACACAACTGTGGACTAAATCTTTATTGTAACTCAGAATTGGAGGCCATTACAACCAGTTCACAACCTGTTAGTACAGAATTTGTGCCCACCCACTATTTCAGTTCCTATGCCTTGTCTTCTGTTCTTCCCCTTGTGCAAGGATACTTTTGCCTTTCTTCATTCTCTTTCAGATTGTTATTGTATGTTCACATTCTCTGCATTCCTGCTCTGACAATCTCCTATTGCTAACAAACCCGTCACCCTGAGACTCATGAACTCTCTCTTTTTGCAATATGGTCACAAGGATATAAGAATTTTCTTTTTAATTTTCTTTTTAAATGAGCCATCGTTTGTCATTCTCTGGGGGAGATGGGCGGCATATAGATTTAATAAATAAATAAAATAAAAATAAATTATAATACAGGATAAACTACGGTTAGCTTAAACTACTGAAATAAGCTTTGGATCCAAGTTTTTTCACCAAGGACATGAATTCCAAAGGCTTATCTAGGTTCACTGATAATGTTAATTATGGTTTATATAATGACAGATGGATAATAGGATAAAAAAAGAAACAGCCAAATGTGTTGTACAAAATCACCAAAGGTCTTTTGAAATAGGGAGGATTCTTCCCATTTTTTAAAAAAACAGGGATTAGTCAGTCACCCAAATCTTTATTGGTAGGGAATAGCAAGGACTAGATAACACAGCTAAGAATGACTTGGACTACTCTTTGTTATAGTATCTTTTCTTAAGAGATGAAGGGGAACATATGGGAGAATATACTATCTACAAAAGCATGCAAAGCATGGGATCAGTTTAACAGCAAACACTCTGAACAGAGTCAAAAATAAAATGATTACCTATGGGCAGCCTTAAACAGGATTCTGGATATGTTTTGGACTGGATGTAGTTTCTAAATATTTTCTAAGGCGACCTGATATATAGTGCTTTACAATACTCCAAAGTTACTGTAATGGTGTAGCATGATAGCAAAATCCTAATTACAAAAAGGATGAATGATCACTTGTCACACTCACAATCAGCATGTCAACCATGACTAGAATGAGTTTCACTTCACTTGCTCTCATTCATCCTATCAAGCCTTTTAGACAATGTGTTAGGGAATCCACTACCTTAATGGGACTGAGGAAAAAAAGAGCAAATTACATTTTCTGTTCAAATTTCTAAATGGAGATTTTGGTGTTGCAAAGTATAAGAGATGGGATGAAAATATACAGCGCATCACAGGACAATTCATACAGAATGGAGAAGGATATCCCAACATTGTCTACTGCGAAATAGCATCAGGTTAGGCCAAGCAGAGCTACCAGTATCAAACTCTGAAAGAAGGTGCCAGACATCCAGGTCAAAAGTGTCAAATGATAGTCCAAGAAAATCAGAGAAACCATTGCAATATCATACCAACTTGGCCTGGGACTGGTTATAATGGATCCAAACACTCACTTTAAGACAAGGGAACCTGTAGTTTAATAGCCAGCACCTAGTATGTAGTTTCTTACCTAAAAATGGTAAATTTAAGATTTGGCTGTAATCATGCAAATCTAAGCAGAAGCCTAAAGCTTTATTAAAAAGTGGCTTATTCATAATTTTTGTAAGAGAACTACAAATATTCTCCATCTCAACAAGGTGCTTAATACCATCATAACAAAGTAACTTGTCTTCCTCAATAAATAAAATAGAGCAAAAACCCAGTATGCATATTGATTGCAAAGGGAATAATGACTTACTGCAGCCTGAAGACACAGGACAACTGAAACTTATTCAAACCAAAAGTGGATCAGGTCACCTCCAAATTGGATTTTTTTTTTCAAAAGGAGGACCTAAGTTGAAGCGCATGTTTGTAATTTTAATACAACAGTGCTGTATAAGCAGGTCAGTGTGGGATCTTGGTGCTTCATCTTAAGATTAGGTTCTAGCAAACAAAGCTAGAAAAGCTCCAATGGGTAGAATGAGGCTGACACAGTGGTCTGCTGAATGCATTTTTGTCACCATCATTACCACAAAACAGACCTGGTCAAATTCATTCTAGTTCCTTTACTGCCCCAGCTTCTCACAGTACAGACGAGAACAGTGTTTCTCAACCTTGGCAACTTTAAGATGAGTGGACTTCAACTCCCAGAATTCCCCAACCAGCATGGGGAACACTGGATTCTAATAAAAAAGAAAATCATTTACGTGCTATAGTACTGCAGTGGGAAACGTATAGTCCATGGACTGAATCCAAGCCTCTGCTTTTTTTTTTGCCAGGACCTGAAATATCCAAGTAAAAAAAGACTGCATGTGCACGCACTCAGGCATAAACACACACATTTTTGAAGAAACATATCAACCTTTCCAGTTAGAGCAGACTAGGAAATCAAAGTTATTATGGCTAATATGAGTTTTTTTAAAATAAGGTTACAGTAACAGAATCTTGCAAGTTTGAATGCGCTTTCCCCCTCCCCGCCATTATCATCAAGAGGACTAGGGAGGATCAAGCCTGAGATGTTTTCTCAAATTACATTTCTGCTTTGGACTCAAATTTCTTTTATCTGACCATTGTCTTGTTTGCAGCTCTTCCTTCTGTTCCTCAAGGTTATTCCTTCTACCCGATACACGACACTTTTAAAAGTGTTGCCCTGTCAGAGAAGAGTCAGAAATGCAAGCAAAGAACATACCCTATTGAGCCAAGATCAGAAGTACAACCAACACTAACACCACTGGGCAGACAGCAGAAATCCAGCTCAGGGTTCAAATACCAGCAACAGTAATAAATCCAAAGGAGTAGGAAAAAAGTGCAGTCAAAAGAAGGCCAAGGTTCAAAACTCCTGGTAATATTTATATTTATTTGACAGGTTTCTATCCTGCCTTTCCTCAGAACCCCAAGGCAGTTTACAAAATCTCCCCATTTTATCCTCACAATATCTCTGTGGGGTAGGTTGGGCTGTGAGAGAGTGACTGGCCCAAGGCCACTTAATACATTTCCATGACTCAGACTGGTTTTGAACAGACAGAATGGCTTGGCACTGCCCAAAATGTGACTTTCCTCATCAGCCATAAAAATTGCCAGGTGACTTTGAACCAGCTGCCACCTATCTCCTCTAATCCGTTTTAAAAAGTAACTATCAAGATAACGTTGTGGAGTGGAGAACTTCGCATACTGCTTTGAGCTCCTGGAGAAAAAATGTAATGAAATATTACTGAGACAGATTCGGAACTAGTTCTGCTTAGGGTAAACCCACTGACATCAATAATCATAATTAACTAATACCAAAAGGTTTATTCTAAGTAGGAATAAGTTGGTTCAACTCATTCATGGCCCAGTTCTTGACTCCAGCAAATTATAAAAAGAAATGCAAATGCCATTCTCAAACAGAATGCAAGGATGGGAGGACTCGCTGATGTCCATTACTAAATGGCAGCCAAGGAAGAAATGCTCAGGGATGTGCCATACTACCTGGTTTTGGGTAATTTTTGGGTGTTTGCAGAAAATGATACACATTTACACACTGGACATGTGCATATGACCCAAATGATCCAGCCAACTGATCTACTTTCATGCATCATGAACTTGGATAACTCCTCCTAGGGGATTTTTTCCCCACTTCTGAGCTGCCAGAAAGGAGGCTGGGTGGGTGGCAATTCCTTTTCCACTTCCCAAATCCCTTTTCCCTCCACCATGCTGAGAGTGAAAAAAAGAATACAGAATACTTTAATGGCCAAGTATAAAATATATACAAGGAATTTGTCTTCAGTGATGAATTAAATCCATGATGGCATAATCAAGGTTAGTACCACCCAGAATAGAGTGGGAAGGTGTTCTCTCCCCTAGCCTGTCTGTCCCTTTTTATACCTCAATGTGGCCATAGGGAAGACTAAAATGGCTGCAGAGAAACCTCACCTCAGTTTAATCACAGATGTTGGAAGGGACAGTTAACCCTCCAGTAAGTGGATAAGTAGCTTGCATGACACACAGGTAATTAACTGGATCTGTGTGGGGCTAAAACTATCCGTGCAGGTTTAATTGGTCAGGTCAACCAACTGGCTTTTGGAGTTTATGCAACATATTAACTCTCTTCTCCATGATTCAGTTAAACAGATCAGGGAACAAGGGCCATTCTCCACCTCAAGTTGTACTTAGCTAAATAGCTATGACTTTCAGAAATCTGCAGCTCTACAGAGCCTGGCAGAAAGAAATTGTTAAGACTGAAGCCCATGCCTCCACTTGTGTCAGCCTTTTTGCATCAAGGCATACCTGGACAGATAGCATGTAGTTCAGAAACCTGTTAAGCCATGCTAAAGAAGCATTCCTCTATGACTGGGTGAAATCTCTTTTCTCTCTCCCCTGTGAATCTATTAAGTTATAGGTTCTGAAATGAGGGGCAGTGTTTCTACCCTGACTTCTTCCCACTTAGAAGTAAAGCACTGCTGAGATTAAACAGTGCCCAAACCCAAATTAAGTAGGGAAGGAAGTGACAGGCTCCTTTTTCAACTCATCAGCAGTGCCTTCTTTACTTACACACACACACACACTTCTTTTCCAATTACCATCACTATCCTGCTCCCCACAAAGAGCCATTAGGAAAAAGCTGTAGAAATATTTGCCCAAAGCAGAGATTGTTGCCACGTCTCAGTGCATTGTAGATGGGAATATACACAGCAAACACGCTCTGTGAGGAACCCTGCGGGATTCCAGCTCCTTCAGGAAAGCTTTGTGAACCGAGCTCTGCATGCATTGGCCAGACCATTGTGAAAAGGAAACAGAAAAACCATTACAAACCTAGCCCCCACCCCCGCACACACCATTTCCATTCTTCCTCTTTAGTGCCTTCTTCCTCCTCCCCAAAAAACCACCACCCTCCTCAAGACAAATTGAACTAGGAGGGAGGGTTGCTTTTAAAAGGAGTGAAAAGGGTTCCTCTATTAGATTTAAGGCAACAAGTCAGAGCTGCAAGGGGCCTTTATGCACCAGGGAAGCCTCCCACCGCTCCCAGGCTGAGTTGAGCTGGAGTCCTGGGGCCCAGCTTTCTGAAGCCTGCCATTGATTTGTCAGTGGTGATAAGTGAGGCCAGAATGGTTCCCACAATCCCCTGCAGAGGAGAAGGTTCTCCCACAGTGCTCAAGGAGAGAAGTATTTTTTAAGAGAGAGAAAGAGAGGAGAACAGAATCAGGAGGTCAAAAAATCTGGAATGTTTCTTCTCTGTGACAAAGAATGAAATGCTTATTCTGCAGATCAGGCAGAGAGGAGACAGTGGTGTAAAAAGACAGCACTGCAGCTAATGTGACTTCCTCTGTGTCCCTGTCAAAAAGAAAGCAACACACTAGATTTCTTTAATATGCTTGCACTTAGGGAGCTTTTGTGCACCATAGAATAATATTCCTCTACCAATTTGCCATTGTTCTTATGCCAACCCAGAGATTTTTAAATCTCCCTTGTTAACAGGAGCATCTTCACTCTACAAGTAGATGTTGATGTTGGATCATTTTTGTTTTTCTCACAAATTAAACAAAAGTTTCTTTTTCTTTTTTCTTGGCTTGGAAGATTCATTATAGGGAGAGGGGAGGACAGGAAAAGCATGGAAATAAAAGAATAGTTGTAAGTTGAGAAAACCTTAAAGCAAATACAAAAGCACAAAGCATTTTTAAATGAGATGTTCCTCTCTACAGAGAGAATAACATTGTGTCCATCCTAATTCATGATCTCTCCATGGCAGACCATAAAAAGGGACCAATATTCAGGAATTGGTAGGATTAGGAAAAAGCTAAGACTGCGGAACAGCGAACTGTATAACCATACTTGGAAGGAATGGAGCTGACAAGGCAGGAACTAGCAATTCCCAGGCTAGAGGGAATATTTATGTCAACACAGAACAAGTATCTCTCAGGGACAAGAGAACAGCCAAAGTACATTGATTCAGAAAGGCAGGATTAAAGAGCCAAGGAGCATAGGCTTTAAACCACTGTGTACTGAAGTAGCCAGGTCTTCTGGGTGCATATAGCTTCACTTTTGTCTGCAATAAAGAAACTAATCTAGCCATGTCACGTGTATGTGCCTTCTGCGGAATAGGCCAGTTCCTGAATTAGCATCTAGAGAGTCAAGAGCTTCAACCAAGGCAGTGTGAAGCTTGACAATACTCTTGCTTCTCTTTCCATTCATAAAGGCTTCAGCACAGATCATCCAATAGTCCCATGAAGTTAAAATAGTCCTTTCAAGATGTCTACATCAGTGAAGACCTTGCAGCATCAGGGTACTGGATCATGTGAAACCCACTATGGCTTGTCTCCTGCAGACCTTCACACCAAACCTGAAAATCATTTGTTTACAAAAAATATACCACCCACTCAAAAGATTCTGGCCAGTGTACTATAAAACATTGGCATAAAGGAAACATTCCACAACAGCAATCATGAGCAATACCTAAAACTATCATGGTTGTCTGATAGCCATCAACTAGATGTTGTATTTAACCAAAAAGATTTTCAATGTCTTCCTGAATGCCAAGACTGAAGGAACCAAGTACACACCTGGGGCAGCATATTCCATAATGTAGGGGCAATACTTTAGGCCCACATTCCTCATACCTCTTGTGGAGATAGGCCTTAAAAGCAGACCTTTAAAACCAAATGCCAAGAAAGAACCCAGTGTCAGGAGATTAGCAACATTGATACAGTAAGTACTCCAGATTTATAAGGTCTGTAAATTTAGCTTTCCCTTTGTGTGCTTTCTCTCTCTCTTTGTCAAATTAATCTTGCCAGAAGTATACAATGGTATGCTTGCAAAGGATTTTGAAATTAAACTGATGGCCACATGAAATTAGACCAAGAACTGCAGGCAACCCATCCTGGCCTAGAGGGAAGGGTACTGAACCAGATGCTTTGGAAAGTTTCATCCACTACAGTATCTCAGGATTCTTTTCTTTAAATTCACACTAACATGGAAATTGCTTCTCTCTGGGGCAGTCCCATATAACTGCACTATTTCTAGGAAGCAGCCAGAAGCAGAGAGGGAGAGAGGAAAGTGACACAGAATAATCTATAAATTAGATATTATGATATTCCAACATAAAGGAGGTTATATCCCAATCTATAGGGGGATCAATGGCTATTAGCCTGGATGGCAGTGTAACTGCCTCTGAAAGCCATCTGCTGGGAGACTAGTAGGCTTCCTTGTGCAGTTGGCTGGCCACTGTGAGAACAGACTGTTGGACTAGGTGAGCCCAGGGTCTGACCCAGCAGGGCACCACTTATGTTCTTACAGCACAGTAGATAGAGTTAATACAAAAGGTCCTATGACCACATTTGGGGGAAAACCCTCTGCAGTTCACAAGAAAGTTTCTTGAACAAAGGTAAGTTTCCAGAAGCACCACAGATGCAACCCATCAAAGCATACCACAGAAATTAGCCTTGGTCTCACAGTCCCAATGGTGATAACCTCACAAAATAGCAGATCACAATTTCATTACGATCACAAAAAAATTTTTTTAACTGGGAACACACGTCAATCTAAAGTTCAAACTAACAAATGGCAAACTATCCTAAAATTGGAATAGCAAATTACAGCCAAATTCAGTCCATCATCACTTACAGTATTTTGATAAACTTCCTGGATGCTCTTAGCTTAGATTCTCCATTAATAATCTACAAATATTTTTTCCAAATGTGTTCAACAGATAAAACCTTAACAGGTATGTCTTGGCTCACTTCAAACTGTTATTCAGGCAACAACTTTAATTAAAGCACTTGTCCTCTGCTTTGATTTATGCTGGATGGATAAACTTGCCCCAAGGCAGGGATTTAGATTAGATTATTTTTCAGTCTTTTTCAAATCCATAATTCCAGGAAAATTTTTAATAGAATAAAATAATTGATATTTGACTCAGGATGGCTGGGTCAAATAAAACTAGGAAAGTGTGAAGTTGGAGAATGCTGCTCTAGTGATGTTTTAAAGACTTCAGACTTCTCACGGCATACAGTATAGTTCCAAAGGTTATCCTCAATTGAATTCAATCCACAATTTAATCCACAAGAGTAAAGGGTTATCCTCAATTGAAATAAATTCATATTGCAAATGTGCACTATGGAAAGAGTCAGTATATTCATTTGTACAAACATAGGTGCCAAATATATGTTTGCGACTGGAAAACATGCTTATACAATAAATCTGCTGCACTGCTTAGCAGGGGATGGATGAATGTTAGAGAACGTGAACTTAGGCAGCAAGTGAGCAAGCAAAGGATACAGTCAGAAGACTGAATTTGTCCACATGAGAAACCACCAAGATAGCAGCAAAATTATGTTAAGGGCACCTGCTTCCATTACCCAAAATTGTTTGTATAGTAAGTTGTATCAAGGAAGATCTCTCCTTTCTAAAATGCCATCATGTTCTTTGTAAGATATTTGAGCAAAACTACTCACTGCTAGAGATAAACCAGTGGTGGGTATACCCTAAAATACTTGAAGTGATTAGTGGATACTTTTTCCCCCCAGGGAGAAAAAATAAGCTTCTGTTCTCTTCCCTTCCCCCCCACCGCTATTCCCCTCTCTCAATGTAGTATGTTTGCCAACATGAAAAGAAATCTGTAGGCAGTTTAGTATAAATGCCTGCTCTGTTATATATGTTTATGAAGATAGCAGGGATGAGAGAAAAACAATTAAAATATTAAAACAATATTAAGGGCATATATGTACCAACTAAAACTATAAAATTTTTCAAAGTTCTCCTGATTTATATGACTTCAATAATTCAGATAAAGATTAAAATATAGAAATGGCTTGTTATCTACATAAACCCACAAGGAAAGAGAAGGATTTTTTTCAGAAGAACAGATTGTCTAAAAGAAAGAATTTAAACATGTTGCAGGGATAAGGCATGGAATAAGCAATGCATTCCTTCACAGTTCCTTTTTGCTCAGCTCTGTGTTTATTTTCAATGGTCCTGAAGGCAGAAGACCCTAGTTCTGTTTCTGAGGGTGCAAAATCTGGAGCTGTGGGGGCTTCCATGTCTTTCTGTGGAAGAAGATTTGGTAGGCTGTATGTACTGTTTTACTAGTACTTTGTCTTGATTATTAGAGGGTTTGCATTCATCAACTCTTCCAACAGAGTTTTTGCTTCCTTTGCATTTTTCTCTTTCAATCTAAAAATCACACTAACAGTCTATATAATTCAGTTCCTATGCTTTTCTAGTAAGATTGTTGCCATTTTTTTCCCCTTAAACAGGTCTAAGAGGAAGAGCTTTCTTGAATTCAAGAATCTTATGACTGATCTTAATCAGGTCATTTATTCACTGATTGAGCTCATGCTATGTCCTTCTATTCCAGGGAGAATCCTCTATCAAATATGCCCCCCACAAGTCCCACAAAAATGTATCCATTCATTTCCTGAGAAGTCAAATTCCATTGAGAGTTTCTCTCCTTACCTGGAAATTACATCACAGCCATTGCCTGAGCTGATCACCAGCAAGCACCCAATCAATGCAAAAAGAGGGGGCACCAATCTCAGAGAAGGCAAGAATTGGGGGGTGGGAAAAATGTGCTTCTGAGAGTGTTCTTGTCCATTCAGGCAGGCAGCTCAAGGGGCTGTGAGAGTCAACCAGTGATCAATGAGAACTACTTCAACTTCTGAATAATCAACACAGTGAATGTTTCTAAACAGTCTCCAAGAGTTCCAGACATCCAGGAGTTGGCTTGAGATAAACATCCCCATACCTGCTGAGTTAGTCCTATTTGTCAGACTTTCCATCTATCTAAGGAGCTTGTTTACATGATTAATTACTGTAATATAACAAGCCCAGTTGCTTTGACTCACTGTAATCTGTTTACATGATCAAATGATTTAACCGCAACTGAACCCATCTGAAGATAAGGAAGCAGGCAAGAGTTTTATCTAGAAATAAAGGACTATGAGAAATTCTAGTGTGGCAATTTCCACAGTAAGATGTTATGGGTGGAGTTGAATGTTCATTTCAAGTAC
Source organism: Python bivittatus (assembly GCF_059951505.1). Taxonomy (NCBI): domain Eukaryota; kingdom Metazoa; phylum Chordata; class Lepidosauria; order Squamata; family Pythonidae; genus Python; species Python bivittatus. Next base: position 32,832,893 of record NW_028277075.1, on the reverse strand, counting down.
ACATAATAATTAAACAATGATCCAAGTTATTACATTCCCTGCAATAGTCCAAGTTTAAAGACTGAGCCAATCTATTCAGGAATACCTCTGAGTCAATGACTTGCTAATCATATGAAATGTGCCCTTGGAAGTTCCAGAACTGCACTTTTGGTGGAGCTGTGCATGCTTTGAAAATTATTCAGAAAAGGTGCTTTAGAACGCACAGGAGGGCAAGTTGCAAAGTGCGTGTAATTTCATCCACAGCTATATGGCGATTAGTCCAGAATAATACTCCGGCAGTGCAAAGTTATCATTCTAATCCCTGTACTTTTCATCCAATCCATTGTATTGCAAAAAGAAAACTAGATAGCCCAACAGTCTCTGAAAATTTACATCAGCATACCAGAGCAAGATACAAAGAGGATGTGTATATGTATACTTGTTGATTACAGATGGCATCCACATTTTATTTATTTATTTATTTATTTATTTTCTAATGTGCCCATTAAAATCTGGGAGAAGGGAAAAACAGGATGGAAAAAAAGTTTGAGCATTTCTCCCAACTTGATTGCCTGACCCTCTATAGCTACTTATACATAATAAATGAACAAAGTCAGGGGTGTGCAAGATTTACCAATCCAAGAACAAAAGTTCTCTGGAACATTCCATTCCCTCCCAGACCATGCCATTACAGGGTTATTTAAGTAGTACCCAGAAGTAAATCCTCCAAGAACAACAGATTTTGCACATCTCTAGAAGAATGCATTCACAATCACTTGGGTAATTTCTAGTTTGACACTACAAAGCTGATATTGAGATTAGAGTGCACTATGTATATGTATGTGTATATATATTCAGTTCAACAAGTAGACACCCCAGTGTAATGAGGCATGGATCAAGACACTTGTCAAATGTTCTATTCTTTTGAACCTGAAAATATTTGATATTCACATACTGTATTACTGATCATTATCCTTTCACTGAAGTGGCTTCCATTTATTCCTTATTAGAAAATTCACAAAAATAATACCATTCGAGCACAAAGCTCAGAGCTACTTCAAATGTATAGGTACATATGTGTGACATATTGTTCTCAAATTCATATATATGAACTATGCATTCTTTAGAAATTATTGAAAAAGGCACTTCAGTTCATGAGGAAGCATGAGTTTAGCCTCTTTTTGAAACAGTCATGTCACTTATGTGGCTACTGTATGAGCCTGAAAAGACAGAGCTTCTTTAATGAACCCCTTTGATAAGTCCACTCATTAAATCAGCTATGTCTTTCTTCAGGCTCACTTGAAAACCAGAAAAATAAAGCAATAAATCTGCAAGCATGCTTCCAGATCATTTTCAAAGCATATACAGTCTTAAAGCATACCATCTCAAATTGTGTAGGAAGTCATTTATATATGTAGCAAGGACAACATTAATTCTTGCACAATGTACATTTCTTCACATTTGAGAACTCACTAACTGTTCCAATCCTTTATGTTTTGCTTTGGAAGGTTTTGCTGTGGGTTTGTTTTTCTCCATTTTGAGCTATGATGCCTTTCCCCCTCTCCATGTATATTTTTCTCTGAGGTTAAACACAATTGCCTACAGGTAGAAAACTGGTGGAAAAAGAATATTTAAATGTGGTTTTATATTTTTTGCAAAATGTAGATGAGTATGTATCCAGAATTAAATACATATCAATTTGAAATAGCAATTCCCCTGCCCTGCCCCATTGATTAAAATAGGCAGGTGTAACATTTTATGTTATTAACCATTTTAAATACCTGGAAAATACAATGCAAAGTTACTGCAGACATACAGTGATGTTCAACTACAACTAGTGCAGTAATTCTTTTCTTGCACAATGAATTTGCCATTACTTTCTCTCTTCAAGTACACTGCAACCCCTTGTGATTTCTCTTTTTGCCTATTTCTCCAGCTGAATGTTTCCAGATTTCACCCCCCAATTAAAATTCCATTACAAAAACTAAAATATCTCCACCCCCCTTCCCCTCAATATCTGCCACACGTCCCCCATCAAGACTTCAGTATGCCCGTCTTATACATGCCATTCAAACTACAGATGTTCAGTCTTCCTCTTGAGGCTTAGCACCATGGAGTGCTCATACTACCTAGTCTGACTCCTGGCTTTAATGGTGGTCTCCTCCTCCTCCTCCTCCCCCCATTCATGCAGACACACCCTCTTCTATGGCAGTTTCTATCTTTGAACTTTTCTCCATTATTTCCCAAATATATCACTTCTATGCCAATCCTTTCTTAGCTTGGATTATTGAGCGTGTGTATACATACATGCACACAAATACACATACAATTTGAAGATAGAAGCATCTGAATAGGTAACACCCCCAAACTGATAGAACGCCCACTCTGTGCTATACATCAAGATGAACTTGTAGAAAGAGTGCTGCTTTCAAGTAATTTTAGACATTTTGTGCATATCACATGTAAACAAAATATCTCCTATACGGATTTATCTACACCAACAAGAACAAAGTTCCCATGACCTCAAACACACACCAAGCAGACCTCCACAAGGAACTGGCCAAGACCAATTTAACTTTGAAGAGGAGAACTCAGAAAGAGGCAACGACTTAAAAGAAACAGAACAATTTGGCAGACCAATGGGCAAAAGTAGATTTCCTGCCAAAGGCATTTTGCCCTTTCAAGTGGAGTGGGGGAGAGCACAGGCATAAGAAGAAGTGTGGAAGATAGATGGGTCTTTCAGTAATTAAGCGTCTATTCTCCCCCTACCCCCTAATGCACACACACTTTTACTCCCTATCTAGCCTATCCCATGAAAAGAACAGAAAGTTGAAGAAGGTACTATTTTGGTCTTTCTTGGAAAAGCAAGGAAAAATATACTTCTGGTGCTAAACTGACAGCACTTTGCCTCATTGTTGGAGAGGAGATTTTTCTCCCAGAGTTTTTTTGCAGCCAGCTTTGGATCTGCTCTGTTCACACCGATCCCGCAGCATAAAGATAAAGGGTTCAAGGCAATGCTCAGTCCAAGGCGGAATCAGAACCTTCATGAGCCTAACCCGTAGTCCTGCTCCACTAATCTCTCTTCCAACTCACAAGTGATCACAAGTCTGAAAAGGTCCTATCAAACATTTTACAGGAAATGTTACATGTGGTATTTTGATGGCTGCTTAGAGAATTTAGAGAATTTCTGAACAGGAAAAAATAATACAGCTTGTTCTAATGGCTTTAAGAGATGCCCAAAGGCACCGTAGAGCTTTGCTTCTCTATAAATCAAAACTGCAGAAATCCAGAAAATTGACTTAAACAATTGAATGCCAGGAAACAGAAATTGGGCTCTGTTCAACTGCTGCTCTTGGTTACATTCAGCTTCAGGCTGTTTGGAAAACAGCAAACATGCCACATTAGCAGCACAAATTTAACGGGATGAAACAGAGGTAACAGAGGTCATACAGGAGTGGCAATAAAGAAAGGAAGAAAAGGACTGGCTGCTTCACTGATGCCTCAATGTTAATGGGAAATGCAGTTAAAAAAAATACTGCAGAAATGCAGTGGTAGTATAACTAGAAAGAAGCTCTCAACAAGTACAAGAAAAGCATTTAAAAATTTTACCTTACCTGATAAAAAGGTGGTGTTTAAAATTAGTAGATGGGTTTTGACTGTAGCCCCATTCCTGATCACTAGGGACGGTGGAAAACTTCCCTTGGCTTGAAAGTTATTATGAACCAATCTCATTCTCACTTCTTAAGAAAGCATGCAAACCAAAATGCAATTTTCTGATGTACTTCCCTGATTAAAAATGTGTACATGAATTGTCATGCATTTAACCAAAATTTGCGAAGCACTGTCTAAATTAGGACAGCTAATTTTTATTTCTGCTTTAATGCAAGTTGCAGAAAGTAAAACAGATTGATCATTGAGATGGACAAATCTTTGGGGGATATGCATCAAAGGGTATTCAATAAGGTTGAATTATCCAGAAAGGCTAACTACAACAATGCACCACTGATACCAAAGGTGATTTCACAAAACCATTTATAGTATCTTGAAGCTCTCACACACACTGCTGGTGTATACATATGAAAGACAGAAATGTAATTTTGAATGTGGTTCTACCATTAGATTTTAAAAATTGATTTCAGCTGTGTTAGAAAGAAGAAAGATTTCCACAAGTTAAGTCTGATACCTGATCATTTCATGTCCATGTAATTTTCTCTGCAGCAATATGAAAGTGGCCTACCACGTCCTTCTTCCAATGTTTTTTATTGGGCAAGACTGACTAAATGCTACCACCCAGCTGGGTGCAGCCATATTAGAGAGCACATTTCCAGTCATATTTCAAGTTTCCTATGCTAGGGAACAACTAAACTCTGTCTGAAGACATCTTTAATCTCCATCACCTCACTATTTTTTCCCACGATGCTGTACACATTTGGATATGACCATTCTACATATTCAACTTTGCTCTGTGTATGGAAGTACCTCTTTGGTCAATATTATTAGCTACAGTTCCCTCCAGTCTCACATAAAACCAACAAGGCTGATCATCCTTGCCAATTTCATCACCATGTGCCTTTCAAGTAGGTGCTTCTGGGTGAGGTATTTCAATCAACTTGCCTTATTATTATTATTATTATGGTTGGTCACACAGACAGATGTTTACACTGGATTTGGCATTTTTATCCACCTATCAAGTCCTTCCCAAGGATTTGGGATAAGCAGATGTTGTTATGGTTATTATTATTATTGGGTTCTAGTGACATTTTCCTTTTAGAAACCTCCCAGTTTTTTTACGCCTTTTCGTGTCTTTTTCATACCAGGAAAAATATGTGCGGAGAAAAAGCAGAATAGCTTCACAATACCTTTTGATTTCAAGTGCTAATGGTTCTTTCTGGAAGGACCCACTTTTTCTTTCCAAATAATATATCTTATGGTCTTCAATTATTAATTTTAAAAGAAACCTAAGGCTTTTCCTTGGCTACATCAGTTTCAACTGGACATGCAGGAAAGATTTGCATGAATGGAAGAACAGATCACTACCAGCTGCATTGTGATGGCATCATACAGAAGTCGGACTATTAGGACAGTATGAATTAGCATCCAGAATGGGCAAGCTATGAAAGAACCTAGCTAGAAAGACATGTAAAGAGGAAAACCATAACTTCTGAGTGCAACAACAAAGTGGGGAAAGATGCATGAGAGATCATTAAGCCTCCTAAAAACTGATGTTTGATTAAATGAAGCTACAAAAGAATTGCCAATCATTCAAAAAATAGCAATATCTGGCATTGTTCATTACAACTTTAAACCAATGGCTATCTATGTAAATTATTTTGTAATGGGGAGTTCAATTTCAAGCCACATAACAAAACTTTGCTGTCATAACATCATTCACAGAACAATGGGTTTTATGCATTTACTTAATGACAAAATTCCTATAGATCCTAACTGCTCATGACTCAGGATGGTTCACAAAGAAAATAAACCACCAATAAACATAAAACTTATGCAAACAACTCAGGGTCGTGGTATACTCAAAGCCAGTCAAAATAGAATGGTTGCCATAGCTTTGCAAAATGCCAAACTACCTCCTTTAGTCAACAGTTGAATCACTGCATTTTGGACCAGCTGCAGATTCTGAGTTGGCTTCAAGGGCCATCCCATGTAAAATGTACTGCAGAGTCTAACTGAAAGGTGATGAAGGTGGGAGTTAGTATTCCAAGGACATTCCAATTAGAAAATGCCCACAACTGGCACAAGAACCAAAGTTGGGCAAAAGCCCTCCTGGCCAAGGTTTCTACCTGCTGCTCAAACAGTAGTTGCAAGTCCAGGAGGACTCCCAAGTCACTGATATACTTGTTAAGAGTGAGTGCAACTCTATCCAGAGTCAACTTAGGAATCAAGATCAAGCCATATTGTTTGCCAACAAACAGCAACTCCACCTTTAAGGATTTTACTTGAGTTCGTTTGACCCATCCAGCTACTCATAGCCTCCAGACACTGGAGCATTCCTAGCCCTGCCTGTGATGGTGATATATAGTTACACATCACCAATCTCCTGACAATATCTAATTCCAAACCAATAGATGATCTCTTCTAGCAGTTTCATGTAGACACAGATAATCCTCACTTAACAACCGTTTGTTTAGTGACTGTTCGAAGTTATAACGGCGCTAAAAAAGTGACTTACGATTGGTGCCCGAAGTTACAATTGCAGCACCCCCATGGTCATGTGATTGCAATCCGGGTGCTTGGCAATCAGCTCACACTTACTACGGTTGCAGCATCCTGGGGTCACATGATCACCATTGGCGACCTTCCCAACTGGCTCCCAGCAAGAAAAATCAATGGGGAATTGTGTGATTCACTTAACAACCACTTGATTTGTTTAAAGACCACGTGATTCACTTAACTGCCACCAAAAGGCTGTAAAATTGGGCCCTGTCACATGATTCACTTAATGACTACATCACTTAGCAACCTAAATTCTGGTCCCAATTGTGGTCGCTAAGTGAGGACTACTTGTATTAAAGAGAATGTGGGAGAGAACTGAGCCCTGGGGCACCCCATATTGAAGGAGCCAATTGCCAACTGCTCTTTCCACCACTCTCTGACTAATACTGCAGAATGGTGCCTCTTACTCCCAACCCTAACAAGCGATTCATCAGGATATCATGGTTGATAATATCAAATGCTTCTGAAAGGTCAAACAAGACCAGGAACAGTACATTCCTATAGGATTCTCTGTATCTGGAGATTCATCGCCTTTTTCAAAGTATTCTCCCAAATGAAAGATTGGAGATTAAATAGAAGTTGTCCAATATGACTGGATCAAGAGACATCTTCTTAAACTGAGTCATCTAAAAATATGTGAGGTGAATTGAGGCAAGTCCATTGCAAACTAGAAAACCAATACAACTTATCCTTTCTGTATGTGCTGAATTCACAAATATTACAATCCAACAGAACAAAACTCATTCATTTCAAAGCAATTGGCTGGAGTTAATATTGCTATATTTTTCATATGCATTTCACCCATCAAAGAATGATCCACAGTTCACCACATTCTGAAACCCCAATATACAAAATGGACTGTTACCATGATATAGCAAATTGTATAAAAGCACTGAAAAAAATATGATACGCACATTCAAACAAACAGGCAAACAGAAAGTACCACATTGCCTTCTATATTACTAAACATCAGTCTAAAGAAGCGGGGGGGAGGGAATGATTAAATTAATATCCACTTGGTCTTTGGGAAATATAGAGAACGAAATCTCTTTGAAGGCCAATGCCCAATGTAAAAACCATGTCAATGAGCCAAAGATACCACAAACCCGTTGTTAAAAGCTAAACCTTTAGGCATGTTAACTTCATGGACAACAGCTGCAATTAAAGTTCTTTGTCAGGATCTATATAAAATGCAGATAGAAGCAATTAAATACAGTATACCAATTAATGCAGCCTGAGCATGCTCAGGACAAGACACCTGAGGAGAAGCCAGAAGACCTTAAAGGTCTTTTAGAGTATCTTCTAAAAAAAAGAGCATCTTCTAAAGAAAAAAAAAAAGCATATTCCAGAAACTAATATTTTTCTTCTAAAAAAACAAACTCTGTTTTGTATATCATTTCTTTGGAGTGACAGAAACTTCTTCCTCACCTGGAGCATAGTAATTACCTGTTTTAGCACTGGCAACTAACTGTGTAGCCATAATATAGGTAGTCCCCAGTTTAAGAACGAGTTCCATTCCCAAGGTCTGCCCTTCAGTCAAATGTGTATGTAAGCTGGAACAGTATTATTGTATAATACTGTATAAGTAGTACAGTATTATGTATTTAACTCGAATCATTCTGTGTTTAACTCAAATTTTGCTACAGTTGACCCCATTCTTAACTATGGGTCATCTCCAACTCGGGCATTCTTAACCCAGGGACTACCTGTACAAACAATAAAAAGAGGAGTTTCTTAACTACAGCTACTTGTTCCCCATGCAATTCTGTTTAACATTGTAAGCGACTTAATTTCTCTCCTAGAGGAAATTCCTAAATGGTTGAGAAGCGTAAGTGTGAATTTACCCCTACCTTTTCTCCACTGAAGTAAAACAAAATATTAATCAACCTTTTAAGACACCTCAGTGTCTGAGCCCAGGATACTGGAAATGTTATTCTTTATGAATACTAACTGTATGTTAGGCACTTTGACAATCCCAATAAAACATACATTTTGCAAATGTGCTTGTCAAACTTCTAGCGCTTGTTTGGACTTGAAGCAATGTGAAAATTATATTTTTAAAAAATGACCAGGCAGAAAAAACAAACAGGCTACCTAAAATACTACTTCCAAACCTCAAAAAAGGCATCACCTTTGTATAGTAACAGCCAGTCAAGTTTCTCTGTATGAAACTTTTTTGCACAAAAGAATTTAAAAATTGCCATGATAATGAGTATAGAACAAGGATATGGGGTCTCAGAGATGTATGCATTAGTAAAATCTATTTTAATACATTTTGAAAACATAATGTGTCAAATTACAATTCCAAAATTTTAGCTCTGCCATATAATTTCCATTATGTTCATTTTCTTACAGGTTATATTTAAAAAAAAGAAAAAGAAAAAAGCAGTTACCAGATTATATCTCGCTCCTGTGTCAGTTAAGGACAACCTTTTCCAATTCAATACTCCTAATCCCATTTCAATACCCATAATATATTAAAACAAATACATTTAGCTTCTCCAATTATCTTTGCCTCTCTAGCAATGGAATGCATGTTAAGAACAGCAAAAACAAGTCCTGGTCTTATTGTCTGGGGATGATGGGAATCTGACACATCTAGGGAACAGGTTTACCAAGGTTACAGCTGATGGGATTTTTTTTTCTCCTAAACAAGATATCCCAAATTAACTGCACTGTATGACTGCAACACTGGTAAGCCCTTCAGTGTATACTGTATACAATGGTTCAGATTTTGTAAACTGTTCTCATCTTTTCCATATCTATCAGCAGAGATGCATTAAACATAACCTTTCAAATAATCTGCATAAATTAGAATTTTAATCCCTATATGCCTAGCACAGCAGTGTCCACAGGCTCTTGCACCTTTGGACAGAATGACCACAGCAGCATTGTGGCAGTGTGTTGCAAGTTCTGCCCCTTTGGGCATGCATGTAGTAGCACAATGCTGATAAGAAAAGGAGCAGGGCACGCGCTGTAATGCTGCTTTCATCCGTCTGCATTTAGCTGAACTGGCTGATGATTCTGAGAGTTGGTAACAGCACGTTTGAAAGGTTCCAAATTACGGAACTGTAGGTCAATATTTCTGCCCCTTTTTTTACAACTGCAAACCAAGGTAGCACAAACTATAATAGCTACTGGGCGGTTAAACAGCACTATTATAGCAGTATGCAACTTACTGAAGAAAGAAAATAACCACCAGCATTAAAGTATTGGAGCTAATTAAATCTACTACTTAAAGGTGCTTGGCTTTGACCCTGTATTTACTAACTCTGCTTGTTGCTGGTTCTCCCTAGACACCAAACAGTCTTCCAATACAAAGAAACACCTTCTCACCTTTTTATAAATGTTGCATTAGTCATAAGTATTGCAGCTGTCTGTGAGTGGTGCTTATGGGCCACAAAAGCAGGACAGATATTGAAACATTTCAAATTAATGGTACAGGAAAAATATTAAAATGTTTTTTGGGATTTGCCTTTTAAAGCCGTAACTGAAGTCAAACTGACCTAAAGACCTCCTTCTAGACTGAGTCTAAAAATGCTTTAAAGTTTGCAAGGGTTTGCTTCTCTGAAGTGCTCCTTTACACAGCACTAATGAACTATGTTATCCAGTTCCTAGACACAGTTCGTTTTCCATTACTTATAACAATACAAGAGGTGAAATTTCTAAATATATTTCAGAATATTCACCCCAAACCCACACAAACTATTGAATAGCTTCAATTCCTGAAGTAGCATAAGTAGAAATAACCCTGTAGGGAAACAAATGGGCAATCAGAGACCCAGATTTAAAAAAAAAAAACCAAAACCTTTCTTAGGCTATGTAATTGGCAGCAAAACAACAGATGTGTTCACACAATATGCTAAACTCTAATTTCCACCCAGCTTCAGTACTAAAACATCATTACTGCTACGGGATATGAAGACAGCCTTCAAGCATGTGCAGAACAAATTTTCCCTAAATAGCCAAAGCATCTTAACATAGTAGATCATATTTATTGGCTCTGGAAGGTCCCATAATCACTGTCATTAAAATAATTTTAGATAATATGGCTTGGAAGACTTATCTTTATGATCTGGGTGAACATTGGCAAAAGAATAAACTGCTGGATTAGGTGGACTCGGTACATATTTAGGATTCATGAGCGAAGGGGTGCCATGTAGATTTATTCCTTTGGATGTTTTTGTATTTCAGCAAATCTCTGAGTTCAGTTGGAAACACAAATATGTCCCTCCTGTTTTTTAGTGGTCTCATTTTGACCTCAACCCTACTGGCATTCACTATCCAAGTTGAAGATTAATGAGAATGTTATACAATAGATCAGTGTTTTTCAAACTGGGCAACTTTAAGATGTGTGGACTTCAACTTCCAGAATTCCCCAACTAGCATTCTGCCTGGGGAATTCTGGGAGTTGAAGTCCACACATCTCAAAGTTGTCCACTTTAAAAAACGCTGCAATAGATCAAAATATCTACATTAAACTGAAACCTATACTATATATGTGCATGGGACTATTAAACAGAACTTAATCTGTGGCTATGTAGAGAGGATCACTCTCTATTCATTGTTAGAGCCTGGTTTCAGGAAAGAAAGCAGATTTAAAACCCAATGGTGGCTGCAGGGACATAGACAGAGTGTGTCAAAATCAGCAAGACCAACATTGGGAGCAACATTGTGAACCAAAGTCCATCCCTTCTGTGTTTGTGTGTGATGTTAATGCATGTACAAAAGAGGTAGGGTTCAGATTGCAATGTTATGTCCGCCATTTTACACCTTTTGAACCCTCCTGCAGGAGCCACTAGATGGCCGTTCAGTTCCAAATGCATCTCTCTGCTTTCTTCCGCATGTATGAATGACTGCTAACTCCTATGAGAAGTAAAATGCTGTAGACACATTGCATCAAGGTCAAGTGCATGGCCATGCTAATTTGAGACCAGAAACTCATGCATGCTATAATTGACCAATTAAATCAGTCAAGTTCACAACTCATGTTAATCCATATTGTATGTTTGTATGTTTAATTTTGGCTGAATGTGTTATATGAAACTAGCCAATCATGGTTGCTTTAACAAATCACTGTTAAGCAAAACATCGCATGAACCATAAAATTAGAGGCAAATGTTTAAAATTCAACTCTTCTATCTAGATGCCCAGTTCATAAAATCATAGTCTAGTCCTCATTTGTAAGTAAATCTCATCACTTCAGGGTAACTTAGCCCCAAATAAGCATGCTCAGTATCACACAGAGTAGGCTCAGTCAAAAAAAAAAACAAGATGGCAGATTGATTTTTTGATCCCCACCCCACAGATGGCACAATATAATACAACAAAGAGTTGTGTTCACAGCTGAGTTCACAAAGAGGCATCAATTCTCACATATCATGGCCTCTGCAGAGGACTCATCCTCAGAGAATGCAGGGATTTAAGATTGATAGAGGCCAAGAGCCAGATCCCAGCATGATAAACACATGGGATGGAACTCAAGTCTGGAATGTAGTACCGGAAGGTTATAATATGTTCAAAAGAAAGAATCCCAATGGAAGGGGAGGGGCGGTCTCATTATACACGATGAATGGTTATCCCTGTAAGGAAATTCATGATACCAAGGATAAAAACTCTGTTAAAAGCATCTGGGTGTATATTAAGGGGAAAACAAACAATAAAGAGGTTGTTGTGGGTGTGTACTACAGACTACCCAACAAGCAGAAGATACAGATGAAATCTTCACAAATTATATGACTGAAATGTCCAGGAAACACACCACTGTAGTAATGGGGGATTTCAACTATTCCAATATCAACTGTGAATCAAACTTCATATCATGTGGGAAATCCAACAGGTTCTTGATGTGCCTTGCAGACAACTTCATTGTCCAAAAGGTGAATGAAGGAACTAGGAGATCAGCTATATGCTATTTAATACTTACTAACAGGGTAGCTAGTTACTAACAGATTGAGGAAGTGGAAGTTGTATGAACTTTGGGAGAGAGTGACCATGCGATCCTAGAATTCACCATGCTGCAGGCAGAGAGAACTGAAGGTAGCCAGATTAGCGTTCTAGAGTTCAAGAGAGTTGACTTCAACAGAAAAAGTAGGAAGTACTGTATGGATGGAAATTCTGAAGGGAAAAATAGTTCAGTAGGGTTGAAAAATTATAAACAGTGAGATAACAGATAATTAAAGAGAAGGAAAAATGGGAGAAGCTGACGAGACCAGAGTGGCTGCACAAAGAACTCTCTGATAAACTAAGAAACAAAAAAGGACAAATCTAAAACATTGGAAAGAGGGGCACATTACAAAAGCAGGTTATCAAGAAATAGCCCAAATCTGTAAGGATGGGATCAGAAACACTAAAGTTCAGAATGAGCTGGGGCTTGCAATGAGTGCCAAAAATAATCATGTACAAAACAAAAGAGAAAAATCAAGAAAGTAGTCAGTCCGCTGCTTAGAGAAGATGGCAAGACAGTGATGGATAACAGGGAGAAGGAATGAACCACTTAATTCCTATTTTGCATCTGTCTTTTTGTGAAAAGAAAAAGTGGTCCAACCTGTCAAAAGGTGCGGGGGGGGGGCAGAAGAGAAATACAGATCAAAATAGGCAAGGTAGTGTGAAAGAACTAGCTGCTTTGAATAAATTCAAGTTGCTGAGACCAGATGGATAACATCCCAGGGTGATAACTGACTATAATCTTTGAGAACTCCTGGAGTACAATAGAATTGCCAGAATATTGGAGAACAGTAAAAAGTGGACCCATGAAACTACAGATCAATCAGCTTGAAGTCAATACTTGGGAAAATCCTAGAAAAGACAAGCAGTGGGTTTGCAAGCACTTAGAAAGACACAAGATCATTACTAGAAGCCAACATGGGCTTGTTAAAAATGCCAGACTTTTTTTATTGACACAGTGGCTGGTTTAGTTAGACCAAAGAAATGCTGTGAATGTAGTGTACCTAGACCTCAGTAAGGCATCTGATAAAGTGGATCATAGTCTCTTTCTTGATAAAATGGAACAATGTGGGGAGATACTCCCGCTACCAGATGGATTTGCAGGTGGTCCTTAATGAAGCTCTGTCCACATGGAGAGACCTATGCAGTAGGATACCTCAGGATTTTGTCCTAAGCCCAGTGCTGTTCAAAGTTTTCATAAATTACTTAGATGAAGGGATAGAAGGGGTGCTCAGCAAATTGCAGACAACACAAAATTAGGGAAGGGGGATTCTAGTGCCTCAAAATACAGGCACGGGGGTCAAAAAGACTTCAACATTGGGCCCTATATGACAAAATGCAGTTTAATGGTAAGAAATATTAGGATTCTGCACTTAGGTAGGAAAAATCAAATGCACAGGTACAAGGTAGGTGGTTCCTGGCTCAGCAATTGTACCTCTGAGAAGGATCTGGGTATCCTGGCAGGCCGCAGATTAAACATGAGCCAACGGTGTCCTGCAGCTGCCAAAAGAGCCAATGCAATCTTAGGCTGCATCAACAGAGGCATAATGTCAGGATCATGGTAACTGATTGGGTTAGGGTTAGGGTTAGGGTTAGGGTTAGTCAAACAGCACCTGGAACAGTGTCAAGTTTTTGATGGCCACAATGTAAGAAGGATGCTGTGGAACTGGAAAAAATGCAAAGAGCAATGGTGAGGGGCTTAGAGGCTAAATCTTACGAAGGATGGTTAAAAGAACTGGATATAAGGAAGGCTAAGGGAAGACATGGTAGTAGTCTAATACTTGAAAGCTGCCACAAAGAACAGGGCATGGGTTTATTCTCTGTGGTACCCAAGGATAGGACAAGAACCAACAGATGGAAGCTTTACAGAGATCCAAACTCAAAAAAAAAAAAAAAAAAAAAGGAGTAATTCCCTGACTGTGAGAGCTATTAAGCAGCGTAACAGCCTGACTCCTGAAATTATGGGTGCTCCATCACTGGAGGGTTTCAAACAATGGTTGGATAGGCTGGGATGGGATTGCCTGAGGATTCTTGTCCTGGGCAAGACATGGAACTAGAAGACCTCCAAGGTCCCTCCCAACAATATGATTTTAACTGGCTCGTGCTACCCCATTACCTAGATCTCAATTGGCACCCCTCTTCCTGCTTGCAAGGGACAGAAACTGTAGGCCAGAAGCCAGGCAGCATAAAGATGCAGAAGAGCCAGACTGCAAGGAAAGGCTCCTTGGGGCTATTGGTCTGCCTCATTCCTTAAGACTAAAGGACCCAGACTCAGTTCTTGCTCTTCCACTGAATTTTCTTGTACATGGATTCTTCTGGTCCCTTCGTCAACGATCTGACTGTTGACAGATGGTGTATCTTCTTTAATCGTGACTGGCTGTTGCTTGGCTAGGAAAAGTGAGCAAATCCTCTCAACTTGCTAAGCATGGTGCTCCTCCTCTGGGGGAGCAGTACATGAGGTATGCATGCATTCTGAATATATTCTAAACTTAAGCCTCAATCTCAGTCTTTCTTCTTGGGGGGCAGATTCAAGAAAATAATGTTGGAATAGGGCCTGAGTCACAAAGGTTGCTTGTCTTGAGTTGACTTGGCATACAGTGCCTCTAGCAGACATCAACATGCTGCCACTTACAAGCAAGAATGACAAATGACCTGTACTTTACAGCAAGCATACCTAGATGGGTCATTAACTGCCAGGACACATTAAGTAAAAGCACCTGGTGTAAGAGCCAAAATAAAATCCTACCCAGTCTCTTAGCTTGAGAATAATCCAGCCTTTAATTTTTTCTTCCAGATTCAGTTTTGCTAATATTGAAACTCCTTGTGGAGATTTTTGAAAAGTCATGGCGCAAAATTTGGTGTTTGAACCAATATTTCCAAACTATTAATCTTCCTAGGGTAGGCTGGTATGTGTGCGCACACAGGCAGCGTTCTGATAAGAAAGGAACTGTTCAATCTAAACACATTTTCCTGATGCCCTAGGGCCAATCCACGAGAATGATGGGAGCCCAGACTTCTAAAGCAGAAACTTCCTACAACTTTAAATCAGCATCTGGAAAGACAGGTGGATGAAATTACATGGAAGCCGTCAAAAGAAACCTTAGAGGAAAAGACAGTTGTACTATTCTTCAGAGAATCCTTTGTAGAAAATTGTCAACTTATTCTTAATTAGCAGATTTTGTCCCTCCCACCAGTATTAATTAATCCTCTCTTTTAGCAGCAAGCACAAGCAACATGTTAAGCACCAATCTATAAACCACTGTTTTTTCCCCTATATCTAATTGTTAAACACAACCTTGCAAAAAAATCAGAGCAGCTGAGTTGACATCTAGGCATTTTCAACAGTATACCCTCTTTTAGAAAACATGCACCAAAACCTTAAAAAAGGAGAGGGAGCCAAATTCCACCAAATTAAAGCTGTACCTTTAAGGAGTTCATCTAGTAGGAAAAGCAGCTGCATTCCTGTTGAGAAAGGCTGCTGTCCTAACATGCAGCAAAGGCTAGAAATAACCTGCACGCATACAACCTTCCAGCACCAAATCGAACAATACAACAGTTTCTCACTCTTTCGCAGAATAAAAAGACACAAAAGGAAGGAAGGAAGGAAGGAAGGAAGGAAGGAAGGAAGGAAGGAAGGAAGGAAGGAAGGAAGGAAGGAAGGAAGGAAGGAAGGAAGGAAGGAAGGAAGGAAATAAATTAGATCAATTTCAGAAAAGGAGGAGGGTGCCCAGGCATCAAAGGATAAAGCTGCCTTTTAGGGGAGGAAAAATCGTTTCAAGGCACATGAAGGAAGCAGAGAGCCCCTTTGCTGTGGCTTTGTCGGAATCCGGCTTGGTTGTAAGAGGAGAGCTTTGAAGGCTGCGATAGGAAAGTTGATCAATGGCCTGAGCAGATCCGGCACGCATGCCTTAGGAACGAAACGGAGCGCACCCCCATCAGGAACGAGGCGTATGCGTGGCGGGTGGGACAAAGACAATGCCAAGTAGGGAAGAAAAGCAGCAGCAGGTACTTAATGCCGGGATGCCCTGCGCGCTGGCGCCAGAAACATTCAACGACCGCTTGCAAATTAGTAACGCCGACGCCGCTCCACCCCTCCCGCACGTGAGAAGGCTTAATTTTTACCAAAGTTCATCAAGGCTTTACCCCCTGCGCCTCTTTTTCCACAAGAGGAGAGCAAAGTTTTCGGAAGGCAGCGGGAGGGGGGAGAGACACAATTCAGTCCTGAAGCCGGTGAAGTCACTGACTTGCTGCGTTCGAAATGAGCATCTGAGCATATGCAAAAGTGCTGAAACTTCACCCTCTTTGGCCAGCGCGCAATTCTCCTCAAATGGAGCCCTTCACCTCTCCATTGGCTTTACATACAAACTCCGAGGCAAGGGTGGAAACTGAAAGAGGCTAGGACAAATCTACCTGGCGATCACCGGGCACCAAGTAGGGTGACTAGTCCTCAGCGGGATCGCTCAGAATGAAACCTTAGTGGCAGCGGGTACCGTAAGCGCGCACAGGATTGCAGCCGAGGCTGGGTTGGCAAAACGTGCCCTACTAAAATGAGGTTGGCTTGTCTGTGGGCCGGGGGCTTGCCAAGCCACCCAGCAACGGAGTACAACATTTCGCGTCTGGTACGAATACATCCGAGAGCCGGAGCAGCTCAGCTCGGATCGAGGCAGCTACAGGCGTCCGAAGCCTTAGGGGGTGGGTGGCAGGCACCGCACGTTGCGGGAGACTGATCAGACCCGAGATTTCACCCGAGAACTGGCCGGCAGAATCCGAAGCGAAGCGAGAGCAGAGGGTGCCCCTGAGCATCTCTCTTCGGCCAGCCCTGACCGACTCCAGCGGCGCAACAGTACAACGTCCAACGCCAGTCCCGGCACCCTCCACCGCCTGCGCCCGCGGGGTGAAAGGAGATTGCCCCGGGCGGCCCCATCCCCCGTTCCCCAAGGCACACGCGCGCCTGCAGCCTATGCGGCGCCCGGCGGTTGGGAGCGCGGGAAAGGGGTGCCCCTCGGAGGCGCCTACCTCGCACGTAGAAAGGGGCTTCTAAATGCAGAAGCAGCAGCAGCGGCGGCAGCAGCAACAACGGCGGCGACCGGAGACAGACGCCCCCGAGCCGCCTCATGGTGGCGAGCGGCCCTTGCCCTAGCGAGACTTTTCCCTCCTTTACAGCCTCAAGAAGAAAGTTGAGTTCTGCGGGTGGGGTGGCAGCGAGGCGGCGGCGGCGCCTGCCGCTCGCCCTTCTCTCCGCGCTGCCAGGCGACCTCGCTCCGGCCGCCACCAGGCGCCAGGACTGGTCCGAGGCTCGCGGCGCGTCGGGGCTGTTCTCGGCTCCAGCCGCAGCGGCGGCTTCGCTCCGCCGCTCCGCCAACGTCTCTCCGCGCTGCAGAAGCGACGGCGAGATCGGGGCTCACTCCGGCTGCCCGCCCCCGGCCCTGCCCTCGGAGGAGGAGTCCCGCCGGGGCAACCTCCGCCCTCGCTTCTCGCCCAGAGCGGCAGTTGCTGCTACAGAGCTTGGCGCGCTTCCCAACGTTTTCCAGGCAAACCGTGGTAGGCACCCAAGCAACGGCGCCTCGCCTTCCTGCCCTCAGCAAGATTCTTCTCCTTCCCCAGCCGCCTACCTCGCCAGGCCGGATGATCGCACCTGCGCCACTCGCAAAGACAGAGCCATTTGGCAGAAGGGCTGCTCGCTTTCAGCACCTCCGCTCTCCCGGTAAACTCCAAGGCAGGGGCGAGTGACTTCGGGCGCACTACCGCGTATACAGGCATCCCCAAGTTACAGCCCCCGCAAACGACTAGCTGAAATTAAGCTCCTTCACTTCGCTGCTCCATTTGCTTTTTCTCCTGTCTTGAGGACGGGGACCCAAAACAGAATGGGGCCAATTTCATTCATTCATTTAATATACCCGAAATCTAACAAATCCTCAACTGAGTAAAGTATGCCATATAACAGGATTAAAACATCTCCAATAGGACTGAAAACGAATTGTAACGATATAAAATTCCCGAGGAAGACAAGAAAAACAACAACAAAAATAAGAAATGGCACAAGGCTTAAGAGAATGCCCTCTTAAGTTCAGTTTTCAGCATTTCCCTGAAAACCAGCTGGGAAACATTGGCCATGAGCTTCCTGCTTAACTGTGGTTTCTTTCACTTTTAACTTTTGGAAGCTAGGAATGATTTACCTTGACCAGGATCCTTTTCCACTTGACCTAACCACAGCCCTAACCTGCAGCCCTGGCAACCTTTTTTTCTGCCAGGTCCTCATGATGCTGTCTTCATTTCATCCTTAGCCTACCCCTGAGGCAACTTCAACTCATTCTTAACTGTTCCAGAGTTTTCCACTTAAAGCAGGCAGCAAGTCTTTTACTAGCGGTACATTCTGAAGCACTTCACCAACTGTATTGTCGAAGTGCACTGTGCACAGAGAGAACTGCTCCTGTCTGTGCTCCTGCACTCTGAAGATGCCGGTCATAGGTGCTGGCGAAACGTTAGGAAACAAAACTTCAAGAACACAGCCACACAGCCCGGAAGACCCACACCAGCCACTTCACCAACTATCTGGTGACCTCTAGAGGGTGAGATCAGGCCAGCACCTATTGGCTGCCTGAGGGTGTTGTAGCCATCCCCCCTCCAGAGCAATTACAGGTAGTCCTCGGGTTACGACCACTCACTCAGTCACTGTTCAAAGTTATGATGGTACTGAACAAGGGGAACTTACGACCGGTCCTCGAAGTTGCAGCCATCGCAGTGTCCCTGTGGTCATGTGATTGCAATTTGGGCACTTGGCAACTGGCTCACAATTATGATGGTTGCAGCATCCTACGCTCACATGATTGCCATTTATGACCTTCCCTACTGGCTTCCCACAAGCAAAGTCAATGGGGAGGCCTACAAGAGATTGCAAACCGCTCCTGCTTCCACCACCTTTTCTCCCAAGGAGCATGGGAATCTCGTACTCCACAGCACCCACCCACCCACACGCCATAGCACCTGCCCGCAGCACCTGCCTGCCCGCTCACTGGCCTGCTTGCATGGGATGCAGTTTAAGCACTTCTTCCCACGTCACAGTCATATGAAGCCCTCGCTTAATGACCTGCACAGTCCTCGCAACAGGGACTGCTGGGATTGCCATTGCTAGGCGATGCAGTCATGTGACATCACACTTTATGACCATGTCACTTAGCAACAGAAATTCTGGTCCCAATTGCCTTCCTAAGCCGAGCACTACCTGTATGCTTTGAGGGGAGAGGGTCTGGACCTTTTAGTCAGGCAGTTCCTCCCCTGTACCTGCTCAGTTTGAAGATCTAGATCAGTCTGAAGAGCAGCTCCCCAGTGAAGGCAGTGAGGGGGGAAGGCTGGAATTGGCTACAAGGAGTGGCTCTGTTTGCTAGTTCACAGTGCCACTCTTTCTGCACCTGTAAAAGCTATAGTTGGGTTCCCCTTGAACACACTTGTGCAAAACACTTGTGTAAAAACAGAGCACATTTTGACAGAAAGTTAAACCAGCCAGTCTAGCCATCTTGCCAAAGCCATTTTTCTTCCTTTCATAGCTATAGCCCAGCCCCAGCCCATGTTAAGAAGAATGGCTGGCGGATATTTTCCTGCTAGCTGGAAATATTGGATGAGTAGAGAAAGCAACAAAGCTGAGGACATTTACTTTCCTGTCCTTAACATGCCCTGCACATTGTAAATAAAGATAGTTCCATTTGCTGGCATCGTGTCTGTGTAGGATGAGGATCACTGATGGGGGCAGCAAATTTTCTGCTGGGATCATTTTCTGCCAGCTCCAGGACTGGTGGTAGCAGTAATGACAACTTCGTTTAGCTCTGCATTACACAAAGCACTTCTGTTAGGGAACAGCACACATCCTTATATCAGCCATGTTCTACCACCCACTCTGATCTACTTTGTGTTTTCTGAATTCTGTTCCTGAGGCTTGGGAAGAAGGGAACAAGAGATAGGAGGAATGAGCCAACACAGAGAAGCCCCATTTTACATGGAGTCCTATATTACAAGGTCTTTGCAGGGCACGTATTCCTTGACTAATCTCTTGACCTATCCCCCCTTTTATCTAGGATCTGCAGTGTAGAATATGACTACAACTTTCCTTACAGATAACCATTAAGTATTTATTTTAAGTGATGGAGCAACCATTCTTGCATTAGGATGTTTCTCTGAATATTTAGCTGAAATCGGCTTCCCTGTAATTTTCACCAATCTGGCTCTAATCCTGCTCACTGGAGCCACAACAAAATAATTTTGCTCCATCTTCCATGTAACAGACATTCAGATTTTTAGAAATTCTATTCTTCCATATATATATAGCTTTTTCATCTCTTCCTCATAAGACACTGTTTCTCTGGTCCAGTTACCCTCCTGGTTATCCGGTTCAGGACATATACCTGTCTGTCAACATTCTTTTTAAATAATATAGTGCCTTGTTTTAGATACAGCTTAATAACGCAGCAGAACTATTACTTTTCATGATTTGGACTCTATGCTTCTATTTAAAGCAGACGAAGACTACTTGTACTGTTTTTAGCAGCCACATCATTGCGATGGATTCCTTTTCATTGTGTGTGAGCAAGGGCCCTTTTTAAAGCAGGTAAACATTACTGCATGTAACTCAGCAGCCCAATTATTTTTTTTTCTAAATGGGGAGAGGGAAAGAGAGAGAGAGAGAGAGAGAGTAAATAATGCTGTATCTCCCTGCCCTTAATAGACCATGTATAAAAGTCAGAGATCAAAGTTGTATTCTCAGAATAATTGAACACATGTGACATAGTTCAAAAGATCTGCATGTCGCAGAACAGGAGGTAGAATATCAGGAGAAAATCCCAAAGGAGTGTGTGAAGGGTAGATATTTATAAGCCGTTCTTACTTTCTGTCATTTTCTGTGCCAGCTAATTCTTGGGAACCTTTTCAGCAAACCAGGGTATCTCTTCAATTGCTTTCTCTATTGCTAAGCTACTTCACCTTAAGGTAACCATGATTTGACACTTAAATAAAGAACCAGCTGGATTTGTATGATGGAGATCAGCATAGCTGAAGCAACAGGGCTAAGTTGTACTAGATACTCTACTGCAGCTGCATAATCAGAGCAGGCTATATATTGGGAGATACCAAATGCAGAAAAATCTAGCAAGGGCATCTAGAAACGTATAGTTAAAACAGAAGAGGGAAATATAAAAATGACATGTGCTTTTTCTGCATCTCATTGCACATTTATCTGAATGTTTAATAAGCATACACAGACAATACTGTTTAAATTACTATGCACTCATAAGGATGTAGAAGAAGGAGAGCTGTTTTACTCCATGTTGGCAAAATATCCAAAGGAATCTGGTAGCACCTTCTTTGACTAACAAATTTTATTTAAAGTCATAAGCTTTTGTGAGCTACAGCTTCTTTGCATTTTCTGATTTTTTATTTTATTTTTTTGCCATAAGGATATGCTGACCATAAATATTATGTAAGTATATATTGCACTTTTGTTTGTAATGTTAAGGAGGAAAAGAAATAATATAGGCATCCTAGCTTTAAATTATAAATCCAAAAATATTCTTTCCTAAGAAAATAAAATCCACAGACATCATATATAGCTAACATACAGTATATGCATGCCAAAATAGCATAATGACTAGGCAGTCTGACATATGCAAATAATCTTTGCATACAATAAATCTATGACATATATTATAGTCTCTAACAACCTATCCAGGATCCAAAAGAATAGAATTACTTTCTATTTTAGATATCATAATTTTGAATCTAAAGGTGATCTTTGTTGCTTAAGGATTTACTTTTTAAATATGCCAGCTATATTTTAGAATAAATTTTAGAATAAAGCAGTATAAAATACAGTTCAAAAAAATTAACTTATTTACAAATCAGTTAGAGGAATTGATTGTTAGAGGAATAACATCTTGAATAAAAGAAAAGTCCATAAACAAACCAGCATGTTGTAAAACATGATATGCAGACGTTTCCCGATGTACTCAGTATGGGAGAAATCACAGAATTCTTTTTTTACATGTCAGACATTCTATTAGAGAAGTTTCCTATACTGTACTACGCAAGTTGGCAAAAGAAAATTCAGTTTTTTTCCCCAAACACCACAGCTGCTCTTAGCCACAGAAAATAGTTTCTTAGTATTTAATTTTCAATTCCACTTCATTAATTTCTGCTGCTTCTCATTGCTGGACAATCTCTATCTATTTATCTATGCAGATATAATACCTATTTATTTATTTATTTATTTATTTCATAATTTATATATTCAGGACAACTCCAGGAGTATGTAAACAATTACCTTCTTGACATCCTGAAGCATTTTTATAGTTTTATTTAAATGTTTCAGTCACCATTATTACTAGCTCCAAGAACTGCAATGATACTGCCATAACCTTTGCCTCTATTGCAAGAGAAGGCAGGTTATAGGCCAGATGTGCCTCTATGTCTCCCTCCAAAACTCAGTGGCAAAGAGCCCAGTATTAGTGATGTAATTTGTGCCCATGGAGTGTGTACATGTTAGGGAACTGGTTTGCCTTCCTTAATTTAGGTTTTCAAGTAACTATGTGGGTTTGAAGATATAGAGATATTGAAGAATATAAAGATGTTTGTCCACAGTAGAAGTTCACTAAGAGTCAAAATGCAAAGAATATTTTAGGAGCTTGAGGCTCTCTTAGAAGTGATCTAAACAGCAGAACCTAATTCTGCCTCACCCTGTAAGAAACCCAGCAGATACTCCTCAAATTAGCCCCTTGTTGTTTAGTGGGTTGTCTTCATTATAAAGTTTAATGGATGACTGTGGGCCAGTCAGTATGACCTTCCTCAGAATTGCTATAAATATAATGGGAAGAGAGACTCTGAGCTGCTGTGATTACCTTGGAGAAAGAGCGGATAGCAAACCAATTAATAAATAGATGCATCAGGATAAACTTCAGGATTGAGAATGCCAAGCTTATTTTGTCATGCAGAAGTTGTGAATTATTATTTGCTAAAGGAGGCTTCTGCTCTATGTTTCTTTATTCATACACGCATGCGCATACATATATAAAATCAATAAATTATCAATCTGTTGAAAATACTTAACAGGAATTAACACAGGTTCCTCTTGAAGGATATAAAAAAAGCTATGGATAAAATAATATTCAATGACATTCTTATCTATAAACTCATGGGAATCTTTATATCAATATTAATCTGAATTATAAAATTTGAAATATTTAAATAAACAAATGAAGGTATAGGAATGTAGGAGTAATTGTTCCAAGATACTGATGCAAATTCATATAATAAGCAATTCCCTTATTCCAGGTAAATGAGTAGCTTGATTACTAACCAGTTGTATAATCTACAAATTTAGGTAAAGAATCTTAATTATTATCAGTTAGACCCAAAGTATCATCTGCATGTGATAACAATTTATGGTCCAGCCACTTTTAAACCCAAAATATAATTTGATTGCCTAATAAAACAGTCAGTGATTCCAAAACCAAGTTAAATATAGTAGGAGATAAAGGATATCCTTGATGAATTCCATGAAATCTTCATGGGTGAAGAATAACTTTAGCTGAGGGATTAAGATTCCACATTCTCATCCAATTAACAAAACCAGAAAGGAATCCATTTTTATAAAACATGTTCTGAAAATGTAATGTGCACTGTTTCAGCATACGAGAAAGTCACCACTATAATTCAAGTTGCTCGGATTTTATTTCATAAATATCTATTAACAATCTAATATATCTGAAGCTTGTCCCTGTTTATTAATCCAGATTGTGCAGGGTGAATTATCAAATTGCTGTCAAAATTTTAGCAACTACATTTAGGAAATAAGTTGGGCAATAGTTTGTGCATGCCTCTGAGTCTTAACCTGGTTCAATCTTGCAGCAATATAAGCCTCATAAAATAAAGATGGAGAGACTCCATGAGCAAAAGCATAAACTTCCAGCAATACAGGAGGAAAAACCTCATATGTGTCTTATATCTTTCTGTGGGTAAGCCATCTGGAACAGGAGTTTTCCCTCTTTTCACAGATCTAATATAATTTTTTCTACTCAATCAAATTTATCTATCTATCTATCTATCTATCTATCTATCTATCTATCTATCTATCTATCTATCATCTAAAGAATCTATTTGGCAAAAAGATGTTTGTGTGATATTTACTAGGAGATCCCAGGCTGATTCTAGCAGCAAAATTAATTATAGCCTGCTTATTGCCAGAGCAATTGCCAACTCTGAACTTTCTTAAGAATAAGATTGCCATCAGCAGAGATGCTAGCATTTTTATAATCCATAAGGATTCTCTCTCTCACACAAAATACTGATGTTCACACTAAAAACAGTCATAAATACAGGTATCTTATGTCACCTTGAAGACTTCCAGTTTTATTCCAGTTATGGAGTCGATCTCAAATAATCAAATAAACTCAACTGGCAAATTTACCTAAATATAATAGGGAACACACACACACACACACAGGTACAATGAGGTTAAAAAGGCCTGAAATCTAGAAGCAATTTGCTTATGAAATTTCTAAGCAAATATATGCAAGATAAGAACATGCAGCCATCTCTGTGATTATACCTTTTTATTATGCCGTCCAAGTTTCAGTTCCTGATATCCTTTAATTAAGGAGTTCACTTTGCTTTTTGTTAAGTATGGGGATTTTAAGGTCAGCAGAAGAATCTGCAGGAAGGTTTAAATGTTCCCTAACTTTTTTTGGGAGGGGGATGTGTAGTTTGCCATCTTTATCTCAACTGTGCAGAAGCTCCTCTGTGTATCCGGTTGTCAGCTCAGAAATGCTTTGGTAGAAGATGAGGATGAGGATATGTTATTACCCTGAGCCTGCTCTAAAGCAGTGCCAACACTTTGGATAGTACTATGTCAACGAGCCCTCGGCTTCTTCACTCCTCTTGCAAATTCTGATTGGCTTGTTTAAGTAATTTGCAAATGTATTCAGAAACCAAAAAAGCAAGTTTTGCAGAATGTGGGTACAGGGAACAGTATTTCCAGTTATATAACCTGTTTTAACACCACAGCAAAGTTATGGACCATATCATAAGTTCACCTGAGAGTGAGCTTCACTGAGCTTATTTCTGAATGAACATGCATAGACTATAATTGTAAAACTTATTTTGAAATCAGTGGGACCATTTCATGCATTTTGTGTTGATGATTCAGAAGTAATACACCCTTTAGCTCTTTGAAGGAAACCAGCAGTGTCAGCACACTACAGACAGCATGCCAAGCGTCTGGCTTTCCCTATCAGCTGACTGAATCACTTCGCACCTCTCACATTCCTCAACTTTAGCTCCTGATTTGTTTTGTAAAGCTGACTGCTTCTTATCTATAGCTCCATGGAACTTTGGGAAAATAACATCAAGAACTCCTTCCACTTTCCAGAAGGCTTCTGACATATAAGCCAAGCATGACTTGCTAAATACAAAGATTTTTTTAAAATTATAATGTAATGATTAATTTAGCCAGAAGTAAGCCTTCTTGGCTGATTTTCACACTCTGTGCTAATTAAGAATGTGATTTGTTTGCTTTTGGTTTAGAGTGTTGTGTAAAACAACCAGTTGTTCTACGGACTAGTTTGTTTGTCTGGAGTCAGAGGTGAGCAGTGATACAGCCAACTTTGCTGATGATATCAATCTGATCAGCAGAATCAAAAAGCGATGGCAAAGAGTTCTGAAAGGCTCTTCCCCATACTGGGTAAAATGGGCTTTGAAATGGTAAATGCAATTCAATGTGAGCAAGTGCAGAATTATGCACATTGGCAGAAAAGAAATTATATGTTACATTTGCACTAATGGGATTAGAGATAGCAATAATAGATGGAAAGGGATCTTGGATTCACAGTCAGCAGGCTCAATCAAAATGTCGACCAAGCATGTGGATACTGTACAAAAGGCGAGTTTCATCCATAAGCTGTTCCTCACAGCTCTGTGGCACTCTATGGAGAGATGCATCTGTAGGAGCCAGGTGTCCAGTCTCTCCAGCAGCCCAAGCCAAAATGGCAATAGCAGCTGAAAGGGAGAGGGCATTCCCATAACCACCTAATGCAGCTATTAGAAGCTGGGCAGATCCCAGCCTCTGACTGTAGGGCATTATAAATAAGGTGTTCTGCATTTTTGGTCCATGGCAAAAATCATGTTGGAGGAAGAAGGAAAATGTTACTTTAAAACTGGAACAGTTTTCTGATGTCATCTCTGGGTGGGCTGGGGATGAATTGAAAGCAATACGAAGAGGATATAAGTTTTTCCTCATCTATGACAGTTAATAAATATGCATTGAGGGCAAGGCTGACTGATGATCATTTGCAAGCAACACTGAGGTTGGTTTCATCTAGGCTATAAGAACAAATATTGGTGTTCTGGATCCTGGCTTGTTCAAAGAATAAAAAGGATAGGTAGCAAAAGAACTTAGAATAAGAGCTATCTACCACAATTATCTGGAACTATGATCCGTGCTCTTCCTACTATTGCCCTGGATTTGACCAGAAAATTTGGGACTCAGTTCTGTGTAAAGATTACTGATTTATTTATGAAGGAAAAGGCCAAATTCTATGTCAAAAAGGATCAGCTGAGGTCATCTGGATTGATATGGGTGCATATGAAAGTAGGAATTAATAAACTGGTGGTGGGTTCCTTGTTATGCTCCATTATCTGTGAATGATAACAAGGGCTGAGTCTGGAGAAAAACTGCAAAATTCTAAATGAATATGATTTGGGGGCAAAGTTATTTGGTTAAGCAACACAAGTAGATGGGTGAAAACAAGTGGAGAGAATTCAGAAAAAGTGATTAAGCCATTCAGTGATAAAAAATGAATAAGAGAGGTGATTGTTTCATGAGAGCTTAGGAAAAGATCTATTAGTTTTGAATATGTGGTTCAAATATAAGTCATACGGTAAAGAAAAAAATATAAATCTAAAAGCTTTGATGACTGATTATAATGAAAGCCTGAGATAATTAGTGAAGAATACAAGGGTTATAAGAGTTTCTAAATGTGAGACAGAGCATTTTTTGGCAGGTTGTAATGGATTTGGGAAAAATGAACATGGAAGAAAAAAAATTAAAGAAATTAAAGTAGAATGACTGCAGGATGATAAAGTATGAATCCTGTATAGAAAAGTATTTGAAGGTACACTAATTTCCCAACCAAATGAGTGGAAAGCAGACATAAAGAAAGAGAACGTGAAGCTATTTAGAACAGAGTGAAAAGAATTACAGAATACCACAGAAGTATGAGGAGTTACACTAATGGGAAGAATGGAAAAAGATGCTTGATAGAAAAATGAAGCAAAAGAAGCTGTGGTTGAGAAAAAAGAGGCAACGATTGTGTAGAGGAATTTAGTTCTGGCTGGAAATGGGGCACATGAAACAATTGGTTAAGCCCAGGAAAGTTGGAAGTGTGAGAAAAAGATTCAAACCAGTCTCCCCTTTAAAAAAGGGCAATGAATGTTTTTGACAGGTTTTCAAGACTATTACTATACCCTATAACAATTAGGTAATATGCCTGGAATCCCTGCAGGGTCTGTTTCCTGACCTGTCCAACCGCAAAGGGCTGACAGATTGCTGCCAAAAATGAGAATGAGAAAATGATATGCTGTTATTATATATATGGAGAAAAAGAGAGTTGCAAAGAATATAGTAATCAAATAGATCAAGGACTGGTTAGGATTAAAAAAGGGAAAGAAAATGCAAAGCAATGTTGATGGAAATAAAAACATGTTTTGGGAATGGGTGAAAAGGACTAAAGAAGGAGTCTCCAGCAGAGTGCATGGAATTAAAAATAAAAGTGATTAAATGGTTGGTGATGAAACTTAATGAGGGAATTCTGGAAAGAAGATTTTAGAGATCTGTATGGGAATGGTGGTGATAGGTTGTAGGGAAGGGGAAGAAATCTCATCCCCCAAAAGATTCAGACACAAAAGTGTTAAGGGAAAACTTGAACCTGACCTGTCAGTCTGGATAGAGACCATCAGACCACAGAAAAATCAAACTTGGAAGAACTAATCTGGAGCAGGAAATTTCCCCTTTCAAATGGGTTTTGTCAGAATCCTCGCAATCAAGTTAACCATCTTACTTGTCAGCTTGTTTGCTTGCTTTGGTTCTGCCATTAGGAGACATGGGGGGTGGTGCTGGAAGGATCTGGAAGGATGGATGAACGAAATGACTGTTAGAGGCAGATGGCTGTTAT
This sequence comes from Python bivittatus, assembly GCF_059951505.1. NCBI lineage: Eukaryota > Metazoa > Chordata > Lepidosauria > Squamata > Pythonidae > Python > Python bivittatus. Next base: position 32,804,529 of record NW_028277075.1, on the reverse strand, counting down.
TGAAGACTGAGGAATGCTCAAAGTCGTACCAATGAGTGAGTGTGAGAAGACCGGGAGGTTAGGAGGGTGCAAGAGGGAAAGAGAAAAAAGGTAAAAGCAACTTTTGGTGTGCGCGGGCTCAGTCTTAGCAATGCTTTGGAACTTGTTCTCAATAAATGAACTTTCTTTTGAACCATTACTGGTTGCAAGGAGAGTTACTGAAGTTGGGAGTTGGGAGTGGCAGATCATTACAGGTTTAAAAAGAGGACCAGGAAAGTCTCTTTTGCTTCTGCTCTTTTGACCTTCATCCCAAGAGGAGAGGGTATCTCTTATCTATGTGGCTCCTGACAAGTAAGAAAGAAGAGTACTGGAAAACCAAAGAAATCAGCTATTTAGGGAAATTTGGAGCTAGATACAATTAGAATTCTTTTGCTTTAATGTATAAGTTGATCCAAGCTGCTTGTTTGTATCCTGTCCTATTTTATTCCACCTATATTTGTGTGCATTTATTTCTGCAGAGTTAAAACCTCCAGGATTCATTATATTTACCTTTCCCCTATCTCCCATTGTCTTCAAGTCTCAGCTCCTTAACTTTAATCTACATAATACACTATTCATATTTCCTGGCACAGAATTTAGCCTACATACATCCTAGCCACACTGCTAGCTGCAGGAATGGACGTTTTTCTAAAGTGAAATTGGCTGTGTCTAAGAGCAGGCTTCTGCCCACTTTAATATACAGAAGTAAGAGGTGTGTTGTTAGGTGAGAAATCAAAACTGAATACAGTAGGAATTATTATTCAAAAAATAATTTCTCACACTTTATCTGTACTTCGCATGGCATTACTTGCCCCAAAAAAGAATAGTGATGGATATATATGTACAGTATGTACATATGTGTATGTATGTATTAGTAATTATATGATGTGCCAGTGACTTCCATTAATTAATTATGCATCATGGGAAAACACACTTCAGTTCTTACTTTTCAAGAAGACTCAGAGCTATAGAGATCTTGCTATGATCTGTGAATACGGCTTTTTCCCTCCACAAATTTATTGCAGCAGTTCAGAATCAATTCTGGATGTGTATTCCCATAAAGGGTGAGTCATTTTTTTCTGGTTGTACGCAGTTTATCTGAAAATGCAGCAGTGATACTTCTGCCTAACTTTGCTTCATTTGTATGCTATTATTTCTGAGGTCTTTTAAGAGGAAGATGGCTTGGAAGCTTTGCAATTCCATATAGCAACCATTCAGATTTTTTTATTTTTTGGATATGGCTACACAGATGCACAGAGTATGAACTAAGAACATAATATGGGAAAGATTACTATAAATGTATTTTTCTGTGGAGTGGTTTGAGAGAAATTTGGCTCCTTCAGGATCAGTGGTAGCTCAGAGGTGGCTGATTAAATGAAGTTTTTGTGCATTCTCCCTTAGCTTTTTGAGGTCAATGGAAAAGAAAAGGTTGAGAGGTTGGGGAATGGAAATGACAGTGGTGTGAAAGTGCCTTTTGTTGACTGGTTTCCAGGTCATTAAATATACTGAAGAGAGCAGAGTCTTTAGGTCACATTACTTTTCACCTCTTTCCATTATAAAAATGTCTGTTTATATTTCTACATCTTGTTTAACCATCTCTTGCTTAATAAAAATACTTTCTTTTCTATGCCATGGTGGCATAATTTTTCAAGAACCTTTGAGGAGATATCATTCAAAATGACTTCAGTGTTTAGTGTGCTATATTAATGGAAGTTCTTTTAGCTTAGGATATTTGTTTAACATGATCTCATTTTACAAAATCCACGTTCGCTATATTAACTCAGTATTTATCTTGAGTTTAGCCAATTTGACCTTGAATTCAAGTACTACTTATGTTGCCTGGCACCAAAAGCTGTGGCCTACAGGATCACCTGTGGAGATTTTTAAAATACTGGAATCTCTAGAGAGTGAATGGTGAATATCACCAAATGGAGACTTACAATAGTAATTTCAATATTAAACTGCTCTGAATATTTTCTACTAATAATTTCAAGACCAGCTGACATCTATATTGAGGCAAAAAAAAAAAAGTGTCTTGTAGTAATTTAAGAACTAGTAAACTGGTTGTGACATAAGCCGGTACAGACCAGAGTACACTTCATTGGTTGCACAAAGTAATATTCTCAGGATAACATTTTATGCTCTTGAAGTGGACTCAGGTTCATTAAAGTAGATGCCATACTTAATTGGGTCATTTTTAAGTGGCTCAGGAATTTTTGTTCTTTAGCAAATTCCTTACATTGATCACGTTAGGGAGTTTGTTCAAGCATGGCTACTTCTTTGATATGTTTAAGGTAAGTATATCAGATGAGCCAAAGGAGAAGGAGAAAGAAGGGGAGATGCAAAATAGCAGCAAACTACAAGAGGTTTAATAATGGCAATAAGGCAAATCTTAGCAGCCCTTTTCCAGGTTTCAGCTTTTCCAGCTGGGTAGTTTCCAGGTCAAACATCCTGGTTCATTTTCAGGCAAAAGAAGATAAACAAAATAGAAGAGAGAAGGTTGGGTATTGATGGACATTAGATTGTGCGGGACTAAAACAGCATATAAACTTTGATAGTTGATAAATCTCTAGAATGGCATATGCGTATCTGCCGCATTTTTAAATATGCAGATTATCTGATCTTAGAAAAGAGATTGTATAATTTTTGCTTTATTCTGTAAGGAGCATTTAATCAACTACAAAATAATAAATATGGCCTCAAGTTACATCATCTGAATTTTTACAATATTTGATTTTGCTTTCCAAAACTGAGGGCTCATAATTAATTAACAATATTTTTACAACTTTCATTAATATTTTGGTATTTGTGAGATTTTTAAATTTTGGATGCAATTTTGGGGAGCCTTGTTTTGTTATTTTATGCAGCATGATTCAGTTTTAGTGACAACAATTTTGCTGATGGGGTATCCAATGCAGGTTATCCAAGCCTGATAATCCTGTTGGCTACAGAAATGGGAAGAGGTGATGGGAGTTATAACAAAACTGGTGGGCACCAGGTTGCAGAAGAATAATTTAAATCCCTAAATAAGTATAAAGTACATTTAGATACATGCAATTTGTGTTCTCTGTATATTAAAATAACACAAATTTTTGTTTTGATCAGTGAAGGGGGGAATGTTGAATGTTGCATATACATCTGGTATCCTCAATTTAATTTACTTCTAACTTTCTTGGTTTCTTTATTTTTCTCCTGTGAAACTCATTTTCATTCTGGCCTTTTTGCCTCATCGCCTCACCTTGTTTTTCCTACATTCAGATAATGCTCTAAATTGTGTTTTGTCCAGATGATATTATAAACATTTTTGAAGATACCCTCAGGTGCTCTTCAGACTATGTGGAAAAGCAAGAGGGGGGGAATCATTTATTTTTACATTATTCATGGGAGGAGGGAGTGGCAGCAATGATCTGGATATTTTTTATTGACAAAAACATGTGACTGATAATGACAGTGATATTTTAAAATAAAGTAGTACTTTGATCTATTATTAGCGTGATCAAAATATTTTTTACAGCCTTCCTAGTACAACACTCTCCATGCTATTGCTTCTCCAAACTTCCCTATTTCCCATGCCTTTATTCAGTATTTTCTTTTGACGCTATCACAGAAACTCAGCACAACTGGGGATATAATTTTTTTTTTTTTGCTCCCCACACATAGCATTTTGAAAATGTGCTTCTGTTTGAAAATTAGTCCTCCAGGAATATAGTCCAAGAGGATGCAGCAGCTCTCACATTCATGCTGTTTCTTTTTCGCATCCTAGAAAGGAAACATTCCATACCCACACATCTGGATTAGAGGCAATTACAAGGCTATTCTGCAGACTGGAATGGGGGATAAGAAGTACAAGTCTTCCTGGGTTGCCCCCCAGGATGAGCTAAGTCTTGGCTGTCAGATTGCCTTCTTCTGCCAGGTTTCCAAGCTATATTTATTTTGAGCAGGCATTTTGAACCTTTTTGTCTGGCATGAAACAAGTCTGCCAGAAATGGCTGTTTTTCTTCTCTGCATCATTAGTGAGGCAACCTTCCAACAGTGAAGGGTCACTCACTTGGTACTTAAGTACTTTTAAAGATGTTTCCTTTTCCTAACTGGAGAGATAATTTGAACAGAAATTGTCAAGAGATTTTCGTTTAGCCTTTCCTCTAAAAAAACCCAGCTTTTCTTTGCCACTGCTTTGAACTCAACATTGCCAAACTGTGACCTCCCTTGGGGCTAGTGCAATCAACAGTCACCTTGGAATTGTTCTGAAAGTACAACCCTGTATGAATTACATGGACTCAGAAAAGCAAATGGTTCAAAGATTTGGTCTGTGCAACAAGAATATTGTTTGTTTTTACTATGTTTATTTCAGAAAACTAGTAGTAAGTAGGCTCTGTTTTGTGAGATATCTACAATGTTCACTTATTCCTGAGTGCACTCAGAATTAGCTTATGTCCAAGTTCAATATTTTGTGAGGCTAAATGATGCCTATCCATGAGACTCCTTCAGTTTCCAAGTTTGAATTTGCAATTATCCTATTGTGAGAAAAAATTGGAGACATGAATTAGTTTAACTCTTTAAGAATTAGGAAGCAACCAAAGAAAGAGAACCATGCATACTCTTTTCTTATCTGAAATACATTGAAGAGACTCTAGTGCAATTTATTGCAGTGATTCCAAACTCAAGATTAAAAAGTGTCCTTTATCCTAAAAAGCATCCTAGTGCTTTTCTACGTTCTTGACACTATATTGTAAAGTCCATCTCCTATAATCTTGGAAAGAAATCCAAGTGATTTTATAACTCCTAAGGGCTACTTCTACCTTGCTCAATGCTTCTAATGATTAAGAGGTTTCTCAAAATGTTTCACATGGATCATACTATCTTAAAGTACTGTCTTTTAAATCCCTTACTTTCTTTCATAACTTCAAATTTACTTAGATAGTTTCAGATGCAAAGACAATAAAAAACAAGATATAAAATGAAATATAACACATGGAGAGGAAAATGAGGTAATCTTGCAAGCCATTTTTTTAGTTCTGTTATTTTCAAATAACAACTCATCCAGGCAGAAGATAATTTTTTAACAATAATACTGCAGAGGATTACTACTAATAAATTGCTGAAGGGAACAGCGTATGAAAGGCTATAGTTTAAGATGGGTGGAAATTCCTAAATTGAAGTTATTAAAAGCACAATTTTGAACTGTTCTTATGAGAAAAAGAAATGGAAGACTGCAGAAAAGTTGAGCAGCTCTACAGAAAACTTAAAAAAGATTTGAAAACAAAAAAGGCCCAAGTGACATCTTACAACTTTGTGATTCTAACCCTAGATCATCCTTCCAAAGTAGTGTATGTGGTGTTTGGCACGTCCATCTCTTTTCTGTTTGATGCAAAGACTGGATACTAGATTTTTCTAAATAAATTTCTGTATATTTAGCCTCTGTTTATTCTCCATTGCTACTTTTTTTAGCTTACATTTTACACTATACTTGAATACACAAATTATCTAGGCAAAGATCAGTGTGATTGCCTGTTTTAGTTAATTTGTGCCACATAATAAACAACATGTTCTTGCACAATGACTTTTTCAAAACTCTCTATATATGGAAAGTAAATAAATTTTGGGATGTGTACCTATTACTCAATATTATTCCATGTTTATTAGAATCCTTTTACCTTTCAATATTTCCATCAGATTAGGGTGTGTGTGGGGGGGGGTAAGGGGAATCTTATATCACAACTGTGTATCAAGCTTTGCTTAATATGAGTGGTGGTAAACTAAAATAACGTCTATGTGATAGTTAAGTGTTCGTTAAATTCTAGCAAAGTTGGTATAGAATTCCATTTTCATGAGTATATTTTATTTACTTGATTTTTTTTCAGTACCAAAACCATTCTGAGACCACTGATATCTATTAATTCTGCTATGAATATATAAATATTAAAATTAACATAACTGCTGATCTATTTTATTTTTTTAAACTGTAGGCACAGTTCGAGTCATTTCTAGGACAAGGTAGATTTGTATGTATCTTGATTGGACCCACACTTTAAATCACCTGATCCTAATTGTAAAATATAGTAAAGCCAGTTGTGGAGCCTTGCAAACAAAATTATTAATCTTGGGCAAATAGAAAATCCTTTGTTTTATGGTTGTTTGCATTTGCCTGAAAACCAAGTAAACATAAAGTTCAAACTAGGCTTCCATGATTCCATCACTTCCCTGATCTACTATTCTCTGTACAACACTTGCAAGAGAAGTGGGAACTCTCATTATTGATATAATTCATTTTTCAGATGAAATTCTAGTGTAGATTTGGCTCACTCATGCAATACCCAAGACAACCCACATTCTTCTGGCAGGATTTCTCCCTTCAAATTCCATGCCTCCCTCCACTCCCCAAACAGAGTTACAAGTGCTGTTTTGGTGCTACTGAGTCATATGTATTCCAGTAATAGTACAATTATATCTCTGATCAATCAAAGTGGACTAAAGCTGTATAATTTGTTTTCCAGCATTTCCTCCCCCACCCTGAAACATGCACACATATACTCTCCTTTGATCTCTGACTAGGGAGAAGGGAAATCAAGCAGACAATCTATGGCTGTCTTGGGACAGCCATCAGCCATTTCTTTACTGCACAGCTATGAATAGCCATACCATTTTATTTTAAATCTCCATTCCAGCATCATTGAGGATGTGCACATGTAATAACCACATTAAAACAACAACACAAGAATGAAATCTGAAATGGTAGCATAAGTAGAAAATAACTACAATCAGACTAGTTTACACCAACAACATTCACTGTACCTCTCCATGCCGTTTTAACATTGGTTTCATTATGTGTACTGGATTTCAGAGTAGGTGCTTCTGATGAACTCAGATGGAAGGTAGGGCAGATGCAATGGCTAGAAATCCTGGGATGTCAAAGGATGAGAAGTCCTGCAAAAGAATATACTGCAAACAATTCTCATTAGAATGAAAAATGGGAGACATTCAAGGAAAAATGTGCAGATAAAACACACAGCTTTCTAAATTTCTGAAAAGAAAAAGGGACATTTTTAGTTAATATAAAGATGGGCTTATAACTAAAGAATACAAGGCAGTCACTAGAAACTCTAGATATTGTATCAGAAAGATAAAGCTCAGAATAAGCTGAGGAAAGAAAGAAAGAAAGAAAGAAAGAAAGAAAGAAAGAAAGAAAGAAAGAAAGAAAGAAAGAAAGAAAGAAAGAAAAAGAAAGAAAGAAAGAAAGAAAGAAAGAAAGAAAGAAAGAAAGAAAGAAAGAAAGAAAGAAAGAAAGAAAGAAAGAAAGAAAAAGGCAGGCAGGCATTTTAGGCATATCAGAAAGCAAAAGAAAGGCAAAGAAACTGTGGGTCTGTTGAGAGGAGAAAAGGCTGAACTTATAATGGGGAATGTCAGTAAGATAGAATGTCTTAATTTGTCCTCTCAGAAAGCTAATAATGCTGTACCTGACCATTGTAGTTCCACCAGTGAAAGGAGTGAGCTGCAGCTCAGGACAGACAAGAATGAGTAAAATAACTAATTTAAATGAATTCAAGTCTCCAGGACAAATGACTCACATTCTTGGATACCCAACTAGCACAGGGGATTGCAGAGATGCAAACTCTAGTCTTGTAGAATGTCTGTAGAATTGGTAAGTTCACAGAAAATTGAAAAGGGCACATGTCCCTTTTTTTAATCAAAAAGAAGGAGGAAGATCTGGGAAATTACAGACTTATCAGTCTGACATCTATATGAGCAAGATCCTGGAGCTGATTATTAACTAGTGCATTTGTGAACACTTGGATAGGAATGCGATAATTAACAAGAGCCAACATGAGTTTTTCACAACAAATTATGCCAAATTAAGCTGATTTCCCTTTTCAACATAATCACTAGCTAAATAAATAGGGAAAATACATTAGACATAGTGTACCTTGACCTCAACAAAACATTCAATGAAGTCTCTCATGATATCCTCATGAATGAAATGAGAAAGTATGAGCTAAATGATACAACTATTAATGAATGACCATACCCAGTGAGTACTCATAAATGACTCCATTTCAGATTGAAAAGTAGTATTGAGTAGAGTACCACAGGGCCCTGTTTTAGGCCTTGGGCTGTTGAACATGGATGAAGGGGTTGAGGGAATGATATGCAAATGACTGAAAACTAGAAGAAGTGGTTAACACTTTGGAACAGAAAATGTGTAAATGTTTTTGAATTTTCTCTGGAAGGCTTGAACAATGGACCAAAATGAGCAGGATGAAATTTAATAGGCAGAAATGCAAAGATTTGCATCTGAGGAAAACATTGAGGGTACAAATATAGGATGGGTTTAACAGTAGTATATGTAAAAAGGATTGGGTTGTTCTAGTAGGTTGCAAATTGAACATTAGCCAACAGTATAATGCTAAGAAGGTAAATCCTATTTTGGAATACATTAGCAGGAACACTAAGTCCAGATCATAGGAAGTAATTGTCTCATTCTACTGGTCAGACCCTCTTGAAATACCACGTCCAGTGCTGGGCACCACAGTCTAAGAAGCACATCAACAGACTGAAGTGACTTCAGAGGAAGCCTGCCAAAATGCTGAGGAGATGGGAAATAAAGCCATAAAAACAGTCAGTGGAAATAGGCATGTTTAGTTTACAAAGGAGAAGACTGAGGGGAGATGTGATAGCAATCTCATATATCTAAAGGGTTATCATACAGAAGTGGAAGTGAATGGGTTTTATGTCAACCCAGAGGGTAGGACCAAAACCAGGGATTGAAAATACAGAAAAACAGATTCAGGTTAGATAGATATTAGATGGAATATGTTGACAGTAAGAGATGTCAGCCAGTAGAATAGGTTGCCTCATTAACTGAGATCTTCAAATAGAGCTTGGATAGGTATTTGTCCAAAATGCTGTACAAGATCCTGTACTGACCAGACGGTTGGATTAGTTGGCTTCTGAAATGCCTTCTCACTCTATTCTTCTGTTACTCTGTGTCCATATACCACCTCATACATTACCTTAATATAATTTTTAAACTTCTCACCTGTCTCTTTTTAAAGACCTCATCAATTTCATCCAGATCCATGACATAAATAATTGCAAATGATAAAAAGTACATGATCTTTCAAACTCCATATAGCTCTTACACAATTAAAATAATAATATTTTGTGTTTGGCATATGACCGCATCATAAATACTATCTGAATAGCAACTGCCTTTGGCCAAAAAATCTGGCAACTTTTTTCTCAGATACAAAGCAGTTTCCAAGGTAGATTCTACCAGTATTTGAAAAACATGAACTGTGTGTGTTACTTTAAGCTAATATACATAATAATCATTAAGGGAAACAGTATCTTTCTCTGCTGTATAGCTAGCATGGCATCAGGTCTGGCTTTATAGCTTGATTACTATGGAACATAATAAATGGTGTTCTGGGGAATAAGAGAATTTCATCAAAGAAGGATGGGAAAATACTTAATTGCTTTATCTTTCTAACTGCCTAATTCAAAATATGTGATGAATGACCAAATTTCTCATAGCTGCTACTAAATTCTGTTTCAAAGGGAAATGGAAATATGTATATTAATTTAATGGACTTTGGTTTAGCAGCCTTTGAATTTAACAGACAAAATGTGTTGCATTTCCAGCAACAATGGACTTTAGTCCAGATAATGTTCACCACTTCCCCTCAAAAATGGGTATACATTTTTTGTATACTATATATGTTTTTTCTTTAAAATAGTTCAAAATGTGATAAATAAAATTGGAACATGAGCTATACAATATAATTACCTTGTATAACTGTCTCTTAAGATATCTTATAGCATTGTATATGTTACGCTGCACATGTAGTGTATACTACTATCCCAATTGCACTTTAATAGACAATCCTTTCCCCCATTAGTGGTTAAACTAAGATTTACAGTACAATGTATTGTCGAAGGCTTTCACGGCCGGCATACGATGGCTGAAGGGAATGACACAAAGAATGTACAGTATATTGTCCCTATATCTGTTTAACTTATACATCATTATATGGTAAAAATGACAGGATGGAGGAGATAACACTAGACCCAGAATTGGACACTGAAACAATAACTGTTAGAGATATGCAGATGATATAATGTTGTGAGCAAAAAGCAAAGCAGGCTTACAAGAACATAGTAAACATAGTAGAAAACAATGTAGGCAAAGTACATGTTCATGAGATGGGCAGCTATATAAATATGATGAATGAATAAATAAATAAATACAGTAGATAAAATAGACATAGTAATAATTAGAGATTTCAACTACCTGAAGATCTGTTTGAAAACAAACCCAAATGCCTGCAAAGCCCCCTCAGTTCCACACTACTCCTGCAGACTATTTCATTTTCCAGAATGTTGAAGAAGACAAGGGGATTGTCTCTGCTAGATTTGATCCTAATCAACAGTGAAGAGCTGGTTGAAGAAGTAACAGTAGTGGAAATCTTGGGAGGTAGTAACCATGTTATCTTAGATTTCAAGAAATTATGAAAAGAGAAATTGGCACATAGTCATAGATTTCAGCACCGTCAATTTCAACAAGCTTGGAGAAGTACTAGGTATAGTCCCATAGACAAAAGTCCTTGGGTCAAAGGCAGCACAGGAGAATTGAGTGCTTCTCAAAAATAAGATACTTGGAAAACAAGACCACAACATTCCAATAAGAAGAAAAAAATGAACGGTAACTAGGGAAACTATTATGGATCTATGGCTGAGCTAAGAGTTAAAACGGACAACTACAGCAAATGGAAAAATGAATGTAATCACCAAGAACGCATAGCAGCAAGTAGCTAATATTGGAAGAAAGAAAGTCAGAAAAGTTAAACTGCAAAAGGAATCTAGGCTCACAAGGGAAGCTAAAAACAAAATATTAGAAAATATTGTCAAATTTGAGGATGACCAAAAGATGGGGGGATAGCAAATGCCTTCGAGGACAATATCTCCATTCAGGAGGATATGGATGGGCTGGAACAATGGACAGAAGCCAGAATGATTAATTTCATCAGGGAAAAAGGCAAAGTTCTTCACTTGGGCAAGAAAAGTCAAAGCCAAGGACATAGCATGGGGGTGACCATACTGGCAGCAATAAAAGTATTTGAATGTCCTGATGAACCATAAGCGGAACCTGAGCCAACAAAGTGATGCAGCTTCCCCCCACCCTCAAAAGCAGCATATACAGTTCTAAGCTGTATCAACAGAAGTATAGGGTCAACATCAAGGAAACACGGGCTATACTTGTTCAGTGTTTTCCTGAGGACAAGTCAAGAAAAATGGGTGTAAATTACAAGGAAGAAAGAGTTTTCTAACCATAAATGCTGTTCAACAATGGAATAGACTGCCTCGGGATGTGGTGGATTTTTCTTCACTGGAAGTACGTATTTAAACAGTGGTTGGATGCCAAACTGTCACAGACACTGTAGTAGCAGATTGCTACACTGAGGATGGATCTGGATTAGATCATCCCCAAGGTACCTTCCATTCTATGATTCTCAGAATGGAAAATGAAAAATTCTTGTTAATGTTTAATTAAGATGTATGTAATGTCAGCTTGCATGCTTAGTGAACTTACAGTAAAGAAGTGATGTGAAAGTGGTAGTTTTGTTTCCTTTTGTGTTTCCTTTCAAGGATATATAAAAAAGGACAGGAGAATAGAGAAGTAAAGAGGAGACTAATTCCAGGGAAGAATGCAAAGACATACTTACACAAGGTCATGAAGGAGAAGGACATTTCACTTCCAACAGTTAGAATAGTTAAAGCAGTAGTCTTTCCAATGGTATTTGACAGCTCTAAAAGCTGAACACTGAAAAAAAGTGAAAAGAAAAAAAAGACACTTTCAAACGATGGATTCGGTGGTAGTTAATAAGAATACCAAGAACCAAATAATTCTGGATCAAATAAAGTCTTACTGCTTTCTTCAGGTGACAATCAGCAAGCAGAAATTCATATACCGTTGGCATATGATACAAGCAGATGATGGACTAGAAAAAAATATGGTTTGGCAAGGGTGAGAGAAAGTAGTAGAAGGAGAAGACAACAGATGAAGTAAGCTGGTGGAATGTTCTTGGAGAGCTGCAAGATAGGTCAGGTTGATGAGTATTTGTTAAAGCAATCAGCAAGAGTCAAACCTGATTTGATGGCTTCTAGCCAGTTTGATGTAGTGGTTAAGGCGTCAGGCTAGAAACTAGGAGGCCGTGAGTTCTAATCCCACTTTAGGCACAAAGCCAGCTGAGTGACCTTGGGCCAGTCACTTTCTCTCAGCCCTAGGAAGGAGGCAATGGCAAACCACTTCTGAAAAGCCTTGCCAAGAAAACTGCAGGGGCTTGCCCAGGCAGTCTCTGAGAATCAGACACAATTGAATGGATAAAAAAAACACTAATGAACTAATGATGACTAATGATAACTACCAGTATCAGCCATGCCCTTCTTTTGTCAGTGTAATGGTCACCTTTTCTTTTTCTTACATCAAGAATAAATGTTAATATATGTTAATATAAAAATATATTAATATATAATTATGTTAATAAATAAAATATTATACTTGCAGTAGCTTTGAAAATTAAGCTATTTTACAATAACTACTAACAACAGAATGCTGTACATATTTACTTAATAAATGCTAAATAGGTTAGATGATCAAGAAAATTCCAATTATTTTTTTCAAGGAACATAAACACATCTCAGACATCCTTCCTCTAAGTAGAATCTGCCTGCCCATTGAGATGTAGTAGAGAGAGTGAGTTGCTCCCCGATTTGAGGGAAGACCATCTACAGGGACCCTTTTCTCAAATCTTCTCAATTATGGCCCCCTGTCTCTGGAACAGCCAACCCCCAAATATCTGCACCACTCCCCCCCATTAGATATGAAAACATGGGTCTTCACAGAGGTATATGGGAATGTCTCAGGCCTTGTTGTTGTTCTTTATGTCCTTGACTTCTTATATGTTGCTGACTGCTTGCATTGCTGACTTTTTATGTTGTAATTTTATGGGGCTACTTATAAGCCACTCAGTCAGAAACACAGCAACATATAAGTTGAAGAGAGATAAATAAATTTAGTAATTAAAAGTATTATTGCACAGTTGATTCTGGGCATTTCTTTAATGCAGAAAAGGGAGCAACTGAAAAAAAGCAGAAGTTAAACCTCAGCATGGTGGTCAGACTGAACATTCAATATATGGCTTTTTGTTAAGTTAGCCAATGCATTATAAAGAAACTTTGAAAGGTCATTCAGAATAGTTCAAAATCTATACAGGGAATACAGGGAAGCCTTTTAAACAGATTAAACTCAAGGTTTGAACTGGAGACTTCTGCAGGCATATGGGCTTTATAAATGAATTACAGTTTTATACTAGAATATCGTCAAGGCCACCTGTTTTAGCTGCTGTTATTAGAACAAAATAAATCAAGATTGTGTCATCCTTGAAGAAAATCATGTTCAAACTTCATCAGATACAAGATAGGATACAGATTAATGTGTGAGAATTAGTTCTGCACTTCATGTTTACTTTTCCCCCCAACAACATTTCTGCTGAGTTTAGAAGTCATTCGAAGACTAGGATCTTATGGTTATCTGCACGCATATTTGGAAACGATTCTCGATTTAATTCCTCTCCTGCAAATCAGGGCACACTTTTTAAACTTAGAAAACATTTCTGCTTGTCCCTATATGCTTGTTAGCCCATACCAACACACATTTTATTAATTTAATATGCTTCCAAGTTATCTTTACTATATTCAAACATTTGTGGATATTAATAGCACTGTAATCTTAATCATAATCATAGGTGTGTCTCTCTTTTGCAAGTCTGCAGTTTGCAGCAGCTGCCTCCAAGCTGACCAACGGCTGAGGGTTGGCCTCTGATCCTAGTGTATGTCCACAGAAGTAAAAATAACTTGCTGGTGCCCTTCTGCAAGCCATGTATCTAACTACATTTGTCTAACTGTTTGGAATTCAAATTCCTTTCAAGGCTGCCTTATGAGAGATGGCAGTGAAGGAAAATCAGTTGTAAAAAAAAAGTGTTCCTGGACAGAAAAGCTCTATAGCAATGTAGTAGTAAACCTGCAGGTGAAAGACTTTATGATTAGCAGCAGTTATGTTATGGAATACATCAACTAATGTATGTTTAGAATCTTTCTGAGTGGTCGATAAAGTTAGTAGTGCCTTGCTAAGCTCTTCTATGTAGTAGAGATTAAGTGAAAAATAATAAACAGGGAGGAATGAAGGAATTTGGAATGTCATTATATTTTCCTGAAAAAAAAAATCACTGTATAGAAGTTCTCCTTTCTCCTCTCCTATCTGCTTTTATTTTTTGTATTCTCCTTCATCTATCTTGTTACAGCCTATTTAACTTGTTGACTAAATATATTTGCAATATTCTTTAGTTTCCCTGTTTTGAGTCAGTAAGGTTGTAATGTGCACTTACCAAAATTTCCTTAAGGAACCACAAAAGTTAAAAGTAAAAAAAACAAAAAACAAAAAACCAGGCCCAATTTAGATCACTGTGGTTAGCATGGGTACAACAAACATTAATTGTTAGGTATACCAAGGCTCAATTGGCTCAAGAGACCAGAACCTTAATTATGGTTCTTCTGGAATATTATTTCACTCATGGAGAGCATGACAGAGCAGGGTCAAAAGGGTAAAATATCCAAGTTCCAGCAACTGTCAGCCTAGGTGGCATGCATTTAGAAACTTTCATACATTCATTTTGCTGAAAACTTACTGCAGATTTGGAAGCTGCAAGTGGTATTTTGGTCTATCTAGATGTGTTGGGACTATAGATCCCAGATTTTCCAGCCAAAAGCCCTTTGGGGGAAGCTGGCATATTAAATCCAAGATGATGGAAGTCAAGATACATCTTTAACATTAAATGCAATTTTCTATTTTTCCATTTCTCTCCATACCATCCCTGTCTAACTGTTCTTCATGATTAAACTACTGGTGGCCAACTTTTTGGCCAGCATTGCCGCAAATTAAATGTGAACATTGATAAGTATCTTCATAATACTGTAACAAGTTTGCTTATTTTTCCTGCATCCTACCTCATATAGGTATAGTTTCTGGCCTACAGACCTGGTAAAAAGACACTGAAATAAGCAGGCAATTGTATAGTGTGTCAAATCCTTGTCCCTGTTCCCTGTTACTGCTGTCTGGGCTTATAGCACAGAAAACAAGAACTTGTGACATAGCTCCTATGTTGAAGTCTCACCACATATGACATAGATAATATGATTCAAAATATATACATTACCTTAACTAAATAAAAAATGGGAGATCTTTGTTAGTTTGTTAAAGATAGGTTGGGTTGAAAGAGAGAGAGACCAGTTGAAAGTCACCCAGTGAGTTTCAGGGGCTAAAGGTCAATTTAAACTAAGATTTCCTTGGACCTAGTCTGTTACCACAAACACTATGCCATTGGCTCTATCATGATCTGCTTGAAAAGATTTGTCATTTATTGTGGACTTTAACATTTGAAGCAGTATGTTCTCAGATTTATTGTACAATCTTGTTGCCCATGTTCTTTTAGCTTGCCAACATTTTAATAATAAAATAAAATTAAAAATTAAAGTAGGCCTTTTTGTTCAATGGGAGAAAAGTTCTTTTTTCTGAAGGAAGAATTCTAACTTCTAATGATTTATTTCACTGTTTGTTAACTGTTGCAGGAAAGTTGGAAGGACTGTCCAAACTCTGATCATCATTGCCACAGTTAAATCTGGACATTAAGATAAATACTTTCATAATACTGTATTAATTTGGCCAAACATGTTAAGTACATCAGTGCCAGAATCAAAGTATGAAGTTTATAAACAAACAATAAACTATCATCAGCATAGATAGATAGGCAGTAAGATATCTGATCATCTACGTCCAGATCAGTCTCATGAATATTTTAAAGTTTCTTCTTATATGCTGAGTATGCAGTAATACAAACAACACATACAGGCTTTACAAGCCTCCTATTCTAAGATTAAGGAAGAAGCTGTTCCTGCATTTAACACAAAGTATAGCAATGTCTCAGACTATATCTGCTTTATGAATTCAATATCATTCAATAGTTCCATTCAAGAAGGCTTCTCCTTCCAAAAGTTGATGATCATGAGTCACCATTGTGTCTGATTTGGTACCACACTTGCACGATCTTCCTAATTTAGATAAGCCCAGTTGTATATATTTTAATAAAAGAGAATATCTGTAGCTCAGGGTTGAATTGTGGAGTTTCTGGTGCTCTCTGAGCTTGGTTGTGTTTCATTACCCAACTAGGTAACATCATCAGTGTGCATATTGGTATTCCAAGTATTTCTTTGTTGTCCCCTGCTTCTTTTTCCTTTCACTGTTTCTTCTAGCAGGGTCCATTGTATAGAATTGCATCTGAGTATATGACCCAAATATTCCAGTTTTTATTGTTTCATGGCCTTTTCTTTCACAAGAGGCTTATTTTCTTCTGTGCCATCTCTAGGACTTCAAGATTTTATTTTTTGCAATTTCAAAGGAAGTTTGAAGAGATTCTCAGAATTATCCTTAAAAGTTACATTTCAAAGGCTCTCAGCCTGTTCTCAACTTCCTTAGATATTGTCCATGTTTCATAGTTCCACAGAGGTGACCAAACATATCATTTATTTTCCTTTTTTCCTTCTTCACTGAATTCTCTTTACATTGGCTGTCATCCGGTTTGAGCTTCAGCCCCTATCAGTTCTAGTCAACATGGAAAATTCCAAGAGACTATGAAAGATGCAGCCCTAAATATGTGGAGACTATCACGTTCTCTACCCTTGGAGTATAGGATTTGGTATTTGTCTACTCCTCCCATCCTATCCATATTCTTAAAATTTTGCCATTATGCCAACAAATCTATCCAGTAGAATAGATATACTAATGTAACATTGTGCCAGTAGATCTGGGAAGTTCCACTGACATACAGTGGGGCAAAAAAGTATTTAGTCAGCCACCAATTGTGCAAGTTCTCCCACTTAAAAAGATGAGAAAGGCCTGTAATTTTCATCATAGGTATACCTCAACTATGAGAGACAAAATGGGGGAAAAAATCCAGAAAATCACATTGTCTGATTTTTAAAGAATTTATTTGCAAATCATGGTGGAAAATAAGTATTTGGTCAATATCAAAAGTTCATCTCAATACTTTGTTATATATCCTTTGTTGGCAATGACAGAGGTCAAACGTTTTCTGTAAGTCTTCACAAGGTTTTCACACACTGTTGCTGGTATTTTGGCCCATTCCTCCATGCAGATCTCCTCTAGAGCAGTGATGTTTTGGGGCTGTCGCTGGGCAACACAGACTTTCAACTCCCTCCAAAGGTTTTCCATGGGGTTGAGATCCGGAGACTGGCTAGGCCACTCCAGAACCTTGAAATGCTTCTTACGAAGCCACTCCTTCGTTGCCCGGGCAGTGTGTTTGGGATCATTGTCATGCTGAAAGACCCAGCCACGTTTCATCTTCAATGCCCTTGCTGATGGAAGGAGGTGTTCACTCAAAATCTCACGATACATGGCCCCATACATTCTTTCCTTTACACGGATCAGTCGTCCTGGTCCCCTTTGCAGAAAAACAGCCCCAAAGCATGATGTTTCCACCCCCATGCTTCACAGTAGGTATGGTGTTCTTTGGATGCAACTCAGCATTCTCTCTCCTCCAAACACGACGAGTTGAGTTTAGACCAAAACGTTCTACTTTGGTTTCATCTGACCATATGACATTCTCCCAATCCTCTTCTGGATCATCCAAATGCTCTCTAGCAAACTTCAGACGGGCCCGGACAGGTACTGGCTTAAGCAGGGGGACACATCTGGCACTGCAGGATTTGAGTCCCTGGCAGCGTAGTGTGTTACTGATGGTAGCCTTTGTTACTTTGGTCCCAGCTCTCTGCAGGTCATTCACTAGGTCCCCCCATGTGGTTCTGGGATTTTTGCTCACCGTTCTTGTGATCATTTTGACCCCACGGGGTAAGATCTTGCGTGGAGCCCCAGATCGAGGGAGATTATCAGTGGTCTTGTATGTCTTCCATTTTCTAATTATTGCTCCCACAGTTGATTTTTTCACACCAAGCTGCTTGCCTATTGCAGATTCAGTCTTCCCAGCCTCATGCAGGTCTACAATTTTGTTTCTGGTATCCTTTGACAGCTCTTTGGTCTTGGCCATAGTGGAGTTTGGAGTGTGACTGTTTGAGGTTGTGGACAGGTGTCTTTTATACTGATAAGGTCAAACAGGTGCCATTACTACAGGTAACGAGTGGAGGACAGAGGAGCCTCTTAAAGAAGTAGTTACAGGTCTGTGAGAGCCAGTCATCTTGCTTGTTTGTAGGTGACCAAATACTTATTTTCCACCATGATTTGCAAATAAATTCTTTAAAAATCAGACAATGTGATTTTCTGGATTATTTTTCCCATTTTGTCTCTCATAGTTGAGGTATACCTATGATGAAAATTACAGGCCTCTCTCATCTTTTTAAGTGGGAGAACTTGCACAATTGGTGGCTGACTAAATACTTTTTTGCCCCACTGTATGTCTGGCAGAAGAGTTTATCATCCAATATGTATCGCAAGACATAGAATTGTGCTCTAGGATATATGTACTTGAATACTATTTGTATTAGATAAGCATATATAGAATTGGAACTGTGTACTATTATAATCATTTTTAAAAACTTGCTTTGGGTTGTGCCAAGTAGGAGGGCAAAAAAAAAAAAGGGGGGGAAGAAGATCCCTTAGAGCTATGACTGTATGCATACAGGACAAATAATGCAGCAAAATGCAAAATGCACAAGGAGAGAGATTAAGAAGTCCAAGTATACGTCCTTCCTGGTATGCAGTCTCTATCCTGTTTGAGTAAATTCTGAAAATACTCTGATATTGCCTCTTTGCATATTCTTCTGCATGTTGCCATCAAACTCTGAGTCTCATATTATTGAAAGATACTTTCCCCATACTCAGTAGGAGGACTGTTGTATATAGCCAATTGACATGTGAAATACTGGAGTTACTTAGGAGTACCCTGTAACACACACATAAAGCTTAGGTTCCCACATCCCACTAAGCCACATGTGGCTTGTTAGTTTTTGATGTAGTACATTTAGAAATACTAGTTTATAGGTTAGCATGTTATGTGAACCCAGCTAATTGCTATTTATTCTGTAAAACCATATTAAAACAAACAATGGCTTAATAGGATGTGGACATTGCGTTATGGGAGATCCTGCTTAAGAGGGACCTTTCTGCTACAGCAGAATAAGGATGTCACAGGAGTAACAACAGTGGAGGAGGGAGAGAGTTATGTGGAGCACTCACATACTGAAGTCTCCATGTCTGAATTGCCATTTGAAGTTCCTGAGCATACTGATTATGTGCTTTTGGCTACATTGTCCAATGCAGTTGCCTCACTGATTCCGTTCCATATAGGGTATCAAACTGGCTGCATCATAGTGTGAGAAGCATCTCATCCTCTTGGTTACAGCAGTTGCATATGATTGACTGGCTATAGGCAAGGAGCCAATGCACAAGGAATTCCATGAGTTTACTCTGATCTGAAAAGGTGCTTCAGAGTGTGCAGGGGAGATGTGAAGCATCTTTTTGGAATCAGATCCAAAGCACCACACAGTTGTAATCATTGCTTACCTTGGTCTGATGGACTTTGTTTCATTAAATAAAATGGCAACCTAGGTAACTTCAACCCTTTTCCTGATATATCATGTCAGGACATATGCCCACAAATGCAGGGCAAATAATATTATTTGGGTATCTATTTGGATTGACTTTTTCTCCATTTTTGAGAGTGATAGCTCTAAAAATAACAACCAAATGAAAATTAAATCCAATGTTTCCTTAAAGGATAGGGAAAGTAAACTCTGATAACCTCTCACTAGAAGAACAGGTGATTTCTGCAATAGATTTTGTAATACTGGATGTCCAGCTCTGTCAGACCACTGGGAAAGTGACAATAAGCAGAGTAAAGTGTATGAAGGACTCCAGAAGCAACATCTTGTTTTTATTTAGTTCTCTTTTGAGTCATTAACAGTCAGGCGCCAGTAGTGCTGAAACTTATCATTATTACAACCACAAATGGGCTTTGTATCCAAGAGGAAGACTTTATCCTTTAGCTGGCCTTAGGAGAGAGAGAGAGAAAAAAAAAACTGTCATAAAAGCAAAAAATAAATGTTGGGGAAAAAATCCAGAGTGAAATACAAAATGAAATTATTAAACCTTGATCTAACATAGCAAGCATAACTAAGTAGCCCAAATCATGACAAAAGAAAATAGCCAGATAACAATACCTAGCAACTCTAATTATATTTAAGGACCAGAACAAGAACTGTTAGGCATTGTTTCACTGTTTATCCCTGCTTTTACTTCTTTTCCCTAAAACATTTCCTACATCAAATGTTAAGACTGGACAGTGTTTGAGGTAGGGTGATTTCTCTTTACAAGCATCGTATTTTCTGGGGTGAAAAATATGTGTTCCTCCATATCTCACTGAATTATAGCTTCATACAGACCTACTTTGTACAACTAATATTGAGGTGCACTGAAACTCAGCAATATCTGGAAGGAAGTCACCTAACCAGGAGTTGTTCTTTTCTTTCATCTTGGTGGGCCTGATGCCTTTCAGAAGAGAAAGCCCTATTCATCTTTCAACCACTTTTTTCTGCTCAGGGACAGGATGGAAGCAAGATTTCCTAGTCTTTTTGTACTGTACATATGGAAGAAGGGACTGCTTTTTCCATGTGCAGCAGGGGAGAAAATTGCTTCCAACCTCCTCCTTCAGATGGGGAAAGGAATTGTCTGCCCCTGCTCCAGTACTAAGAGACCACCTCTAGGTGAGCTCTCTCAGCACCAGGGAGAACAGGGTTAGCACAGCGATAGAGAAGGCATGCCTCCTGGGTCCCGCTAAGTGACACTGTTTAATAGATAGAACTCAGCACACCAGCCCTGTCTAATATTGTTGTACAGAGATAATTCACCTTAGTTAAGGTCAAATTTCAAAAGGATCCTGATAATATAAAGGCATAAAATGAAGACTGGATTCATACATTGTAATAAGCCATGCATTACTTAACCATGATTTGTTGGATAAACCTTAATTGGCTGGGTTCACACAAAATGCCAAGCCAAAGCCAACCAACCAGATTATTGCTTAATATGATAAATGAAGCTACTAAAACTATATTGTTGATAGATCTGGATGATATTCTTGAAAATACAAACAGAGATGGGAAATTTTTTTGATTATACAATCAAAACCTCAACCTTCCCCAACCTCAGTACCCTCCAGATATATGGGCTTTTGAGAATTCTAGGAGTTGAAATCCAACATCTGGAGAATGTCTAGGTTGGAAGAGCCTATGCCTAGACATAAAGTGTAGGTCTTTTTAAAAAATTTTGGCTTAGTGCAATGGGTAAACCCAGCCATCTATCATAATAGTGAAACAAGACATGACTTTGTGTAATGTATAGTTTCAACATTTTTGTGTAAGGTCAGTAGAAGTGAGGAATATGTCAGGTTTCTGAGATTTACTTTACATTTGATTAGAACCCAGAAGTCCGGCAATTAGAACTAGGTGCCAAATAGTATCTTTGGGGTTTTCCTTGGTGGTTTAACATGCCATAGCCCTTCTCCGGCAATAAAAAGAACTGACATCATAAAACGGGTTTTCTGACTGTGGCCTCCATTCTATGTTTATAGAATCTTGCTAACCCAAAGCATTGTCCTCAGAGAGTATCAATAGTTTTGAGGTAAAGATTGGTCAATATACAATTACTGTGATGCTTGGTATATCTTGCTGGCCATTGACTTAAACATCTTTCCATACAGTCAAGACATACCTCATTTCACACCCTAAACAGTTAACCTGACTTCACTCTCTAATAAAGGGTGGTAAGTATGCATTTTTTAGTATCTTGTTGCTGTGGTGAAAAAGTCAGCATAATACTCATGGACTAGGGACAAGGTATGTTCAATATTATGTGACGAAGAGGGAACATTGGTACTGCCATGGCATTCTGGTGCCAATATTAACTGGAAATAAAGTATTAGTGTTTGTGAGATACTTTTGATATTAAAATATATGGGTATCTCTGAACAACAGAACTGAATTCATAGTCCTGTTATGCACAAATCTACTCCTTGTTCCCCACTTTTCCTCCATTTCTACTGCCTAATTAAAAGTAGAAGAAAATACTATTTTTGTTTTTGTTGCTGATAAACTATTTGGAATCCCCAAACACTGGGGATTGTCTACCAGAAAACTCCTATTTTTTGCCCACCTGATAAAATAAGGGCAGTCCTTGTTGTGCCAACAATATAGCTGAACAGTTACAGGTATCTGTGATTGCTTGCTTCAAGATGTGCACGACTAAAGGGCCAAAATGTTAGTAATTTCTTACTAGAGTCTTGCATATAATCTGAAACACTGTCTAGATGAAATCTGGTGCCGTACAGTACTTGCTCATGGGTGCAGTAAGATGGAGGTTAGGCAGAGAAAAATAGCCATTTTTACAAGAGTTGGGTGGAATCCTTTGAGAAGCATATTTTAGTACAAATGACAAAACAGATCTGCTCCTTTGGACATCTCAGAGGATAAGCAATGGCTGAATTTACATGCCCTGCTTAACCATGGCTTACTCAACCTAATTTTTTGGGGTTCTCAGGATGCACACTAAACCACAAACTAGCTACATGGGCTGAGTCCACAAAACATGGTAAGCTAAAATGAGGTTGGCTAGATTGTGGTTCAGTGAATCTTGTGTGTGTTAATACTCAGAATATCAACAATTTTAGCTCCTAAATACTGTAACTTAAACATTGCAAAGCTGTTGATTTTAAGGACAGTATGCCCTCCTCTTTCGAATAAAACCATTACCAGTCACAGCGAAAGATGAGTTACTGTTGTTACAATACAATGTCCACGAGGAAAGCGGTGAAACACACCTTCCTCTGCTGAAGCATCTTCTCCCATATCTGGACCCTTCGGCTGTGAAAATGAAGCCTATGCAAAAGTGAAACAAATCCGAAGGATCACTTTACTAAGCAGCCGGCTACCTGACCCAAGGGAGGAGGAGGAGGAGGAGGATGGAAGAGAAGACCAGTTCCTGGTGTAACCTCGATCCCCTTCCTCCAGCATTCCGACTGCCGAGTCTTGTTTCTGGCCGGAAGCCATTTTCCTCGCCGCAGCGTCTGGTGTCCTGGAAACGGCCCGGCGGAGGAGAGTGGGCTGCGCTGACAGGATGCTGAACGCGGATCGCCTCTCTCAGCCGGGGCTCGAGTATCTGGGTGAGGCTCCAGCGGGCGCGGCGGGAAGAGGAGGAGGAGGAGGAGGTGGAGGTGCAGGTGGCTTCTCCGTTCTCGCCGCGGGGCGTGGCGCAGAGTACAATGACCTAGACCTAGTCCGTGGGAGGGCTGGGTTGGAGCTGTCGGCTTGCCAGCCCTCCGGGTGACTTGCCTCTGTCGGTATTTTCCTGTCGCGTCCGAGGTGGGGATATGATGCTTTAGGGCAGTGTTTCTCAACCTTGGCAGCTTTCAGATGTGTGGATTCCAAACTCCCAGAATTCTCCAGCCAGCCTACTGGCTGCGGAATTCTGGGAGTTGGAGTTCACACAGCTGAAAACTGCCAAGGCTGAAAAACACTGCTTTACCGACCAGGGCAAGCCAGCATGTCACTGGAACTACTTGCTCTCTCTCAGAGCTTGGGACTAAATTGTACTGTGAAGGAAAAATTGGAAACGACTACCAATGCAACCATTTCAAATATAACAATTTCAAGTAATAAACATTTATTTATATTGTAATAATTGCTATGTTATAATAACAGCCTGGAGAGATTGTTTATCATCTGGTTCTCTGGCCAGTGGTGGTTCCTTCTGAGTAAGTGGCCTGGTTCACACAGCATTGCTAAGCCATATTTTGTTGAACCATGGCACAGTTGTAAGGTCTACCAGAGACCATTGTCTGGGTTCACATAACCCTAAATTAAACAAGCTACAAGGTTTTGGTGCAATGTGAGAGCCCACTTGTGGTTTAATCAGTAAACCATGGATCAGCAAATTATGGCTTAGCATGTGTGAACCTAGTCACTATGCAGGAAACCTCATTTATCACTCTAAAATATCTATAAAACTGCTTAATAGTTGTCTAAATGTTTTACAATTTTGCATTCTTCCCCTCCCCTCCATAATACCCCTACTCTGTATAAGTCCACTTGCAGATTATGTTTAATTGGGTTATTGCGTCATGTGAACCCTAGTTATTTTGTGTCAAGAAGAGACTTAACTGCTTTCAAAATTATCTCAATAGTAATGTATCCTATCTTAGTCAGGCTGTACAGTACAAACTTAGAAGGAAAGCTGAACATACTCTTCCAGCCTTTGGATATAGAGATGGGAGCCTAGAGAGGGCTGACTAAAATAGGAAGTTCCAGGCATCATCACCATCACTATTACTACTTCCTCCTCCTCCTCCTTAGAGTTGGGGAGAAAGGGAGTGAATTGGCAACAAAAATGGGGTGAAGGTAACTAAATCCTCTTATACTCTAGCCATTTATGTCAGCCCCAACCCTCAGTAGTCCACTGTTGATACATGCACATATGTGTGTACATACACTTACACAATCAAAAAGAAAGCCAGGAGTAGTCAGTTAAAAAGATGCTTGGGATACCAGGCTAAATGTCTGCATCCTATTTAGTCACCACAATCCTGCCTTTTACCAGTTCTTTGCCTCTAGGCAATTAGGTTAATAGTCATCTAAAAGTAGTAGCAGTTTTTGAGTTGATCAAAATCACTTGGAATTCTCTGTCTCAACAAAAAGTTAAAGCCAAATCAAAATTTGACATATCACTTGGTCTTCAGAGATAAATACAACTAAAAAATTGTAAAATAAGGATTACCTTACTCATTAATAAATGTAGTCTGCAAACAACTTAAACTATAAAACATACTTAGACACAAAGTTGATTAATATTAAAAGAAATAAATAGAAAAACCTTTAGTTTTAATCTTATGTTTCTGCTCTATGTGGAACTTAAAATCTAATCTCCCAAAATGGAATCTCTGTTCAGAAAGGAAAATCTTAGTCATTAAATTGCCTCAATGCTATTTAGAGTGCCTGTAATGTTAACATGGCACTTTGTATCTTGGGGGGGGAATACTTTTTTTTTTTTTAAGCTGTTGAATAATACTTTAATAGAATCTAGTGAAAGTAAGCAAAGTTTGGAAAAATGCCTTTCAATCTTTTTTGGCATTGATCTGCAGTTATTCAAACAACATGCTTTGAAGAGAATGGCAACCTTATTCCAGGTGCTTTATTGTATTTCTCAAGATCTTGCTAATAGTATTATCTGTCTGGGAGACTATAGGTAATTGTGACGAGAGAAACCAAATCAAGTTAATCTTATTCAGAAGACTGTTTGTTGCCCAGGGCTGTCATATCAGGTGTTCTTTGAAGAGATGCTTAACTCAGCTTCCTCACTTTTTGGGATGGATGATCTTTTAAACACACTCTCTCTTTGTCACACACACACACACACACACACACAAGACATGCAAGTTAAATGGGGGCTTCCAAAAATCCTTCTGCTATGTTATAGTGAATATCCCATATTCACATTATTTTCTATATGGTATTTAATTATAATAAAGCATACTTCTGTTGGACTAAGTTCATCATCCAATGCTTTATATTTTTTCTTCATCTTTCACAACATTTATGTTCAATATATTTTAAGAAGTTGATGTTTCAAAAATTATTTCTCATTGGTATAGTAGTTGCAGTGTCAGTTGCTTGATTGGGTTAATTGGGAATGATATAACTTAACCTTTCCTCCCCACCTGCTGGATCCACAAACAGAACCCTTACCCCACTGTCCTTGACATAATATGTTCACTGAATTCCTTTTAAATGTTGTGAACAGAGGGGACCTTGGAGGTGGGGAGTTCTTAAAAAAAATGTAACAGAATGAGAAAGTTAAGCGCAGTCAAGATCATAAGCATAGGGGTCGGTACAAGAAAAAAAAATCCAGTTGTGGTGACAAAAGTCAAACAAAGAATAAGAGGATTGCAGAAGGAAAAACAGATTATTTTGAAATAAAAGCATAGTTAATTTACAATGCTTTAAATAGGAAGTATTAATGTGTAGCCAAAAAAGGGAGCTCAAATGTTCAACTACTTACTGAAGTTAAGGATGTTGCCAATATGGAAACTAGCTAGTGAAATAAATAATAATAATATTACTTAGCTTTTGCAAAATACAATTTCAGTATTCCTTACAACAGCTCTGTAAAGTAGGCCAACATAATAATCCCATTTTAGATGCCAGAGTTCAGGCATAATGATTTTCCTGTGGCCTCTTTGTGAATTCTTGGCTATTCAGCCAGGAACTTTCTGGCTCAAAGTTCACATTCTTAGCTACACCATGTTTGATTTTGTTTCTCAGCCTTGAATTCTTGGTTCCTTTGATGAAACTTGGCCTTTTCAGTGAAGTGGTTTATATATTCCATCTCTAATTGAGGGCTTACTCTTCGGAGAGCAATTTTGAAACTTTTAATTATTTTCTCTCTTGAGCTAAGTTCCTTTCCTTCCCCTCTCTACCAGAATCCTTTTTCCTTCATCTTGTGCCAGCTGTGGACATGTGAGAACATGAGCCCCTGCCAGAGAAGCTCTGCATTTTATAAAGCTTGGGTCTAGTCAGTGCCAGAGATGTTGTGCTCTCTTACAAAAAGGAAATGCTGAGGAATGGGGATATTCTGCCATTGCCAGCCAGAGAGTTCTTGACTTTTAATACAGTACCTGAAAACTAGCTCCTGAAGCACTGCGTGTATGCTTGATGATTTCTGGTTATGCTTTCCTTCCTTTCTGGCTGGCCACCTGCCTTCATATAATTAACCATTTCATATGTAATTAATGTAAACATGTGTTTAGTTCAATTAAATAAAACTAGTAATATAGCTAATTCAGTTATACCTGCAGTCTGGGTTCCAGCAGCACACTAAACCACAACTGGGTTGTTTGGATTTAATGCATCATGTGAATGCAGCCATTATGATTTTTAACCATTGTTTATGGCATAGCATAAGACCAGCCAGTTGTAGTGCATCTAATAAGCCATGGTTAACAAAAAAAATTACACAGTTGGTTTCATAAATCAAGCCAAAGACTGGGTTAGATCCAGACTAAATCAGTCATTGTAACTAAATGCTTTTCATTTTTCCCATTGTTTTTTGATGGTGTATATGTTCAGTTAATTAGTTTGCCTGTGTCTTTCTGAGTCCTAAATAATAGTTTTTAAAAATATTTATGATGGAAAAGATACAAAAAATCTATTAGCCTGACATTTTGGGAACAAGCAAGAAGATGGAAGAGAAAACTCTGTAGCATGCAGCATGCCTTGTGCCTCTGAGCTATCCTGTTGTCATCTGGTGCAATGAAGGATGCTATTCTGTTACCATATTGAAGAATAATTCAACTGTCATTCCATTCAGCTCTTGTATATGCAATGGGGTGGGGCACCATCTGCTATTTCACCTCAAACAGTAAAATGTCTTGGATGAAAACCTGAAATAATAAAAGCAAAAATGATAGCACTACAGTATGTGAAAAACACCAATATGTAAGAAAAAGAACTCGGGATTTTAGTAAACCTTAAGTGCGACCTAAGCAAATACAGTTCTTAGCTGCATCAACAAAGGTATAAAGTCCTGATCATGTGAAATGATACTGTAATTTTATTTCACTTTGATCAAACCTCACTTGGGTTAATCTGTGCAGTTCTGAGCAATGCTTTTTAAGAAGGATATTGGTAAATAGGAACATTTACAGAGAAAGTTGACAGATTGGGTTTGGCAACCAAATTCTATGGAGCAGTGTTAAAGGAACTGGATATAATTGGCATGGAGAAGACATTTAGAAGCCAACTGATACCACCAAAAGGATTTTAGCAAAATATTAGAAAGAATCTCCTGATTGTATTTTCTGTACCTCAGAAAATAGCAGATTGTATGTTACTAGATTTTTAAACAGATTCTGGTGCTTAAAGATATTTAAGATCCAAATATCAGGGATGCTATAGCAGCAGACCTTCATGTTGTAGTAAGGGATTGAACTAGGTGATCTTTGAGAACTCAACCTTTGGCTGAACTATTCATCATACTAATTCAGGAGATTTGAAACCATGATTTGTTGAACAAGCCATAAAGGCCAGACTCATAGTCAGCCTGAGTTAAAAAAAAGTGACACAACATTCAAAGTAAAAATCAACATCATGGCTTACTGCAGTGTGTGGGCCCAAACAATAATTAGAATAGGAAAGAAAATACTGACTTCTATTGCAATCATATGTTTACTTATCAGTAATGTGCCAGCTATTAAGTTAGTGCTTGATGCTGCTCAACTAATTACCATGAATGTAAACAACCTATCTGTGTTTGATATAATACTAAATAAATGAGGGACTAAAAACAAGGTTGTTTGGTAGCTTCAGGAAGCTGTGTGTTGTCTTTGTTATGCTAGCTAAAAACACAAAAGTGTTTGTTTTTAGCTGAGCTCAAGACTGAGAAATGCTTTTGTTCTTAATTTAGATTCTGTTTGACCATGTTGTCCTCAGTGGTAAAATACTCCCAGATTGTACAGCCTCAGAACACATGTCCTAGATCAGCAATATATACCATGTATTGTAACTTTATCTACGGAATGACATGCCAGACCAGCTCATTTTGCCAGGCAATGGAAGGGACCCCCTCCTTCTCTGAATAGTTGTGATGGGATTAATGAAGGGTGAGTCACAAAATCCTGCAAGACAGAGAATGATGTTGGCATAAACTCTTTTTCTGTTAGTTTGGATTATTTGTTTGTCTTGTCCTAGTTGCTGTATATTATGTCAAATATGAATATAAATATGAATATAAAAGGGCTAAAAGAATTGGTTCTACTGAAAATACATAAGTGTTCTTTTTGTAAATCTGATGTCTGAGAGTTAAAGTAACAACCTTTATTAAGGAGATATTCAGAGAGTTAGAATTTCCCATATTTTATTCCAGCTCTGGTCTGTGGTATACTCAGCATTCCTGAATAAAATTAGCCCTAAAAAAAGCTGTAGCCTAAAACAATTGATTCTGGAATACTGATTTTTGCATGACGTGTGTATTTGCATGCACACCTTCAAGTCAGTCTTAACTCCTGATACTTAACTGACTACATAAACAAGCCCCTGCAGTTTTCTTGGCAACATTTTTTGGAAGTGGTTTGCCATTGCCTTCTTCCTAGGGCTGAGAGAGAATGACTGGCACATAGTTACCCAGCTGGTTTCATGCCTAAAGCAGGACTAGCACCAAATTGGCTTGTTGCATGACATACTGCATTAAGCTAAGATGTAATTAGATAATTTATTGCTCAGGGTATTGTGTGAATCCAGCCAGTGTGGTTAGTTTATTGTTCAGTGTGTTGCGAGAATGCAGACCGTTGGATTCATGGAATGAAACATGGTTCAGTTAGCCATGAATTAATGCTGTGCAAAAACAGACAGCAAACATGTATGAACACAAACAATAACTGTTCTGAAGCCAATGTTTGGGGATTATACAGAATCTTAAAGCTGCCATTCTAAGCGCACTTATTGTAGACTTGATCATCTGCAGCCAGGGCAAGAGAGGCGAATGATAAAATGCGTTGCATAATTAAAAAAAAAAGATAAAATGCGTTGCACCATTTTATGCAAACTCTGTCCCTTTTCTACATGTATTATGACAACACGTGTATGTAAGGGGTGGAACTGTTTCAACAGATGCCTCAGTTTGTGGAAATAATAAGATACATTTTAAGCAAGTAATCTGAAATACAAAAATTTACACTCTTTAAATTGTCGCATTTTAAATGCATGTCTTTCTTCCTTTTAGAGTTTTTAAAAAATTAAACCTTGCTATTCTGGATTTAGCTTCCAAAACTTTTAACAGTCAGTAGAGAAATCCCAATGGCTGAAAAGAAATAATGGCCATGATAAACTTCTACTATGCCAAACATTTGGATTTTTCTGTGGTGTTAGCCTCGTTGTGTTTGCACACAAATAAGTCCCACTAAATTCAGGGAAGCTAGTCTCAGGTAATGAGATTGTCACTTCTAGGCACCTTACAGCGTATGGGATAAAGTATTAATAAAACTGTAAATCTATCCATTAAACCAATAAATAATAAATTATACTATTAAAAACTCTAAATAAACTCATGGCTGCTATCAAACCAGTTTGAATGTTCTCTTAAAGTGTAGTGTTTTCATCATCTTCTGAAACATCAGGGTGTGTTCCCTGACTATTAACAACTTTGACTTTGCCAGTAAGGTATCAGCTGCCAAGACAGAACTTCTCTCTTGGCTTGTACCCTGAATAATTCACTGGGTTGTAGTTGTTATGATGGAGCATATTTTTGGAATATTAGCCATATAGTCTGGCTATGGCCATTTGAAAATAAGATCTCAAACCTTGATGTTGTCACAGATGAAAAGGAGAGGGGAAATATGCACAAAGAAAAAGTAATAAAGCACTGTGATAATGTGTCCCTGATAACATATAATACTGCCAAATGTACTGCCCTACATTCTCTAAAGGTTATGGTGCCGCAATAGCTACTGAAAGTTAAGAGCATTAAAAAAAAATACTTGTGCAGTACTGCTAATACATACTTTTAAGTAATATTACTGGGAATGTGGTTATGATAGTTACACAAAAATCAAGGCATTGTTGGCTTAAAGTATTATATTTTTCAGCATTATTATTTGATTCTCATCAAAATAAAATTAACAATAAGATAAAAATCAGATAGAGGAGAAAAGAAGCAGTTTATGATCTGCTACCGATCAGAGCTTTTCAGACTGTGTTCCACAAGAACTTGATGGGGTTCCATGAGAGTCTAAGGGCAAACAAACTAACAAGATTACTTGAACATAGCCAATATTCTGTCATTAGACAATTGCCTCTTCATGAGGAGCCCCAGGAACTTTTTTTTTTAAACTAACAAGGTCCCACAGCCTGAAAAAGTTTGAAAACTCCTGCTCTAGACTCGTCCAAGGTACTGATGTCAGACTGATTGGGCTGTAGTTGCTTAGATCCTTCTTTTTTCACTTTTCTGAAGAATAGAACAACATTTGCTCTCCTCTAGTCTTTTGGCACTTCAGCCACTCAACAGGATTTCTCAAAAATGCATAAAGGTTTGGCAGTTTCCTGTAGGATAAGATATATCTAGCCTCATTCAGAATGAATAGATTTGGCCTGATTATGTTTCCAGAAATAATCTGCATTCCTGCCCCTTCATCCTTTTCTTCATAATTGCATAATAACACATATCCTCTTTTGAGATGATTAAGGCAAACTAAAAGTTGAGTAATTTTACCATTTCTCTGTTGACTTCTTAGTATTTTGCCATCTTCATTGAGTAGCAGCTGTATTGATCCCTTTCTCATCTTTTTATTTTGTTTGTATGGAAATCTTTTTTTTTTTTAACATCCTTACCAACCTCAATTTACTCTGAGCTTTACTCTTTCTGAGATCACTTTTATTGGGTATACCCTTTTTCTGAGTAATATTCCTTAATCATTTTATGATTCATTAACTTGACCCCTATCTTTCTGGACCATACATACTGTCTTCTCCAGCTGCACTTATACAGTGGTAGATATTCCTATTTGGTGGACAGATATGAATAGCTAAATGTAAGAAGCTGCTTAGCTGTTCCATAAAGATTATTGTCACCACTCTGAATTCTATCCTATGTCTCAAAGCAAAGATGGTTTCCAAAATATATAAGTTTGTACAGAGAGAGGACAACCATCACTTCACTTACAAATCACAGAACAGTGAAATAAAGTTTCTTTCTCTTTGCTTCCTCTAATCAAGTAGAAACAAAGTAGTAAAGACCGTTAAGACTGGGAGTGAAAGAGAAATTGTTATATGGTATCACAAATAAACAAATCTGTGATAATCATCTACACTAGCTAATATTAAAAGGAATTGAATATTTGTGTATATCAAGGGTCCCCAGTGATATTCTAAAATGACAGATGACAGGATTACAAACATTCAAAATCCGTACTTACAGACATTGGTCCATGGGAATTTTTAAGATACATTTCATAAGAACAGCTTTCTTCCTTTGTATTCATGTAGAATCAGGGGTGTGAGAAGGTAACTTTGCTTGTTGCCTAGCAACACTTGCAGGGCAAGCTACTGTGTATAAACAGGGAGCAAACCCCATATTCACCAGCACTGCTGATGTTACCTAGTCAGGTAATGAAACATCTGCAAGCAAACAACTAAGGACTCCATAGTTCAACCCTGAGCTACATATATTCTCTTCTATTGGAAGGTAAATTTGTTCATATAAAAGTCCTCCAATTAAATATAGCTAGAGACGCTTAATATACTTAAATGAGTAGGTGTGAATTATTTACAAAGATGAAGCTATCATAAATGTATTGAGATTTAAAATTCAAAAAGAAAAAAACTGAAACCTAACCTCAACAGTCTTGCAAGGAAGTAACAATTTGTGAAACTGATATCAGTTTCTGCTGGCTGAGAGCAATTAGGCATATACTTGAAGCTTGTGCATCTGAGAAATACTTGAAGTGGAACAATTGCCATGAAATATACGTATAAACTATATACACCAAATATATACCAAGTCACAGACAGTTATCTCAGACTTTTATCTAGAGCTAATATTGTTGGAACACCAAGGAGTTTTGGAAAAACACGGTTCTCATTTGTGCCAGTGGAATATTGTACAAATTATGTAAAATGTGTAAAAGTATCTTTTCATACATTTTAAACAAACCATTGTATGTTTCTATTTTTACTACACAAATTCAGCACACTAAAATATCTCATAGTTGCGGATTACACTGAGTATGCTAAGATGCTAAGATTATATATTCTATCATTGTTGGGTGTTTGAAGAATCCTGCCCCAGTGTTCATGCCAAGGAATATCTTAGTTAAGTATAATATAGTAGTATTTATTGTGTTTTTAATTTGTTTATGATGATTATATTGCATCTTTCCTCCAAATAATTCACGATAGTATAGGTTGTTCTTCCACATTCTCAACTTTATTGCAATCTTGTAATGTAGCTTAGGTCCACCTAAGATTAGCCAGTATATTTCATGGCTGAATAACTTTTGAACATGGTATTTTCTAAACCTACTGTTCTATATACCTAGAAAAAGAGTTGATCTTGCCAAGAATGTAGTATATTGAAAGAAAATTAATGTTTGGTTTCGTACATCACTTTAGCTCTTAAAATTGTTTATTTCATTTTTGCTTCGCATGTATTTCACCCAGGCAGTTGTGGTTTATTTAGTAAACTAAGGTTACGTAGTCCATATACAGGTAGTTCTTGACTTATGACCACAATTGGGACCAGAACTTCCATCACTAAGTGATACGGTCATTATGTGAGTCGTGCCTGATTTTACGACCTTTTTGGCCATAGTCAGTAAGTGAATCACTGCAGTTGTTAAGTGAATCTGGCTTCCCCCATTGACTTTGCTTGCCAGAAGCCCCCTGGGAAGGTCACAAATGGTGATCACATGATCCTGGGATGCTGCAACCGCTGTAAATACATGCCAGTTGCTAAGTGTCCAAATTTTGATCACATGAGTGTGGGGACACTGCAACGGTTGTAAATGCGAGGATTGGTCACAAGTCACTTTTTTCAGCACAATTGTATCTTTGAATGGTTGTTAAATGAATGGTCATAAGTTGAGGTCTACTTTTAGCAATCATGCTTAATTGTAAAGGATTACATTTAATTTTGTTTAAACTGTTGCATGAACAGAGCCAACTGTAGCTTATTCAACAAACAATGTTTAAAAAACCTGTGATGTATAACCTAGCAAATAAGGATTAGAAAATACTGTTTTACATCCTCAGTGTGTACAAGGTTACTTATGGCCAGGCTAAGTATAGTTCTCAGTCAGAACCTCTTTAAACAAAAATTAACACTATGTGGAACTTTCTCCTGTATTTTTGTTTTTGTTATATACTGTATTTTTTATTTATGTTATTATACATGAATTGAACATTTTTTAAAACATACTTTGTTTGACTTTATCTGATTGGCATTCAAAATGCTATAGTGCTGGGATCACTTTTGTCATCAGAAGGCATCAGAAAATATATATCAAAATCATGAAAGGTAATGGCATGCCATTTTCATATTGTTGCCAAAAAATCTACAAGGATATGAAATCACCAGAAATTGAGCATGCCATTACCTTCCTCCAGTCAAAATCTTTGGGCTGAGTTATTATCTTGTTTTGAGGCGATTATATCTTCAGGAAAATGGGGACTTTGTGTTGTACATTTTTCCTGCAGGAAAATGATCTTTTTTTTAAAATAAAAAATGCTTAAACATGGGACTTCACAGTTAAAAGCTTTAAAAAAAATACAACTTGAATGGATTTTTATAAGCCAGAATGTCTGTCTATCTTGTGACACAGTTGTATTATGCTACAACTTAGAACTTGTAGTATTTTATATATAAAAAATGGAATATCTTTAATATTTTATCTTTTATCACCTTGAAATAGGTGCTTATGAATTACTCCTGTCATTAGTGTTCATTTACCTGGGTGTAGATAGTGTAAGTCAGTTTTGAGTTGCTTCCTTTAAGACATAAAGCTACTCTTGATTTTCTTCTTATTTTTCTACATTTTAGCAGCCTAATTTGGGGAATTGAGGAATCTTTTTTCTTGTTGCTATTTTTAAGCTACAAGAAGTCAGAGTTCCTTACAAACACATTGTTTGTCATCTAGAAATCTACTGGTAATCCCCAATCCATTTTCTACCATATAATAATACAGGTAGTCCTTGACTTACAACCATCTGTTTAATGACCGTTTGAAGTTACAGTGGAGCTGAAAAAGTGACTTATGACTAGTCCTCACACTTATGACTGTTGCAGCATCCCCATGGTCACATGATCAAAATTTGGGTGCTTGGCAACCAGTATGTATTTACAACAGTTGCAGTGTCCTGGGGTCATGTGATTGCCATTTGGGACTTTCCCAGTGGGCTTCCAACAAGCAAAGTCAATGGAGGAAGCCAGATTTGCTTAATGACCATGTGATTCGCTTAATGACTGCAGTGATTCACTTAATGACTGTGGCAAAAAAGGTCATAAAATTGGGTGCGACTCACTTAACGACTGCATTGCTTAGCAACAGACGTTCTGGTCCCCATTGTAGTGATAAGTCAAGGACTACCTGTAAGTAATATGCTTTGGGCTCAATTTATGTTATACCAACTATGACTTGCCATTGGGCTTGACAGTTCATATACTGTTTTTTAAAGTGCAACAAAGCAAACAAGCAAATCTCACCAGAATAGCCTTGATGTTTTACAGATGAAGTTATGAATAACACTGATGTTCCCCTAGAGAATTAGAACAGCTGTTTATTATGCCTGTTTTATTATTACTAATGGATTAGCCATACCGAACACAAATTGAATACAGTACTTGGTTTTTAATTTATCTTAGAGTAATGAACTCTTATGTTTATTTCAATTACTGATGCATTTTATTAATTAAGTTCTATCAGCTTTCCATATCTCTACAAACTGTTTCCAATTTTTCTTAGTGTAATCAAGCAAAGCATAACATGCTTGATAGAACTGAGTCACAACAGAACATGGATTTTCTTGAGTAATCTGTTTCCCATTTGAGAGAGGCTTCCAAGAAAGAAAAATGAAATAGTGTTGACTTGATTAGAATAGCACTGACCATATGGAACAATCTCCTCCCTGCCCCAAATTTCAGTGGGCCTCAACCCTGACGGCTTTTAAGAAGGCCCTGAAGCCCTGGTTCTTCCCCCAGATGTGAGTCAGGAAATCAGATGAGCCTGCTGCAAGACACAATTCATGTGTCTGGTCCCCAATGAAGTACATTTTACTTTATTACATTTTATTATTTTGCCATTTTCTGTTATTTGATGTCAATCAATCAATATTTTATTACGGCCACAGACCAGAATTTGATGTTTTTAACCCTTGTTAACTTCCCAGAGTTGCTTGGTGAGTGAGCGGCCATAAAAATTGATTAAATAAATGAAAGGCAAAGAATACAAATTAGGAGAAACAGTTTTTTAAATCTGTCCTAAGTGATGCTAAAGACTAATACACTTATGTTTTATCAGTGAATGGACATTACAATAACTCACTTCTCTTCTTCATCCTATCTCTATTCTCATTTGTTGTGGTTTCCTGTAGATAGTTTTGACTGGACATCTTTCAGAGGGAGAGTTATTTTAGTCTGTTGCAGTATCTTCATGACTAACATATATACTGTGCTTAGCTTTTGTAATCTAGAGACAGCTTTATTAGATTCATGTGATGTTATTCCAAAGTAGATTTAGATATTTCACATACTCACCCATACAAAAATATATAACCTAAAGATAACTGAGTGAGATTGTAAACACTGAGGTCAAAGGAAAATGAAATGGACTTCACTTCAATTCTTCCCCCTCACTCTATGTTTGAGAGTGCTTAGCTCAACTGGTCTTCAGTTGTCCATCATCTTTGCTTCTTAAGAATGGGCCTAGAACCAGTTGACAGGTACAAAGCCTATAATTGTCTACACAATTTAACACAGTTATTTGGCATTTATTTGGTAACCTTAAAATTGTAATTCTCATAATTCTTAATGGAAATCTATTTAATTCTATTCAATGTTACAAAACTACCAATATTGTAATGCCCTTATACAAATTTGTGGGGTATCTGCAGGGGGATTTAACACCTTTTGTATGAGAAATGGCTAGATCATTTGAGATTCTTTAGTTCAGAAAAAAGGCAACTGGAAGGGTACAAGACTGAGGTATATAAAATCATTTGTGGCATGGAGGAAGTAGACAGGGAGAACTTTTTCTCCTTTACCCAAAATATTAGGATCAGGAATTATCCAATGAAGCTGATTGGAACGAGTTTTAGAATAGACAAAAGACAGTTCCTCACACAGTGAAAAAGACAGCGGAGGTGGTAATGGCCGCAGATGTGGATAGCTTTAAAAGGAAAATAGATAATTAGTGAAAGACAAACCTATTGAGACCTATTAGTTTTGGACACTAAATGTTACCACTGGGTCAGGAAGTATGCCTCCAAATATGAGTTGCAAGGGAACAATGGCGGGATCATTGGAAGGGACATTAGAAGTTGTCTAGTATGATGCCCTGCATAGTGTAAGATCTGCTAGAACATCTCTGACAGATGACCATCCAGTCTGTATTTGAAGACCTCTAGCAAATGAGAAATCAGCATGCTATGTGACAGCCTACTCTACTGGCTGACAGTTTATACAGCTCATACAGTTGGGTAGTTTCTCATGTAGTCTAGCTTGAACCTCATTCTTTGTAATGTGAACCCACTGGTTGTGGTCCTGCCCTTCAGGACAGTAGAGAATAAGCCACTATCTCTTCTGTGTGACAAGATATTTGAAGAGTTCTATCATACTTTCTCTCAGTTAATTTTCCTGTAGATTAAACATACCAAGTTGTTTTAACTGTTCCTCAAAGGAATTAGTTTTCAGCCCCCCTTTGAACCTGCTTCAGTTTGTCATTGTCATTTCAGACTGTGGCGCCCACAGCTGGGTTCAGTACTCCAAATGAGATGTGATCACAGCAGAGTAGAGTGAACATAGATTTAGATTTAGACTTAATTGACTGGATCTGAAGCATGCCTCTCCTGCCAGATCTAATAGGACAAGTAGAGACCACTGGAGAGAGAGGTTTTCAAGTATCCTGGCCTTGTGCCATTATGAGCTTTGTAGGTGAAAACCAGAACCTTGAATTGTACCTGGAAGCCTATTAGGAACCAGTGCTACTTGTGTAGCAAATTGGAAAACACCCATAATTGCCAGCACTGCTGGATTCTGGACCAATTGGAACTTCCAGATGCTCTTCAAGGGCAGCCCCATGTAGAGTGCATTGCAGTGGTCCACTTGGGAGGTGTCCAAAGCACAAGTGATCAGGCGCAGTGCCTCCTTTCCTGGTTCAATATGAAGTTGTGCAAAAGCCTCCTTGGCCACAGCTACCACCTGTTTCTTGAGCTATGAGTCCAGGAGGACCCCCGTATTGTGTACTGACTCTGTCTGGGGTAGTGCAACCTCATCCAGAACTAAATATGGAACATCACTGGACCATGGAAGCCTAAAACCCATAACCTCCAGACACTGGGACCTCACCCCATGCCATTGAATGATCTCATCCAGCAGCCTTATGTTAAATAGGACTTGGGAGAGCATTGAGCCCTGGAGCATTCCACAAGCAGGAGCTGCAAGCTAGATCTCTCTCCCCGTCAACACCAATTAGAACCTACCTGGAGGAAGAAGAACTAGCACAAAACTGTGCTCCCCGTACCTAACCACTGAAGCTGGTCCAGGAGGATAACATGATCTGTGGTATCGAAAGCCCCTGAGAAGTCAAGAAGAGCAAGGTCAGATGCACCTTCCATTATGCTCCTGCCAGAGGTTATCTACAAGTGTGATCAGGGCCATTTCGGTCCTATGCCTGGGCCTGAAACTTGAGTGAAGGGTCCAGAGGTCCAGATAATCTTTTCCTCCAGGGCTTTGTGTAGCGACCACCTTCTCAACAACCTTCCCTCAAATGGGAAGGTTAGAGACAGGACAAAAATTGTCTAGAATGATGGGGTCTAGTGATGGCTTTTTCAGGAGTGGGCAGACCATCACCTCTATAAGTGTTGGCAGGACCATCCCCTCTCTCAAAGATGTGTTTACCAGCACTTACTTCCTGTAATCTAGACTCTCTGGTCCTGTTAGTGCATCACAATTAGCATTTACCTTTTCAGTAGCTGTTTCATGCTGCTGGCTCATATTTAACTTGTGAAAAGGAGCTAGGTGTCCTTGTCAACTACAAATATTTTTGCCAAGCCAAATCTCTCCTATCCTGTAGTTGTATCTTACATTTTTTTCCCGCCCAGATGCAAAATTTTCTATTTCTTCCTATTAAATTCCATCCTATTCATATCAACTCACCGCTCAAGCCTTAGATCTTTCTGAATCTTCTGTCTTTCATCTAAAGTATTAGCCACCTTTCTCAATTTAGTGTCATCTGCATACCCAGTAAATGTTCCCTCAGCTCCCTCATCCAAGTCGTTAATTAAAATGTTGAACATCATAGGGCCCAAGACAGAGCTCCATGGCACTCCACTCAGTATTTCCCTCCAACCTGAAGTAGAGCCATTAATGAGCACAATTTATGTACCTTTGTACAGCCAACTGTGAGTCCATCTAACAGCATCTAGCCTATATTTTAACATTTATGAAGTAAGCTATCATGAGGTGCACTGGCTTTGCTGAGAGGCCAAGTGAACTATTTTTACAGCATTCCGTGATACTAAGCCACTAACTATATCAAGGAGATAAGTTTAATATGGCACAATTTCTTTATAGCAACATCATGCTGGCTCCCATTAATTGTAGTGTGCCTATCCAAGGTGCTCACAGCGGTATGTTTCTATCTCTTGCTTGCAAGCACCCCAGAGGCATCTAGTTGGCCACCCTGACAAATTAAATATTGGGCTAAGTTGGACCTTGGCCTGATCCATCAGAGTTATTCTTATGTCCTTAAAATTGCTATTTATAGTAGCAATTTTTGAAGGGGGTCTTGGGGCAACTTACGTAGTTTTCTACATAGATTGTGTCCTCCAGCTTAGATAGCAGATTTGGGACTTGCTTGAAAGGAGAAGAGCAAAGGGGAATCTGCTTGTACATTATTGAATATAGCTGAAAGAGATTGCACCTAAAGATGTGAGGAGCATGCATAGCAACTAAAATATTTTGAAATAAATATTACACAGAATAATATTTTAACAGAGTTTACATGGTCTTCTAGTACTATTTATACGTTTTACATGGTAGCTTTGTAACTGCTCCCAACTGTTCATTAATATTTAGAGCTCAGAACTTGGGCAGAGGACTAGGCCAAGAAATTCTCCCCCCCTCCCCATAGTGTGTGTATGTGTATCTGTCTGTCTGTCCATCTGTCTTCCAGTTGTGAGGAGAAAAAATCCTTATAGGTGTGAGAAATCTGGACTATTTATTGCTTGTTGTATTTGAATCTGGTGAACACTATTTCTAGCTGGAATAATTTCTGGAAGTATGATTACTGAGCATAGTACTTGGACATGTGGAGAAAAGGGTGGGAGGGACAAAGATGAAAATAACCTGGTTGCTGTTAACTTTGGAGTGTGACTGACTGAATTGCATTACTCGTTCTTCCCTGAGGCGACACAGGTGCGCAGAGTTATTTTTCTTTAATCACTCACATAAATTAACATTTATTCCTTTGCATTAAAATAATTAAAAAAACTACACCCTGTATCTTTTATTACCAGATAATATCTTTGAACCTCTGGCTGACAACCTTGCTATTGGCTGCAAGGTATTTTCCAGGGTGTGCTTTGCCCACTGTTGTATTAAATAATGTTCTAGGTTGAAAACAAACAAACAAAATAAAATCTGATAGCAATCAGAATCCATGTGAAGTTTTAATAATAATAATGCCCAGTAGCAAATAATGTTTTCTAGACACTTCTCTTGGGTTTGTCCTCCCTTCCCATCTATCACCTACATCAGGGTGAAAAAATAGATACCATATGTGGGTGAGATGTTAATACAAATAGCTAAATTGGGTTGCAGAACAGTGGGTCACCTGAGTCAGGAGGATTGAAATAGAGAGATGGAGAGGAAATTGTTTATAATAAGCTGGAAAGGAAGAAATATAGTAATAGCTGACCCCCAAATATATTCCTTGTGCTATTTTCTTTGGAAAGTTTATCCTTGACTGCATTTATTACATTTAAAGTTTGGAGGCATATTCCTTTGCTTCTGGAATGCATTTTCTAATAACTTTAAATAATGCTGTTGCTTTTTCATGAAGCTGTTTATGGAATATACCCATATATATTGCTACTCTATTTTATTACAAGGAAATGCCAGTCCAAATAGTTTGTAGAATTGTAGGTCTTTCTGGTGAAGCTGTATTATTCTGTCTCATTTATGGAATTTTGGAGCGGGATATCCAGATGTTATCACAATTTTTCATTAGTAACCTATCTTTCTTTTATTTCATCTATCCATACAAACAAAACCCCCAAAACACCAAGAAAATAAGAGCAGTTGCGTGGTGTTTTTTGATGAATAGCGCTAGGAACTGTCCATCTGTGAGTGCTGTCATATGCTTCTGACTTTTCTGGGGCGACTGAAGATATATGGCTGAGTCAGCTAGATTACATTGGGATTAAATACAGTTACTTGTAAACTTTGAATGTCAGTCCCCAAAGGTATGACTGGTTAGTTGGTCAGTGGAAAGTGAAATTCTGTATGGGTATCTGGTACAGCTCAGTATCCAATATAAGTCTAGGTAGCTTACCTATATATCATTTAAAGACATGTAATGACAACTGAGGTAAAAAAAAATACTGCAAATCAAACAATCACCTCATGAGCTCGAGCTAACAATTTGACCACATACCTATTGTTTGACCATGTACTTCATACTGTTCAAAATATGAGAATAGAAACTTGTCTCCTTGTAGAGTATTTTGGAGGGGAATTTTACCGTGAATGTCTAATGTAATGTTAGCAGAAAGCTGGGTGGGAAAAGTCTTCAATCAGCAGTTGGCATCAAAGTGGCTATGGGGCAGATTTCTCATGCCAATATCACTCTGCTTGTGTGGTCATTTCTTTTTGTTAAAGCAGCAAGACTGCTAAAGCGTTTCATCAAGTTATTCTTACCCAGAAACTTAGAGTAAATGAATGGTGTCCTTTGTCCGGTTCTAATAACCCTTGTCCCAGCACACTTGAAAATGTACCGCTTTGTTTATGAACTATTTGGTTCTAATGTGTCAACTTATATGCATGCCACTTTGATGTATGTCAGAGTCGTCTGGAAAAAATATGTTTTGGAGATATTTTAGGAGAATGTGTCTACTGTCCTGAAAGATTTGTTTGCAGGCCAGTATTAAAACTCCGTGTCTAGTTCTTTCAAAAAAGCTGGCCAGTAATCTTAATAAAGGAATTCATTTAGATATTTAGAACAGAGGTGCACAACATATGTTGGCTCAAGAGTTGTGTGACATATTGAGGGCAACACTACTAAAATGGTAGGTTCAGAATATAAGTGAGTCCAATTTTGATGGTGAAATGATAAGCTTAAAGCTTTATAAGAATTGACGTCACTCACTGGGAGGTTCTAGGAGGCTAATTTTTTGTGTAGCAGGGTGGGCTTAGCACAATACATAATTATATCTGCAGTTTTATTCTT
Source organism: Python bivittatus (assembly GCF_059951505.1). Lineage (NCBI taxonomy): Eukaryota > Metazoa > Chordata > Lepidosauria > Squamata > Pythonidae > Python > Python bivittatus. The sequence continues at coordinate 32,762,173 of NW_028277075.1, read as the reverse complement.
ATTCTAGGCTGCTTTCATTTGTTTATCCCACAGTGGCTGACAGATACAGAACACAGCAAATTATTCAGTTATGACATAATTTGTACTATCATTATATGAAAAATAAACATGTACCTCTGGCCTAAACATTGTTTTAATGGTTCAGAGAAAATGTGATCAAATCTCAAGATTTCAGATAAAGCACGTAGGATTTATACTTTTCAGGACACATTTCATTAAGATGATAGCATAAGACTGTATATCTGTGGTTGTATTCATACATAGTTTGCTTAATTATGGTTTATTTATTTAACCATGGTTTATTTAATAAATCACAATCAAGTAATTTGTTATAATACAATAACCCATCAGTCCCTGAGTTCACATAGCTTGTTAAGACAAAACCAAAGAAACCACCTTAAGACATGCTGAAATGTGTGAACAAGGTCAGTATTTATGCTTTTCAGTTCCAGAATGTAAGAAGTATAACAAAAAGTGTAAGTCCTTAAAGTTTTAATTGTGCTAACTGAACTAACAGAAAAAGTCATGTGATAAGACATTTACATGAACAGAATAACAAATTCTAGTCTTATTTTCAGCCCAAAGGCATGTCATTACTTATATGGAAGATGCAGTGAGCCAGCTGCTAGAAAGCAGAGAAGATATTGGTCAATATGGTATTGCCAGATTCTTCACTGAATAGTAAGTATATTACAACTTACCAGTATCCTTGTTTCTGGAAAGAGGGGAGATCTGTCTGTCTGTCTATCTGTCTATTGAACTATCTATCTGGTTCTCCCTCTGATTTTTATACTAATGCATTCATATAATACTTGCTACAACATAAAATTTCCATAGTAAAATACATAGTATAAAATAATGCAAAGATGAAAACAATTCAACCAACTTAAACTAAAATAGAGCAATGTATGTAAAACCTGCAGTATGCAAAATTCCAATGGTGTTATCCAACCAGTTAAAAAAGTTGATCGGAAGAACACAGTTTTTTTCTGATTCTAGAATGCTTACAAAGTTGAGGTAAGTCTAATTTCTTGGGGGAGGCTGCTCCATAATATGGAAACACCACCTCCTGACCTTAGCTCTCCTGGGGGATTACAAGCAATTTCTCCCAAGGTATTTGTACTGGACAGGTTTATTCTAGCTTAAGAAGATGGTCCTAAATGAGCCCTGATTTTATTTACTACTATATTCAGTCTAAGAAAAGCTTAGCCTAAGGAATCTATTCAACCAATTTTTATTTCCTTGTTCTGAGACTTGCCCAGTCATGTCACTTGTTAATACCTGGCAGAAATGGGTATACATTTCAGAGGAGCTAAGCACAAAATAGCTAGTTGGTGTAACCAGACACTGACTGGATTTAATTCAGTAGTAGATATATCAAATGTCATTTTATAGTGATAAGGTAGCCAGACCAAAGTTCTGGATGTAAGAAAGACATCATATTACTGAATTTGATGACTGATCTCATTTTATCCGTGGTCTGATATTTCTCTGATCTCTGCCAATTTCCCATGTGACAGACTTGCCTGTTATTTTTCCTGGTTTTGAGAACCTCTGTATGTACATTGATTTTTCAGACATCTCCTTCTTCTAGAATAGCTAATTGACTGATTATGTGCCATCAAGATGGTATCAACTCTTAGTGAACACAGATTTTCTCCATGAAGAATAGCTAATAGAAATATAAAATCTATTTTAATATAGGTAATATGCTGTCAGCTCTACAAGGTAGACCAGATCAAGAGACAGATGCTATCTATGTAGGTCTATAACTACTTTTATTAGAATGGCTACAGCAACAGAATCTTGCAAGTCTGAATGTGCTTCCCCTTCTCCCTCTTTTATCTTCATGTGAATTAGGGGGTGCCTGTTTTAGGCGTTTTCATGAATATCTTCATATGGGCTTAGGCCATGTTTATCTGTTTGTTGCCTTGGTAATGAATCTTCCCTCTTTCTCTTTTTTTAAATGAAATTTTACTGAAGAAATTTTTATAGAATAAAATCATTTAAAGAAAAAGAAAATAAAGGAAAGTAAAAGAAAAGTGGTGAGAAAAGAATAAAGAAATGAAAGAGAAAAAAGAGAAACAGAAAAGAAAAAGAAAAAAATGTAAAGAACTGGCTTTCAATCTTCTTCATAGTAGTTAAAAATGCATTCAAGTTTTATCCTCTCTCTAAGGTTATATTATAACTCCCTTTATTCCATAATCTACCCTTTCTAATTATCAAACCCATAAATCACAAGTACATTTTTTTCTGTTTTCAGCAAAAAATCCATAAAGGGTTTCCAGTCGCTGACAAAGATAGTTATTGTCTTTTCTCTAATTAAACAGGTCAATTTTGCCATCTCTGCAAATTCTGTTTTCTTCACCAAACATTCCTCCATTATAGGTATTAAAGAGTATTTCTATCTTTGTGCATGTAATAATCTCGCTGCAGTTACCATGCACAAAAACAATCATCCGTAAGTCTTTTCTAGTTGTTTGTCCATTAGTCCCAGCAAGAAAAGCATATCTTCCCTCTCTCCATCAAGACCATCATCTGTACCAGGCCTGCACAACATACAGAATGTGGGCCATATATGGTGGCATGCCAAGCAGTCTTATGTGACATGCCAACATTTTCAAAAAAGTAAGCCACTACCGCCACTGGGCCAAAAGATATGCTGCCAAGTACAGTGGTACCTCTAGTTACGAACTTAATCCGTTCCGTGACTCTGGTTGCAACTCGAGTTGGTCTCAAGTCGAGGTAAATTTTCCCATAAGGTTCAATGTAAATCTGGTTAATCCGTTCCGCCCTCCAAATTTGGTCGCACCCCGAGGTAAATTTCCCCCATAAGGTTCAATGTAAATACGGCTAAACAGTTCTGAAACATATGCATTTTATTTTTAAACCTCAAAAACCTTCCAAATGCCACAAAAACCTTCCAAACGCCACAAAACACACCACAAGCCGCACCGAACGTCTCCTTGCTACCGCGATCTCGCCCACAGAAAGCCGTGACCGCATGGCAGCAGGGCAAATGGCCGCGGATCCGGTTCGTAAGTAGAGGCAAGTTCGTAAGTAGAGGCAAATTTTGGGGCCGGAGCTGGTCGTATCTCGAAAAATTCGTAAGTAGGGGCGTTCGTAAGTAGAGGTACTACTGTACCTCCAAGCCTCGCTGCCACCACCAGCTCCAGCACTTCTCTGCTAGCCACAGAACAGCTGAATGGCACTCCAGGTATTACTTTGCGGCTCACAAGGATTTTTAATTTGCATTGTGGCCCTTTCCCTTTGACAAGTTGTGTGGATCTGATGTATACTCTACATATGGTGTGACATATATAGATATAGTTACTGTCTGAAGGTATTCTGCTTTAATTGTGAAAAAGCCAGTAATCCTAATGAAATAAAACCTGTTATGTGAAAAGGCTTATAATATTTTTGTCTTCATGAAGATAAGGTACTGTGAAGACCATGGTGAATACAAATAAGTAACAAATAAGGCCAATTTCTGCTTAATCTTAGAAATGGAATAATGGGGAATTGGGGGGATGAAGTCCTTCTCTTTTAAGTCAGGTGGTATGGGAGAGAGATCACAGTTTCTGAAAAGGACAAAGTGGGGAAATGCCATGCGATGTGTGTGGCACAGGTTGTTGTTGTATACCAAACATTTCTGGAATTCCTAACATTCCTCGTGGTTCCCAGGAAAATATTTTGCCTAAGCAAAGACATGAAGTAGCCTGACTTTTAAATGATTTTTGTAGAGGCTAAATCAAGCTATGCATTATGCAAAATTGTGTGATATTTTCTTCTGCATTAAAAAAAAAAAAGTTAAGCAGCTGAAGGCAGCCTACAGCTAAAGACTGGCTAACTAACAATGTTCTTTGTTTTCCATCTCAGAATTGCTATCTGCAAGCTATGTGTTTTATTTTTGAAAAAAGAAAGGGAACCATACAGAATTCCTGTATCTTGACCTGTACAGATTAAGAATGCAATTTGGACAAAGTGATCTTGAGCTGGAAAAGGTTAAGCAGCCTCTCCCCTTCCAATTTTCTTCTGCTCCAACTATAGTCTGCCTAGGTTACTTTGCATTTTAAAAAAAGAAAGAAAAGCCAAAGAATCATAGAACTCAATGTGCAGTTGGAGCCAGAACACTTCTATCATTTATTTATTTACTCTGTTTGTACATCTCCCATTCCCACAGGCTCTGGCTGGCTAATAATCAGCATCAGCATAAAACAAAAGGCCCAGAAGTAATAAACCTATGCACAATATGAACAAAATCAATAACATCAAAATAATAAACATGGAATATACAAAATAATATACCCACCAGATTCCATTCTTCATTCGCAACAGGCCCTTCTCCTGTGCTGGATGGAACAACTGGGTCTTAAGTACTGTCCTGAAATCCAAGAGGAAAGAAGTACACCAGATCTCTGAGGGGAGGGAATTATAAGGTATGGATGTAGTGATAAAAAATGCCCAGAACTTCATTCAGAGTCAAAGATGATATTTCTCTGGAATGGTTAGGTCCAAAAACCCAAAGCCTTGGAGGAATTCAGTCAAAATCTGTTCCTCCCCACCAGTCCCTGACAGTCTCCAGATACTTCTACCATGTTGCCTCTTTGGCCCAGGGCCAAGATGTATAGTTGGGTGTCATCAGCATATTGATGATATCAAATGCTGTGCTGATGGATGATCTTCCCTAGCAGTTTCATACAGACATTAAAAAGAAATGGAGAGAGTAGAGAACCCTAAGATACTCCACAAAAAAGAGGTTTCCAGGCAAACCTGTCCTCTTCCTCCAACACTACTGACTGGAGCTGTCCCCTCAAGAAGGAGAAGAACCACTGCAAAAGCGTGTTCCCCACTCTAGTCCAAGGAAGTGGTTCAGGAGGATATCATGATCCATGATATTGAAAGCAGCTAAGAAGTCAAGGAGCAGGAGGTGTACTCCAGCTGAAACCTGGAGGTCTGTCTGCCAAGGGCCCAAATAATCCTCTTCTAGACTTCTCTGAAGTTTCCAGGCCATCATTTTTCTCTATAACCTTCCCTAAGAAGGAGACAGATCTAAAA